>NW_026645510.1:350000-700000 GCF_949987535.1 Balaenoptera acutorostrata | reverse complement strand
TGTGATGACAGGCATGATGGAGCATTGTAAAGAAAGGGGCAATGGGGATTTGTAATGACAATACAGAAATGGGATGAAAATGGTCAGCGAGCATAGTGACTAAAGTGGTCTTTGAGAATTGTGATGAAAAGCGACATAGAGCATTGTGATGACAAAGGTCATGGGGAAGTGTGATGACCAGGGTCATGTAGCATTGTGATGACACGGTCAAGGAACATTGTGATGAAAAGAATTCTGGAGCTTGTGATGACAAGGGCCTTGGAGCATTGTGATGACACGGTCATGGAACATTGTAATGACAAGAAATCTAGAGCATTGTGATGACAAGGGCCATAGAGCATTGTGATGACACGGTCATGGAACATTGTGATGACAAGAATTCTGGAGCATTGTGATGACAAGGGCCATGGAGAATTGTGATGACATGGTCATGGATCATTGTGATGACAAGAATTCTGGAGCATTGTGATGACAAGTGTCATGGAGCATTGTAATGAAACTTTTCATTGTGCACCGTGATGACATGGGGGATGGAGTATTGTGATAAAACTGGTCCTGGAGTATTGTGATAACAAAAGCCATTGAGCATTGTGATGACAGGCATCATGGAGCATTGTGAAGAAAGGGGCAATGGGGAATTGTAATGACAATAGAGAAATGGGATGAAAATGGTCAGCGAGCATAGTGACTAAAGTGGTCTTTGAGAATTGTGATGAAAAGCGACATAGAGCATTTTGATGCCAAAGGTCATGGAGAACTGTGATGACCAGGGTCATGTAGCATTGTGATGCCAAGAATTCTGGAGCATTGTGATGACAAAGGCCATGGAGCATTGTGATGACACGGTCATGGAACATTGTGATGAAAAGAAATCTGGAGCATTGTGATGACCAGGGCCATGGGGCATTGTGATGAGAGGGTCATGGAAAATTGTGATGACAAGAATTCTGGAGCATTGTGATGACAAAGGCCATGGAGCATTGTGATGACATGTGTCATGGAGCATTGTAATGAAAGGTTTCAATGTGCACCGTGATGACATTTGGGATGAAGTATTGTGATGAAACTGGTCCTGGAGCATTCTGATAACAAAAGAAATGGAACATTGTGATGACAGATATGATGGAGCATTGTAAAGAAAGGGGCAATGGGGAATTGTAATGACAATAGAGAAATGTGATGAAAACGGTCAGCGAGCATAGTGATTAAAGTGGTCTTTGAGAATTGTGATGACCAAGGTCATGGAGAACTGTGATGACCAGGGTCATGTAGCATTGTGATGACATGGTCATGGAACATTGTGTTGACAAGAATTCTGGAGCACTGTGTTGGCAAGGGCCATGGAGCATTGTGATGACTAGTGTCATGGAGCATTGTAATGTAAACTTTCATTGTGCACCGTGATGACATGTGGGATGGAATATTGTGATGAAACTGGTCCTGGAGCATTCTGATAGCAAAACCCATGGAGCATTGTGATGACAGGCATCATGGATCATTTTAAAGAAAGGGGCAATGGGGAATTGTAATGACAATAGAAAAATGGGATGAAAATGGTCAGCGAGCATAGTGATTAAAGGGGTCTTTGAGAATTGAGATGAAAAGCGACATAGAGCATTGTGATGACAAAGGTCATGGAGAACTGTGATGACCAGGGTCCTGTAGCATTGTGATGACACGGTGATGGAACATTGTGATGACAAGATTTCTGGATCATTGTGATGACAAAGGCCATGGAGCATTGTGATGGCACGGTCATGGAACATTTTCATGAAAAGAAATCTGGAGCATTGTGATGACCAGGGCCATGGGGCATTGTGATGAAACGGTCATGGAACATAGTGATGACAAGAATTCTGGAGCATTGTGATGACAAGGGCCATGGAGAATTGTGATGACATGGTCATGGAACATTGTGATGACAAGAATTCTGGAGCATTGTGATGACAAGTGTCATGGAGCATTGTAATGAAACTTTTCATTGTGCACCGTGATAACAAGTGGGATGGAGTATTGTGATGAAACAGTTCCTGGAGCATTCTGATAAAAAAAAGCCATGGAGCATTGTGATGACAGGCATGATGGAGCATTGTAAAGAAAGGGGCAATGGGGATTTGTAATGACAATACAGAAATGGGATGAAAATGGTCAGCGAGCATAGTGACTAAAGTGGTCTTTGAGAATTGTGATGAAAAGCGACATAGAGCATTGTGATGACAAAGGTCATGGGGAAGTGTGATGACCAGGGTCATGTAGCATTGTGATGACACGGTCAAGGAACATTGTGATGAAAAGAATTCTGGAGCTTGTGATGACAAGGGCCTTGGAGCATTGTGATGACATGGTCATGGATCATTGTGATGACAAGAATTCTGGAGCATTGTGATGACAAGTGTCATGGAGCATTGTAATGAAACTTTTCATTGTGCACCGTGATGACAAGGGGGATGGAGTATTGTGATAAAACTGGTCCTGGAGTATTGTGATAGCAAAAGCCATTGAGCATTGTGATGACAGGCATCATGGAGCATTGTGAAAAAAGGGGCAATGGGGAATTTTAATGACAATAGAGAAATGGGATGAAAATGGTCAGCGAGCATAGTGATTAAAGTGGTCTTTGAGAATTGTGATGAAAAGCGACATAGAGCATTGTGATGCCAAAGGTCATGGAGAACTGTGATGACCAGGGTCATGTATCCTTGTGATGACAAGAATTCTGGAGCATTGTGATGACAAAGGCCATGGAGCATTGTGATGACACGGTCATGGAACATTGTGATGAAAAGAAATCTGGAGCATTGTGATGACCAGGGCCATGGGGCATTGTGATGAGAGGGTCATGGAAAATTGAGATGACAAGAATTCTGGAGCATTGTGATGACAAAGGCCATGGAGCATTGTGATGACAAGTGTCATGGAGCATTGTAATGAAAGGTTTCAATGTGCACCGTGATGACATTTGGGATGAAGTATTGTGATGAAACTGGTCCTGGAGCATTCTGATAACAAAAGAAATGGAACATTGTGATGACAGATATGATGGAGCATTGTAAAGAAAGGGGCAATGGGGAATTGTAATGACAATAGAGAAATGTGATGAAAACGGTCAGCGAGCATAGTGATTAAAGTGGTCTTTGAGAATTGTGATGACAAAGGTCATGGAGAACTGTGATGACCAGGGTCATGTAGCATTGTGATGACATGGTCATGGAACATTGTGTTGACAAGAATTCTGGAGCACTGTGTTGTCAAGGGCCATGGAGCATTGTGATGACTAGTGTCATGGAGCATTGTAATGTAAACTTTCATTGTGCACCGTGATGACATGTGGGATGGAATATTGTGATGAAACTGGTCCTGGAGCATTCTGATAGCAAAACCCATAGAGCATTGTGATGACAGGCATCATGGATCATTTTAAAGAAAGGGGCAATGGGGAATTGTAATGACAATAGAAAAATGGGATGAAAATGGTCAGCGAGCATAGTGATTAAAGGGGTCTTTGAGAATTGAGATGAAAAGCGACATAGAGCATTGTGATGACAAAGGTCATGGAGAACTGTGATGACCAGGGTCCTGTAGCATTGTGATGACATGGTGATGGAACATTGTGATGACAAGATTTCTGGATCATTGTGATGACAAAGGCCATGGAGCATTGTGATGGCACGGTCATGGAACATTTTCATGAAAAGAAATCTGGAGCATTGTGATGACCAGGGCCATGGGGCATTGTGATGACACGGTCATGGAACATAGTGATGACAAGAATTCTGGAGCATTGTGATGACAAGGGCCATGGAGAATTGTGATGACATGGTCATGGAACATTGTGATGACAAGAATTCTGGAGCATTGTGATGACAAGTGTCATGGAGCATTGTAATGAAACTTTTCATTGTGCACCGTGATAACAAGTGGGATGGAGTATTGTGATGAAACAGTTCCTGGAGCATTCTGATAAAAAAAAGCCATGGAGCATTGTGATGACAGGCATGATGGAGCATTGTAAAGAAAGGGGCAATGGGGATTTGTAATGACAATACAGAAATGGGATGAAAATGGTCAGCGAGCATAGTGACTAAAGTGGTCTTTGAGAATTGTGATGAAAAGCGACATAGAGCATTGTGATGACAAAGGTCATGGGGAAGTGTGATGACCAGGGTCATGTAGCATTGTGATGACACGGTCAAGGAACATTGTGATGAAAAGAATTCTGGAGCTTGTGATGACAAGGGCCTTGGAGCATTGTGATGACACGGTCATGGAACATTGTAATGACAAGAAATCTAGAGCATTGTGATGACAAGGGCCATAGAGCATTGTGATGACACGGTCATGGAACATTGTGATGACAAGAATTCTGGAGCATTGTGATGACAAGGGCCATGGAGAATTGTGATGACATGGTCATGGATCATTGTGATGACAAGAATTCTGGAGCATTGTGATGACAAGTGTCATGGAGCATTGTAATGAAACTTTTCATTGTGCACCGTGATGACATGGGGGATGGAGTATTGTGATAAAACTGGTCCTGGAGTATTGTGATAACAAAAGCCATTGAGCATTGTGATGACAGGCATCATGGAGCATTGTGAAGAAAGGGGCAATGGGGAATTGTAATGACAATAGAGAAATGGGATGAAAATGGTCAGCGAGCATAGTGACTAAAGTGGTCTTTGAGAATTGTGATGAAAAGCGACATAGAGCATTGTGATTACAAAGGTCATGGAGAAGTGTGATGACCAGGGTCATGTAGCATTGTGATGACACGGTCACGGAACATTGTGATGAAAAAAATTCTGGAGCATTGTGATGACAAGGGCCTTGGAGCATTGTGATGACACGGTCATGGAACATTGTAATGACAAGAAATATGGAGCATTGTGATGACAAGGGCCATAGAGCATTGTGATGACACGGTCATGGAACATTGAGATGACAAGAATTCTGGAGCATTGTGATGACAAGGGCCATGGAGAATTGTGATGACATGGTCATGGATCATTGTGATGACAAGAATTCTGGAGCATTGTGATGACAAGTGTCATGGAGCATTGTAATGAAACTTTTCATTGTGCACCGTGATGACAAGGGGGATGGAGTATTGTGATAAAACTGGTCCTGGAGTATTGTGATAGCAAAAGCCATTGAGCATTGTGATGACAGGCATCATGGAGCATTGTGAAAAAAGGGGCAATGGGGAATTTTAATGACAATAGAGAAATGGGATGAAAATGGTCATCGAGCATAGTGATTAAAGTGGTCTTTGAGAATTGTGATGAAAAGCGACATAGAGCATTGTGATGCCAAAGGTCATGGAGAACTGTGATGACCAGGGTCATGTATCCTTGTGATGACAAGAATTCTGGAGCATTGTGATGACAAAGGCCATGGAGTATTGTGATGACACGGTCATGGAACATTGTGATGAAAAGAAATCTGGAGCATTGTGATGACCAGGGCCATGGGGCATTGTGATGAGAGGGTCATGGAAAATTGAGATGACAAGAATTCTGGAGCATTGTGATGACAAAGGCCATGGAGCATTGTGATGACAAGTGTCATGGAGCATTGTAATGAAAGGTTTCAATGTGCACCGTGATGACATTTGGGATGAAGTATTGTGATGAAACTGGTCCTGGAGCATTCTGATAACAAAAGAAATGGAACATTGTGATGACAGATATGATGGAGCATTGTAAAGAAAGGGGCAATGGGGAATTGTAATGACAATAGAGAAATGTGATGAAAACGGTCAGCGAGCATAGTGATTAAAGTGGTCTTTGAGAATTGTGATGACAAAGGTCATGGGGAACTGTGATGACCAGGGTCATGTAGCATTGTGATGACACGGTCACGGAACATTGTGATGAAAAAAATTCTGGAGCATTGTGATGACAAGGGCCTTGGAGCATTGTGATGACACGGTCATGGAACATTGTAATGACAAGAAATATGGAGCATTGTGATGACAAGGGCCATAGAGCATTGTGATGACACGGTCATGGAACATTGAGATGACAAGAATTCTGGAGCATTGTGATGACAAGGGCCATGGAGAATTGTGATGACATGGTCATGGATCATTGTGATGACAAGAATTCTGGAGCATTGTGATGACAAGTGTCATGGAGCATTGTAATGAAACTTTTCATTGTGCACTGTGATGACAAGGGGGATGGAGTATTGTGATAAAACTGGTCCTGGAGTATTGTGATAACAAAAGCCATTGAGCATTGTGATGACAGGCATCATGGAGCATTGTGAAGAAAGGGGCAATGGGGAATTGTAATGACAATAGAGAAATGGGATGAAAATGGTCAGCGAGCATAGTGATTAAAGTGGTCTTTGAGAATTGTGATGAAAAGCGACATAGAGCATTGTGATGACAAAGGTCATGGAGAAATGTGATGACCAGGGTCATGTAGCATTGTGATGACAAGAATTCTGGAGCATTGTGATGACAAGGGCCATGGAACATGGTGATGACAAGAATTCTGGAGCATTGTGATGACAAGGGCCATGGAGAATTGTGATCACATGGTCATGGAACATGGTGATGACAAGAATTCTGGAGCATTGTGATGACAAGGGCCATGGAGCATTGTAATGAAAGGTTTCATTGTGCACCGTGATGATATGTGGGATGGAATATTTTGATGAAACTGGTCCTGGAGCATTCTGATAACAAAAGCCATGGAGCATTGTGATGACAGGCATGATGGAGTATTGTAAAGAAAGGGGCAATGGGGAATTGTAATGACAATAGAGAAATGTGATGAAAATGATCAGCGAATATAATGATTAAAGTGGTCATTTAGAATTGTGATGAAAAGCGACATAGAGCATTGTGATGACAAAGGTCATGGAGAACTGTGATGACCAGGGTCATGTAGCATTGTGATGACACGGTCACGGAACATTGTGATGAAAAGTATTCTGCAGCATTGTGATGACAAGGGACATGGAGCATTGTGATGACAAGTATCATGGAGCATTATGAAGAAAGGGGCCATGGGGAATTGTAATGACAATAGAGAAATGTGATGAAAATGGTCAGCGAGTATAATGATTAAAGTGGTCATTTAGAATTGTGATGAAAAGCGACACAGAGCATTGTGATGACAAAGGTCATGGAGAACTGTGATAACCAGGGTCATGTAGCCTTGTGATTACACGGTTATGGAATATTGTGATGAGAAGAATTATGGAGCATTGTGATGACACGGTCATGGAACATTGTGATGACAAGAATTCTGGAGAATTGTGATGACAAGGGCCAAGGAGAATTGTGATGACATGGTCATGGAACATGGGGATGACAAGAATTCTAGAGCATTGTGATGACAAGAACCATGGAGCATTGTGATGACATGTGTCTTGGAGCATTGTAATGAAAGGTTTCATTGTGCACCGTGATGACATGTGGGATGGAGTATTGTGATGAAACAGTTCCTGGAGCATTCTGATAAAAAAAAGCCATGGAGCATTGTGATGATAGGCATGATGGAGCATTGTAAAGAAAGGGGCAATGGGGAATTGTAATGACAATACAGAAATGGGATGAAAATGGTCAGCGAGCATAGTGACTAAAGTGGTCTTTGAGAATTGTGATGAAAAGCGACATAGAGCATTGTGATGACAAAGGTCATGGGGAAGTGTGATGACCAGGGTCATGTAGCATTGTGATGACACGGTCACGGAACATTGTGATGAAAAGAATTCTGGAGCATTGTGATGACAAGGGCCTTGGAGCATTGTGATGACACGGTCATGGAACATTGTAATGACAAGAAATCTAGAGCATTGTGATGACAAGGGCCATAGAGCATTGTGATGACACGGTCATGGAACATTGTGATGACAAGAATTCTGGAGCATTGTGTTGACAAGGGCCATGGAAAATTGTGATGACATGGTCATGGATCATTGTGATGACAAGAATTCTGGAGCATTGTGATGACAAGTGTCATGGAGCATTGTAATGAAACTTTTCATTGTGCACAGTGATGACAAGGGGGATGGAGTATTGTGATAAAACTGGTCCTGGAGTATTGTGATAACAAAAGCCATTGAGCATTGTGATGATAGGCATCATGGAGCATTGTGAAGAAAGGGGCAATGGGGAATTGTAATGACAATAGAGAAATGGGATGAAAATGGTCAGCGAGCATAGTGACTAAAGTGGTCTTTGAGAATTGTGATGAAAAGCGACATAGAGCATTGTGATTACAAAGGTCATGGAGAAGTGTGATGACCAGGGTCATGTAGCATTGTGATGACACGGTCACGGAACATTGTGATGAAAAAAATTCTGGAGCATTGTGATGACAAGGGCCTTGGAGCATTGTGATGACACGGTCATGGAACATTGTAATGACAAGAAATCTGGAGCATTGTGATGACAAGGGCCATGGAGAATTGTGATGACATGGTCATGGATCATTGTGATGACAAGAATTCTGGAGCATTGTGATGACAAGTGTCATGGAGCATTGTAATGAAACTTTTCATTGTGCACCGTGATGACAAGGGGGATGGAGTATTGTGATAAAACTGGTCCTGGAGTATTGTGATAGCAAAAGCCATTGAGCATTGTGATGACAGGCATCATGGAGCATTGTGAAAAAAGGGGCAATGGGGAATTTTAATGACAATAGAGAAATGGGATGAAAATGGTCAGCGAGCATAGTGATTAAAGTGGTCTTTGAGAATTGTGATGAAAAGCGACATAGAGCATTGTGATGCCAAAGGTCATGGAGAAGTGTGATGACCAGGG
Organism: Balaenoptera acutorostrata; assembly: GCF_949987535.1. Taxonomy (NCBI): domain Eukaryota; kingdom Metazoa; phylum Chordata; class Mammalia; order Artiodactyla; family Balaenopteridae; genus Balaenoptera; species Balaenoptera acutorostrata. The sequence goes on along the minus strand of NW_026645510.1, from coordinate 691,215 downwards.
TCATGTAGCATTGTGATGACACGGTCACGGAACATTGTGATGAAAAGTATTCTGCAGCATTGTGATGACAAGGGACATGGAGCATTGTGATGACAAGTATCATGGAGCATTATGAAGAAAGCGGCCATGGGGAATTGTAATGACAATAGAGAAATGTGATGAAAATGGTCAGCGAGTATAATGATTAAAGTGGTCATTTAGAATTGTGATGAAAAGCGACACAGAGCATTGTGATGACAAAGGTCATGGAGAACTGTGATAACCAGGGTCATGTAGCCTTGTGATTACACGGTTATGGAATATTGTGATGAGAAGAATTATGGAGCATTGTGATGACACGGTCATGGAACATTGTGATGACAAGAATTGTGGAGAATTGTGATGACAAGGGCCAAGGAGAATTGTGATGACATGGTCATGGAACATGGGGATGACAAGAATTCTAGAGCATTGTGATGACAAGAACCATGGAGCATTGTGATGACATGTGTCATGGAGCATTGTAATGTAAACTTTCATTGTGCACCGTGATGACATGTGGGATGGAATATTGTGATGAAACTGGTCCTGGAGCATTCTGATAGCAAAACCCATGGAGCATTGTGATGACAGGCATCATGGATCATTTTAAAGAAAGGGGCAATGGGGAATTGTAATGACAATAGAAAAATGGGATGAAAATGGTCAGCGAGCATAGTGATTAAAGGGGTCTTTGAGAATTGAGATGAAAAGCGACATAGAGCATTGTGATGACAAAGGTCATGGAGAACTGTGATGACCAGGGTCCTGTAGCATTGTGATGACACGGTGATGGAACATTGTGATGACAAGATTTCTGGATCATTGTGATGACAAAGGCCATGGAGCATTGTGATGGCACGGTCATGGAACATTTTCATGAAAAGAAATCTGGAGCATTGTGATGACCAGGGCCATGGGGCATTGTGATGACACGGTCATGGAACATAGTGATGACAAGAATTCTGGAGCATTGTGATGACAAGGGCCATGGAGCATTGTGATGACATGGTCATGGAACATTGTGATGACAAGAATTCTGGAGCATTGTGATGACAAGTGTCATGGAGCATTGTAATGAAACTTTTCATTGTGCACCGTGATAACAAGTGGGATGGAGTATTGTGATGAAACAGTTCCTGGAGCATTCTGATAAAAAAAAGCCATGGAGCATTGTGATGACAGGCATGATGGAGCATTGTAAAGAAAGGGGCAATGGGGATTTGTAATGACAATACAGAAATGGGATGAAAATGGTCAGCGAGCATAGTGACTAAAGTGGTCTTTGAGAATTGTGATGAAAAGCGACATAGAGCATTGTGATGACAAAGGTCATGGGGAAGTGTGATGACCAGGGTCATGTAGCATTGTGATGACACGGTCAAGGAACATTGTGATGAAAAGAATTCTGGAGCTTGTGATGACAAGGGCCTTGGAGCATTGTGATGACACGGTCATGGAACATTGTAATGACAAGAAATCTAGAGCATTGTGATGACAAGGGCCATAGAGCATTGTGATGACACGGTCATGGAACATTGTGATGACAAGAATTCTGGAGCATTGTGATGACAAGGGCCATGGAGAATTGTGATGACATGGTCATGGATCATTGTGATGACAAGAATTCTGGAGCATTGTGATGACAAATGTCATGGAGCATTGTAATGAAACTTTTCATTGTGCACCGTGATGACATGGGGGATGGAGTATTGTGATAAAACTAGTCCTGGAGTATTGTGATAACAAAAGCCATTGAGCATTGTGATGACAGGCATCATGGAGCATTGTGAAGAAAGGGGCAATGGGGAATTGTAATGACAATAGAGAAATGGGATGAAAATGGTCAGCGAGCATAGTGACTAAAGTGGTCTTTGAGAATTGTGATGAAAAGCGACATAGAGCATTTTGATGCCAAAGGTCATGGAGAACTGTGATGACCAGGGTCATGTAGCATTGTGATGACACGGTCATGGAACATTGTGATGACAAGAATTCTGGAGCATTGTGATGACAAGGGCCATGGAGCTTTGTGATGACACGGTCATGGAACATTGTGATGACAAGAAATCTGTAGCATTGTGATGACAAGGGCCATGGAGCATTGTGATGACAGGCATCATGGAGCATTTTAAAGAAAGGGGCAATGGGGAATTGTAATGACAATAGAGAAATGTGAGGAAAATATTCACTGAGCATAGTGATTAAACTGGTCTTTGAGAATTGTGATAAAAAGCGACATAGAGCATTGTGAAGACAAAGGTCATGGAGAACTGTGATAACCAGGGTCATGTAGCATTGTGATGACACCGTCACCGAACATTGTGATGAAAAGTATTCTGGAGCATTGTGATGACAAGGGCCATAGAGCATTGTGATGACACGGTCATGGAACATTGTGATGACAAGAAATCTGGAGCATTTTAATGACATGTGTCATGGAGCACTGTAATGAAACTTTTCATTGTGAACCGTGATGACAAGGGGGATGGAGTATTGTGATAAAACTGGTCCTGGAGTATTGTGATAACAAAAGCCATTGAGCATTGTGATGACAGGCATCATGGAGCATTGTGAAGAAAGGGGCAATGGGGAATTGTAATGACAATAGAGAAATGGGATGAAAATGGTCAGCGAGCATAGTGACTAAAGTGGTCTTTGAGAATTGTGATGAAAAGCGACATAGAGCATTTTGATGCCAAAGGTCATGGAGAACTGTGATGACCAGGGTCATGTAGCATTGTGATGAGAAGAATTATGGAGCATTGTGATGACAGGGTCATGGAACATTGTGATGACAAGAATTCTGGAGCACTGTGTTGAAAAGGGCCATGGAGCATTATGATGACAAGTGTCATGGAGCATTGTAATGAAAGGTTTCATTGTGCACCGTGATGACATGTGGGATGGAATATTGTGATGAAACTGGTCCTGGAGCATTCTGATAACAAAAGCCATGGAGCATTGTGTTGACAGGCACCATGGAGCATTTTAAAGAAAGGGGCAATGGGGAATTGTAATGACAATAGAGAAATGGAATGAAAATGGTCAGCGAGCATAGTGATTAAAGTGGTCTTTGAGAATTGTGATGAAAAGCGACATAGAGCCTTGTGATGACAAAGGTCATGGAGAACTGTGATGACCAGGGTCATGTAGCATTGTGAGGACACGGTCATGGATCATTGTGAAGACAAGAATTCTGGAGCAATGTGATGACAAGGGCCATGGAGAATTGTGATGACATGGTCATTGATCATTGTGATGACAAGAATTCTGGAGCTTTGTGATGACAAGGGCCATGGAGCATTGTGATGACAAGTGTCATGGAGCATTGTAATGAAAGGTTTCATTGTGCACCGTGATGACATGTGGGATGGAGTATTGTGATGAAACTGTTCCTGGAGCATTCTGATAACAAAAGCCATGGAGCATTGTGATGACAGGCATGATGGAGCATTGTAAGGAAAGGGGCAATGGGGAATTGTAATGACAATAGAGAAATGGGATGAAAATGTTCAGCGAGCATAGTGATTAAAGTGGTCTTTGAGAATTGTGATGAAAAGCGACATAGAGCATTGTGATGACAAAGGTCATGGAGAAATGTGATGACCAGGATCATGTAGCATTGTGATAACACGGTCATGGAACATTGTGATGACAAGAATTCTGGAGCATTGTGATGACAAAGGCCATGGAGCATTGTGATGACACGGTCATGGAACATTTTGATGAAAAGAAATCTGGAGCATTGTGATGAACAGGGCCATGGGGCATTGTGATGACACGGTCATGGATCATTGTGATGACCAGAATTCTGGAGCACTGTGTTGTCAAGGGCCATGGAGAATTGTGATGACAACTGTCATGGAGCATTGTAATGAAAAGATTCATTGTGCACCGTGATGAAATGTGCGATGGAATATTGTGATGAAACTGGTCCTGTTGCATTCTGATAACAAAAGCCATGGAGCATTGTGATGACAGGCATCATGGAGCATTTTAAAGAAAGGTGCAATGGGGAATTGTAATGACAATAAAGAAATATGATGAAAATGGTCAGCGAGAATAGTGATTAAAGTGGTCTTTGAGAATTGTGATGAAAAGCGACATAGAGCATTGTGATGACAAAGGTCATGGAGAACTGTGATGACCAGGGTCATGTAGCATTGTGATGACACGGTGATGGAATATTGTGATGACAAGAATTCTGGAGCATTGTGATGACAAAGGCCATGGGGCATTGTGATGACAAGGTCATGGAACATTGTGATGACAAGAATTATGGAGCATTGTGATGACACGGTCATGGAACATTGTGATGACAAGAATTCTGGAGCATTCTGATGACAAGAGCCATGGAGCATTGTGATGACACGGTCATCGAACATTGTAATGACAGGAAATCTGGAGCATTGTGATGACAAGAGCCATGGAGCATTGTGATGACAAGTGTCATGGAGCATTGTAATGAAAGGTTTCATTGTGCACCGTGATGACATGTGGGATGGAGTATTGTGATGAAACTGTTCCTGGAGCATTCTGATAAAAAAAAGCCATGGAGCATTGTGATGACAGGCATGATGGAGCATTGTAAAGAAAGGGGCAATGGGGAATTGTAATGACAATAGAGAAATTGGATGAAAATGCTCAGCGAGCATAGTGATTAAAGTGGTCTTTGAGAATTGTGATGAAAAGCGACATAGAGCATTGTGATGACAAAGGTCATGGGGAAGTGTGATGACCAGGGTCATGTAGCATTGTGATGACACGGTCATGGAACATTGTGATGACAAGAATTCTGGAGCATTGTGATGACAAAGGCCATGGAGCATTGTGATGACAAGTGTCATGGAGCATTGTAATGAAAGGTTTCAATGTGCACCGTGATGACATTTGGGATGAAGTATTGTGATGAAACTGGTCCTGGAGCATTCTGATAACAAAAGAAATGGAATATTGTGATGACAGATATGATGGAGCATTGTAAAGAAAGGGGCAATGGGGAATTGTAATGACAATAGAGAAATGTGATGAAAACGGTCAGCGAGCATAGTGATTAAAGTGGTCTTTGAGAATTGTGATGACCAAGGTCATGGAGAACTGTGATGACCAGGGTCATGTAGCATTGTGATGACATGATCATGGAACATTGTGTTGACAAGAATTCTGGAGCACTGTGTTGTCAAGGGCCATGGAGCATTGTGATGACTAGTGTCATGGAGCATTGTAATGTAAACTTTCATTGTGCACCGTGATGACATGTGGGATGGAATATTGTGATGAAACTGGTCCTGGAGCATTCTGATAGCAAAACCCATGGAGCATTGTGATGACAGGCATCATGGATCATTTTAAAGAAAGGGGCAATGGGGAATTGTAATGACAATAGAAAAATGGGATGAAAATGGTCAGCGAGCATAGTGATTAAAGGGGTCTTTGAGAATTGAGATGAAAAGCGACATAGAGCATTGTGATGACAAAGGTCATGGAGAACTGTGATGACCAGGGTCCTGTAGCATTGTGATGACACGGTGATGGAACATTGTGATGACAAGATTTCTGGATCATTGTGATGACAAAGGCCATGGAGCATTGTGATGGCACGGTCATGGAACATTTTCATGAAAAGAAATCTGGAGCATTGTGATGACCAGGGCCATGGGGCATTGTGATGACACGGTCATGGAACATAGTGATGACAAGCAATCTGGAGCATTGTGATGACAAGGGCCATGGAGCATTGTGATGACACGGTCATGGAACTTTGTGATGACAAGCAATCTGGAGCATTGTGATGACCAGGGCCATGGGGCATTGTGATGAGAGGGTCATGGAACATTGTGATGACAAGAATTCTGGAGCATTGTGATGACAAGTGTCATGGAGCATTGTAATGAAACTTTTCATTGTGCACCGTGATAACAAGTGGGATGGAGTATTGTGATGAAACAGTTCCTGGAGCATTCTGATAAAAAAAAGCCATGGAGCATTGTGATGACAGGCATGATGGAGCATTGTAAAGAAAGGGGCAATGGGGATTTGTAATGACAATACAGAAATGGGATGAAAATGGTCAGCGAGCATAGTGACTAAAGTGGTCTTTGAGAATTGTGATGAAAAGCGACATAGAGCATTGTGATGACAAAGGTCATGGGGAAGTGTGATGACCAGGGTCATGTAGCATTGTGATGACACGGTCAAGGAACATTGTGATGAAAAGAATTCTGGAGCTTGTGATGACAAGGGCCTTGGAGCATTGTGATGATAGGCATCATGGAGCATTGTGAAGAAAGGGGCAATGGGGAATTGTAATGACAATAGAGAAATGGGATGAAAATGGTCAGCGAGCATAGTGACTAAAGTGGTCTTTGAGAATTGTGATGAAAAGCGACATAGAGCATTGTGATTACAAAGGTCATGGAGAAGTGTGATGACCAGGGTCATGTAGCATTGTGATGACACGGTCACGGAACATTGTGATGAAAAAAATTCTGGAGCATTGTGATGACAAGGGCCTTGGAGCATTGTGATGACACGGTCATGGAACATTGTAATGACAAGAAATCTGGAGCATTGTGATGACAAGGGCCATGGAGAATTGTGATGACATGGTCATGGATCATTGTGATGACAAGAATTCTGGAGCATTGTGATGACAAGTGTCATGGAGCATTGTAATGAAACTTTTCATTGTGCACCGTGATGACAAGGGGGATGGAGTATTGTGATAAAACTGGTCCTGGAGTATTGTGATAGCAAAAGCCATTGAGCATTGTGATGACAGGCATCATGGAGCATTGTGAAAAAAGGGGCAATGGGGAATTTTAATGACAATAGAGAAATGGGATGAAAATGGTCAGCGAGCATAGTGATTAAAGTGGTCTTTGAGAATTGTGATGAAAAGCGACATAGAGCATTGTGATGCCAAAGGTCATGGAGAAGTGTGATGACCAGGGTCATGTAGCATTGTGATGACACGGTCACGGAACATTGTGATGAAAAGTATTCTGCAGCATTGTGATGACAAGGGACATGGAGCATTGTGATGACAAGTATCATGGAGCATTATGAAGAAAGCGGCCATGGGGAATTGTAATGACAATAGAGAAATGTGATGAAAATGGTCAGCGAGTATAATGATTAAAGTGGTCATTTAGAATTGTGATGAAAAGCGACACAGAGCATTGTGATGACAAAGGTCATGGAGAACTGTGATAACCAGGGTCATGTAGCCTTGTGATTACACGGTTATGGAATATTGTGATGAGAAGAATTATGGAGCATTGTGATGACACGGTCTTGGAACATTGTGATGACAAGAATTGTGGAGAATTGTGATGACAAGGGCCAAGGAGAATTGTGATGACATGGTCATGGAACATGGGGATGACAAGAATTCTAGAGCATTGTGATGACAAGAACCATGGAGCATTGTGATGACATGTGTCATGGAGCATTGTAATGTAAACTTTCATTGTGCACCGTGATGACATGTGGGATGGAATATTGTGATGAAACTGGTCCTGGAGCATTCTGATAGCAAAACCCATGGAGCATTGTGATGACAGGCATCATGGATCATTTTAAAGAAAGGGGCAATGGGGAATTGTAATGACAATAGAAAAATGGGATGAAAATGGTCAGCGAGCATAGTGATTAAAGGGGTCTTTGAGAATTGAGATGAAAAGCGACATAGAGCATTGTGATGACAAAGGTCATGGAGAACTGTGATGACCAGGGTCCTGTAGCATTGTGATGACACGGTGATGGAACATTGTGATGACAAGATTTCTGGATCATTGTGATGACAAAGGCCATGGAGCATTGTGATGGCACGGTCATGGAACATTTTCATGAAAAGAAATCTGGAGCATTGTGATGACCAGGGCCATGGGGCATTGTGATGACACGGTCATGGAACATAGTGATGACAAGAATTCTGGAGCATTGTGATGACAAGGGCCATGGAGAATTGTGATGACATGGTCATGGAACATTGTGATGACAAGAATTCTGGAGCATTGTGATGACAAGTGTCATGGAGCATTGTAATGAAACTTTTCATTGTGCACCGTGATAACAAGTGGGATGGAGTATTGTGATGAAACAGTTCCTGGAGCATTCTGATAAAAAAAAGCCATGGAGCATTGTGATGACAGGCATGATGGAGCATTGTAAAGAAAGGGGCAATGGGGATTTGTAATGACAATACAGAAATGGGATGAAAATGGTCAGCGAGCATAGTGACTAAAGTGGTCTTTGAGAATTGTGATGAAAAGCGACATAGAGCATTGTGATGACAAAGGTCATGGGGAAGTGTGATGACCAGGGTCATGTAGCATTGTGATGACACGGTCAAGGAACATTGTGATGAAAAGAATTCTGGAGCTTGTGATGACAAGGGCCTTGGAGCATTGTGATGACACGGTCATGGAACATTGTAATGACAAGAAATCTAGAGCATTGTGATGACAAGGGCCATAGAGCATTGTGATGACACGGTCATGGAACATTGTGATGACAAGAATTCTGGAGCATTGTGATGACAAGGGCCATGGAGAATTGTGATGACATGGTCATGGATCATTGTGATGACAAGAATTCTGGAGCATTGTGATGACAAATGTCATGGAGCATTGTAATGAAACTTTTCATTGTGCACCGTGATGACATGGGGGATGGAGTATTGTGATAAAACTGGTCCTGGAGTATTGTGATAACAAAAGCCATTGAGCATTGTGATGACAGGCATCATGGAGCATTGTGAAGAAAGGGGCAATGGGGAATTGTAATGACAATAGAGAAATGGGATGAAAATGGTCAGCGAGCATAGTGACTAAAGTGGTCTTTGAGAATTGTGATGAAAAGCGACATAGAGCATTTTGATGCCAAAGGTCATGGAGAACTGTGATGACCAGGGTCATGTAGCATTGTGATGAGAAGAATTATGGAGCATTGTGATGACAGGGTCATGGAACATTGTGATGACAAGAATTCTGGAGCACTGTGTTGAAAAGGGCCATGGAGCATTATGATGACAAGTGTCATGGAGCATTGTAATGAAAGGTTTCATTGTGCACCGTGATGACATGTGGGATGGAATATTGTGATGAAACTGGTCCTGGAGCATTCTGATAACAAAAGCCATGGAGCATTGTGTTGACAGGCACCATGGAGCATTTTAAAGAAAGGGGCAATGGGGAATTGTAATGACAATAGAGAAATGGAATGAAAATGGTCAGCGAGCATAGTGATTAAAGTGGTCTTTGAGAATTGTGATGAAAAGCGACATAGAGCCTTGTGATGACAAAGGTCATGGAGAACTGTGATGACCAGGGTCATGTAGCATTGTGAGGACACGGTCATGGATCATTGTGAAGACAAGAATTCTGGAGCAATGTGATGACAAGGGCCATGGAGAATTGTGATGACATGGTCATTGATCATTGTGATGACAAGAATTCTGGAGCTTTGTGATGACAAGGGCCATGGAGCATTGTGATGACAAGTGTCATGGAGCATTGTAATGAAAGGTTTCATTGTGCACCGTGATGACATGTGGGATGGAATATTGTGATGAAACTGGTCCTGGAGCATTCTGATAACAAAAGCCATGGAGAATTGTGATGACAGGCATGATGGAGCATTGTAAAGAAAGGGGCCATGGGGAATTGTAATGACAATAGAGAAATGGGATGAAAATGGTCAGCGAGCATAGTGATTAAAGTGGTCTTTGAGAATTGTGATGAAAAGCGACATAGAGCATTGTGATGACAAAGGTCATGGAGAAATGTGATGACCAGGATCATGTAGCATTGTGATAACACGGTCATGGAACATTGTGATGACAAGAATTCTGGAGCATTGTGATGACAAAGGCCATGGAGCATTGTGATGACACGGTCATGGAACATTTTGATGAAAAGAAATCTGGAGCATTGTGATGAACAGGGCCATGGGGCATTGTGATGACACGGTCATGGATCATTGTGATGACCAGAATTCTGGAGCACTGTGTTGTCAAGGGCCATGGAGAATTGTGATGACAACTGTCATGGAGCATTGTAATGAAAAGATTCATTGTGCACCGTGATGAAATGTGCGATGGAATATTGTGATGAAACTGGTCCTGTTGCATTCTGATAACAAAAGCCATGGAGCATTGTGATGACAGGCATCATGGAGCATTTTAAAGAAAGGTGCAATGGGGAATTGTAATGACAATAAAGAAATATGATGAAAATGGTCAGCGAGAATAGTGATTAAAGTGGTCTTTGAGAATTGTGATGAAAAGCGACATAGAGCATTGTGATGACAAAGGTCATGGAGAACTGTGATGACCAGGGTCATGTAGCATTGTGATGACACGGTGATGGAATATTGTGATGACAAGAATTCTGGAGCATTGTGATGACAAAGGCCATGGGGCATTGTGATGACAAGGTCATGGAACATTGTGATGACAAGAATTATGGAGCATTGTGATGACACGGTCATGGAACATTGTGATGACAAGAATTCTGGAGCATTCTGATGACAAGAGCCATGGAGCATTGTGATGACACGGTCATCGAACATTGTAATGACAGGAAATCTGGAGCATTGTGATGACAAGGGCCATGGAGCATTGTGATGACAAGTGTCATGGAGCATTGTAATGAAAGGTTTCATTGTGCACCGTGATGACATGTGGGATGGAGTATTGTGATGAAACTGTTCCTGGAGCATTCTGATAAAAAAAAGCCATGGAGCATTGTGATGACAGGCATGATGGAGCATTGTAAAGAAAGGGGCAATGGGGAATTGTAATGACAATAGAGAAATTGGATGAAAATGCTCAGCGAGCATAGTGATTAAAGTGGTCTTTGAGAATTGTGATGAAAAGCGACATAGAGCATTGTGATGACAAAGGTCATGGGGAAGTGTGATGACCAGGGTCATGTAGCATTGTGATGACACGGTCATGGAACATTGTGATGACAAGAATTCTGGAGCATTGTGATGACAAAGGCCATGGAGCATTGTGATGACAAGTGTCATGGAGCATTGTAATGAAAGGTTTCAATGTGCACCGTGATGACATTTGGGATGAAGTATTGTGATGAAACTGGTCCTGGAGCATTCTGATAACAAAAGAAATGGAATATTGTGATGACAGATATGATGGAGCATTGTAAAGAAAGGGGCAATGGGGAATTGTAATGACAATAGAGAAATGTGATGAAAACGGTCAGCGAGCATAGTGATTAAAGTGGTCTTTGAGAATTGTGATGACCAAGGTCATGGAGAACTGTGATGACCAGGGTCATGTAGCATTGTGATGACATGATCATGGAACATTGTGTTGACAAGAATTCTGGAGCACTGTGTTGTCAAGGGCCATGGAGCATTGTGATGACTAGTGTCATGGAGCATTGTAATGTAAACTTTCATTGTGCACCGTGATGACATGTGGGATGGAATATTGTGATGAAACTGGTCCTGGAGCATTCTGATAGCAAAACCCATGGAGCATTGTGATGACAGGCATCATGGATCATTTTAAAGAAAGGGGCAATGGGGAATTGTAATGACAATAGAAAAATGGGATGAAAATGGTCAGCGAGCATAGTGATTAAAGGGGTCTTTGAGAATTGAGATGAAAAGCGACATAGAGCATTGTGATGACAAAGGTCATGGAGAACTGTGATGACCAGGGTCCTGTAGCATTGTGATGACACGGTGATGGAACATTGTGATGACAAGATTTCTGGATCATTGTGATGACAAAGGCCATGGAGCATTGTGATGGCACGGTCATGGAACATTTTCATGAAAAGAAATCTGGAGCATTGTGATGACCAGGGCCATGGGGCATTGTGATGACACGGTCATGGAACATAGTGATGACAAGCAATCTGGAGCATTGTGATGACAAGGGCCATGGAGCATTGTGATGACACGGTCATGGAACTTTGTGATGACAAGCAATCTGGAGCATTGTGATGACCAGGGCCATGGGGCATTGTGATGAGAGGGTCATGGAACATTGTGATGACAAGAATTCTGGAGCATTGTGATGACAAGTGTCATGGAGCATTGTAATGAAACTTTTCATTGTGCACCGTGATAACAAGTGGGATGGAGTATTGTGATGAAACAGTTCCTGGAGCATTCTGATAAAAAAAAGCCATGGAGCATTGTGATGACAGGCATGATGGAGCATTGTAAAGAAAGGGGCAATGGGGATTTGTAATGACAATACAGAAATGGGATGAAAATGGTCAGCGAGCATAGTGACTAAAGTGGTCTTTGAGAATTGTGATGAAAAGCGACATAGAGCATTGTGATGACAAAGGTCATGGGGAAGTGTGATGACCAGGGTCATGTAGCATTGTGATGACACGGTCAAGGAACATTGTGATGAAAAGAATTCTGGAGCTTGTGATGACAAGGGCCTTGGAGCATTGTGATGACACGGTCATGGAACATTGTAATGACAAGAAATCTAGAGCATTGTGATGACAAGGGCCATAGAGCATTGTGATGACACGGTCATGGAACATTGTGATGACAAGAATTCTGGAGCATTGTGATGACAAGGGCCATGGAGAATTGTGATGACATGGTCATGGATCATTGTGATGACAAGAATTCTGGAGCATTGTGATGACAAGTGTCATGGAGCATTGTAATGAAACTTTTCATTGTGCACCGTGATGACATGGGGGATGGAGTATTGTGATAAAACTGGTCCTGGAGTATTGTGATAACAAAAGCCATTGAGCATTGTGATGACAGGCATCATGGAGCATTGTGAAGAAAGGGGCAATGGGGAATTGTAATGACAATAGAGAAATGGGATGAAAATGGTCAGCGAGCATAGTGACTAAAGTGGTCTTTGAGAATTGTGATGAAAAGCGACATAGAGCATTGTGATTACAAAGGTCATGGAGAAGTGTGATGACCAGGGTCATGTAGCATTGTGATGACACGGTCACGGAACATTGTGATGAAAAAAATTCTGGAGCATTGTGATGACAAGGGCCTTGGAGCATTGTGATGACACGGTCATGGAACATTGTAATGACAAGAAATATGGAGCATTGTGATGACAAGGGCCATAGAGCATTGTGATGACACGGTCATGGAACATTGAGATGACAAGAATTCTGGAGCATTGTGATGACAAGGGCCATGGAGAATTGTGATGACATGGTCATGGATCATTGTGATGACAAGAATTCTGGAGCATTGTGATGACAAGTGTCATGGAGCATTGTAATGAAACTTTTCATTGTGCACCGTGATGACAAGGGGGATGGAGTATTGTGATAAAACTGGTCCTGGAGTATTGTGATAGCAAAAGCCATTGAGCATTGTGATGACAGGCATCATGGAGCATTGTGAAAAAAGGGGCAATGGGGAATTTTAATGACAATAGAGAAATGGGATGAAAATGGTCATCGAGCATAGTGATTAAAGTGGTCTTTGAGAATTGTGATGAAAAGCGACATAGAGCATTGTGATGCCAAAGGTCATGGAGAACTGTGATGACCAGGGTCATGTATCCTTGTGATGACAAGAATTCTGGAGCATTGTGATGACAAAGGCCATGGAGTATTGTGATGACACGGTCATGGAACATTGTGATGAAAAGAAATCTGGAGCATTGTGATGACCAGGGCCATGGGGCATTGTGATGAGAGGGTCATGGAAAATTGAGATGACAAGAATTCTGGAGCATTGTGATGACAAAGGCCATGGAGCATTGTGATGACAAGTGTCATGGAGCATTGTAATGAAAGGTTTCAATGTGCACCGTGATGACATTTGGGATGAAGTATTGTGATGAAACTGGTCCTGGAGCATTCTGATAACAAAAGAAATGGAACATTGTGATGACAGATATGATGGAGCATTGTAAAGAAAGGGGCAATGGGGAATTGTAATGACAATAGAGAAATGTGATGAAAACGGTCAGCGAGCATAGTGATTAAAGTGGTCTTTGAGAATTGTGATGACAAAGGTCATGGAGAACTGTGATGACCAGGGTCATGTAGCATTGTGATGACATGGTCATGGAACATTGTGATGACAAGAATTCTGGAGCATTGTGATGACAAAGGCCATGGAGCATTGTGATGACAAGGTCATGGAACAATGTGATGAAAAGAAATCTGGAGCATTGTGATGACCAGGGCCATGGGGCATTGTGATGACACGGTCATGCAACATTGTGATGACAAGGGCCATGGAACATTGTGATGACAAGAATTCTGGAGCATTGTGATGACAAGGGCCATGGAGAATTGTGATGACATGGTCATGGATCATTGTGATGACAAGAATCCTGGAGCATTGTGATGACAAGTGTCATGGAGCATTGTAATGAAACTTTTCATTGTGCACCGTGATGACAAGGGGGATGGAGTATTGTGATAAAACTGGTCCTGGAGTATTGTGATAACAAAAGCCATTGAGCATTGTGATGACAGGCATCATGGAGCATTGTGAAGAAAGGGGCAATGGGGAATTGTAATGACAATAGAGAAATGGGATGAAAATGGTCAGCGAGCATAGTGACTAAAGTGGATTTTGAGAATTGTGATGAAAAGCGACATAGAGCATTGTGATGACAAAGGTCATGGAGAAGTGTGATGACCAGGGTCATGTAGCATTGTGATGACACGGTCACGGAACATTGTGATGAAAAAAATTCTGGAGCATTGTGATGACAAGGGCCTTGGAGCATTGTGATGACACGGTCATGGAACATTGTAATGACAAGAAATCTGGAGCATTGTGATGACAAGGGCCATGGAGAATTGTGATGACATGGTCATGGATCATTGTGATGACAAGAATTCTGGAGCATTGTGATGACAAGTGTCATGGAGCATTGTAATGAAACTTTTCATTGTGCACTGTGATGACAAGGGGGATGGAGTATTGTGATAAAACTGGTCCTGGAGTATTGTGATAACAAAAGCCATTGAGCATTGTGATGACAGGCATCATGGAGCATTGTGAAGAAAGGGGCAATGGGGAATTGTAATGACAATAGAGAAATGGGATGAAAATGGTCAGCGAGCATAGTGATTAAAGTGGTCTTTGAGAATTGTGATGAAAAGCGACATAGAGCATTGTGATGACAAAGGTCATGGAGAAATGTGATGACCAGGGTCATGTAGCATTGTGATGACAAGAATTCTGGAGCATTGTGATGACAAGGGCCATGGAGAATTGTGATGACATGGTCATGGAACATGGTGATGACAAGAATTCTGGAGCATTGTGATGACAAGGGCCATGGAGAATTGTGATCACATGGTCATGGAACATGGTGATGACAAGAATTCTGGAGCATTGTGATGACAAGGGCCATGGAGCATTGTAATGAAAGGTTTCATTGTGCACCGTGATGATATGTGGGATGGAATATTTTGATGAAACTGGTCCTGGAGCATTCTGATAACAAAAGCCATGGAGCATTGTGATGACAGGCATGATGGAGAATTGTAAAGAAAGGGGCAATGGGGAATTGTAATGACAATAGAGAAATGTGATGAAAATGATCAGCGAATATAATGATTAAAGTGGTCATTTAGAATTGTGATGAAAAGCGACATAGAGCATTGTGATGACAAAGGTCATGGAGAACTGTGATGACCAGGGTCATGTAGCATTGTGATGACACGGTCACGGAACATTGTGATGAAAAGTATTCTGCAGCATTGTGATGACAAGGGACATGGAGCATTGTGATGACAAGTATCATGGAGCATTATGAAGAAAGGGGCCATGGGGAATTGTAATGACAATAGAGAAATGTGATGAAAATGGTCAGCGAGTATAATGATTAAAGTGGTCATTAAGAATTGTGATGAAAAGCGACACAGAGCATTGTGATGACAAAGGTCATGGAGAACTGTGATAACCAGGGTCATGTAGCCTTGTGATTACACGGTTATGGAATATTGTGATGAGAAGAATTATGGAGCATTGTGATGACACGGTCATGGAACATTGTGATGACAAGAATTCTGGAGAATTGTGATGACAAGGGCCAAGGAGAATTGTGATGACATGGTCATGGAACATGGGGATGACAAGAATTCTAGAGCATTGTGATGACAAGAACCATGGAGCATTGTGATGACATGTGTCTTGGAGCATTGTAATGAAAGGTTTCATTGTGCACCGTGATGACATGTGGGATGGAGTATTGTGATGAAACAGTTCCTGGAGCATTCTGATAAAAAAAAGCCATGGAGCATTGTGATGATAGGCATGATGGAGCATTGTAAAGAAAGGGGCAATGGGGAATTGTAATGACAATACAGAAATGGGATGAAAATGGTCAGCGAGCATAGTGACTAAAGTGGTCTTTGAGAATTGTGATGAAAAGCGACATAGAGCATTGTGATGCCAAAGGTCATGGAGAACTGTGATGACCAGGGTCATGTATCCTTGTGATGACAAGAATTCTGGAGCATTGTGATGACAAAGGCCATGGAGTATTGTGATGACACGGTCATGGAACATTGTGATGAAAAGAAATCTGGAGCATTGTGATGACCAGGGCCATGGGGCATTGTGATGAGAGGGTCATGGAAAATTGAGATGACAAGAATTCTGGAGCATTGTGATGACACGGTCACGGAACATTGTGATGAAAAGAATTCTGGAGCATTGTGATGACAAGGGCCTTGGAGCATTGTGATGACACGGTCATGGAACATTGTAATGACAAGAAATCTGGAGCATTGTGATGACAAGGGCCATAGAGCATTGTGATGACACGGTCATGGAACATTGTGATGACAAGAATTCTGGATCATTGTGATGACAAGAACCATGGAGCATTGTGATGACATGTGTCATGGAGCATTGTAATGAAAGGTTTCATTGTGCACCGTGATGACATGGGGGATGGAGTATTGTGATGAAACAGTTCCTGGAGCATTCTGATAAAAAAAAGCCATGGAGCATTGTGATGACAGGCATGATGGAGAATTGTAAAGAAAGGGGCAATGGGGAATTGTAATGACAATACAGAAATGGGATGAAAATGGTCAGCGAGCATAGTGACTAAAGTGGTCTTTCAGAATTGTGATGAAAAGCGACATAGAGCATTGTGATGACAAAGGTCATGGGGAAGTGTGATGACCAGGGTCATGTAGCATTGTGATGACACGGTCAAGGAACATTGTGATGAAAAGAATTCTGGAGCATTGTGATGACAAGGGCCTTGGAGCATTGTGATGACACGGTCATGGAACATTGTAATGACAAGAAATCTGGAGCATTGTGATGACAAGGGCCATAGAGCATTGTGATGACACGGTCATGGAACATTGTGATGACAAGAATTCTGGATCATTGTGATGACAAGGGCCATGGAGAATTGTGATGACATGGTCATGGATCATTGTGATGACAAGAATTCTGGAGCATTTTGATGACAAGTGTCATGGAGCATTGTAATGAAACTTTTCATTGTGCTCCGTGATGACAAGGGGGATGGAGTATTGTGATAAAACTGGTCCTGGAGTATTGTGATAACAAAAGCCATTGAGCATTGTGATGACAGGCATCATGGAGCATTGTGAAGAAAGGGGCCATGGGGAATTTTAATGACAATAGAGAAATGGGATGAAAATGGTCAGCGAGCATAGTGATTAAAGTGGTCTTTGAGAATTGTGATGAAAAGCGACATAGAGCATTGTGATGCCAAAGGTCATGGAGAACTGTGATGACCAGGGTCATGTAGCCTTGTGATGACAAGAATTCTGGAGCATTGTGATGACAAAGGCCATGGAGCATTGTGATGACACGGTCATGGAAAATTGAGATGACAAGAATTCTGGAGCATTGTGATGACAAAGGCCATGGAGCATTGTGATGACATGTGTCAAGGAGCATTGTAATGAAAGGTTTCAATGTGCACCGTGATGACATTTGGGATGAAGTATTGTGATGAAACTGGTCCTGGAGCATTCTGATAACAAAAGAAATGGAACATTGTGATGACAGATATGATGGAGCATTGTAAAGAAAGGGGCAATGGGGAATTGTAATGACAATAGAGAAATGTGATGAAAACGGTCAGCGAGCATAGTGATTAAAGTGGTCTTTGAGAATTGTGATGACAAAGGTCATGGAGAACTGTGATGACCAGGGTCATGTAGCATTGTGATGACATGGTCATGGAACATTGTGATGACAAGAATTCTGGAGCATTGTGATGACAAATGCCATGGAGCATTGTGATGACACGGTCATGGAACAATGTGATGAAAAGAAATCTGGAGCATTGTGATGACCAGGGCCATGGGGCATTGTGATGACACGGTCATGGAACATTGTGATGACAAGGGCCATGGAACATTGTGATGACAAGAATTCTGGAGCATTGTGATGACAAGGGCCATGGAGAATTGTGATGACACGGTCATGGATCATTGTGATGACCAGAATTCTGGAGCACTGTGTTGTCAAGGGCCATGGAGAATTGTGATGACAAGTGTCATGGAGCATTGTAATGAAAAGTTTCATTGTGCACCGTGATGACATGTGGAATGGAATATTGTGATGAAACTGGTCCTGTTGCATTCTGATAACAAAAGCCATGGAGCATTGTGATGACAGGCATCATGGAGCATTTTAAAGAAAGGTGCAATGGGGAATTGTAATGACAATAGAGAAATGGGATGAAAATGGTCAGCGAGAATAGTGATTAAAGTGGTCTTTGAGAATTGTGATGAAAAGCGACATAGAGCATTGTGATGACAAAGGTCATGGAGAACTGTGATGACCATGGTCATGTAGCATTGTGATGACACGGTGATGGAATATTGTGATGACAAGAATTCTGGAGCATTGTGATGACAAAGGCCATGGGGCATTGTGATGACACGGTCATGGAACATTGTGATGACAAGAATTCTGGAGCATTGTGATGAGAAGGGCCATGGAGGATTGTGATGACACGGTCATGGAACATGGTGATGACAAGAATTCTGGAGCGTTGTGAGGACAAGGGCCATGGAGCATTGTGATGACACGGTCATGGAACATTGTGATGACAAGAATTCTGGAGCATTTTGATGACAAGGGCCATGGTGCATTGTGATGACACGGTCATGGAACATTGTGATGACAAGAATTCTGGAGCATTGTGATGACAAGGGCCATGGAGAATTGTGATGACATGGTCATGGATCATTGTGATGACAAGAATTCTGGAGCATTTGATGACAAGTGTCATGGAGCATTGTAATGAAACTTTTCATTGTGCACCGTGATGACAAGGGGGATGGAGTATTGTGATAAAACTGGTCCTGGAGTATTGTGATAACAAAAGCCATTGAGCATTGTGATGACAGGCAACATGGAGCATTGTGAAGAAAGGGGCAATGGGGAATTGTAATGACAATAGAGAAATGGGATGAAAATGGTCAGCGAGCATAGTGATTAAAGTGGTCTTTGAGAATTGTGATGAAAAGCAACATAGAGCATTGTGATGACAAAGGTCATGGAGAACTGTGATGACCAGGGTCATGTAGCATTGTGATGACACGGTGATGGAATATTGTGATGACAAGAATTCTGGAGCATTGTGATGACAAGGGCCATGGAGCATTGTAATGACACTGTCATTGAACATTGTGATGACAAGAATTCTGGAGCATTGTGATGAGAAGGGCCATGGAGAATTGTGATGACATGGTCATGGATCATTGTGATGACAAGAATTCTGGAGCATTGTGATGACAAGTGTCATAGAACATTGTAATGAAACTTTTCATTGTGCACCGTGATGACAAGGGGGATGGAGTTTTGTGATGAAACTGGTCCTGGAGTATTGTGATAACAAAAGCCATTGAGCATTGTGATGACAGGCATCATGGAGCATTGTGAAGAAAGGGGCCATGGGGAATTGTAATGACAATAGAGAAATGGGATGAAAATGGTCAGCGAGCATAGTGAACAAAGTGGTCTTTGAGAATTGTGATGAAAAGCGACATAGAGCATTGTGATGACAAAGGTCATGGAGAACTGTGATGACCAGGGTCATGTAGCGTTGTGAGGACACGGTCATGGAACATTGTGATGAAAAGAAATCTGGAGCATTGTGATGACCAGGGCCATGGGGCATTGTGATGACACGGTCATGGAACATGGTGATGAAAAGAAATCTGGAGCATTGTGATGAGCAGGGTCATGTAGCATTGTGATGACACGGTCATGGAACATTGTGATGACAATAATTCTGGAGCATTCTGATGAAAAGGGCCATGGAGCATTGTGATGACAAGTGTCATGGAGCATTGTAATGAAAGGTTTCATTGTGCACCGTGATGACATGTGGGAAGGAGTATTGTGATGAAATTGATCCTGGAACATTCTGAAAACAAAAGCCATGGAGAATTGTGATGACAGGCATCATGGAGCATTGTGAAGAAACGGGAATGGGTAGTTGTAATGACAATAGAGAAATGTGATGAAAATGGTCAGCGAGTATAATGATTAAAGTGGTCATTTAGAATTGTGATGAAAAGCGACATAGAGCATTGTGATGACAAAGGTCATGGAGAACTGTGATGACCAGGGTCATGTAGCATTGTGATGACATGGTTATGGAACATTGTGATGAGAAGAATTATGGAGCATTGTGATGACACGGTCATGGAACATTGTGATGACAAGAATTCTGGAGAATTGTGATGACAAGGGCCAAGGAGAATTGTGATGACATGGTCATGGAACATGGGGATGACAAGAATTCTAGAGCATTGTGATGACAAGAACCATGGAGCATTGTGATGACATGTGTCTTGGAGCATTGTAATGAAAGGTTTCATTGTGCACCGTGATGACATGTGGGATGGAGTATTGTGATGAAACAGTTCCTGGAGCATTCTGATAAAAAAAAGCCATGGAGCATTGTGATGATAGGCATGATGGAGCATTGTAAAGAAAGGGGCAATGGGGAATTGTAATGACAATACAGAAATGGGATGAAAATGGTCAGCGAGCATAGTGACTAAAGTGGTCTTTGAGAATTGTGATGAAAAGCGACATAGAGCATTGTGATGACAAAGGTCATGGGGATGTGTGATGACCAGGGTCATGTAGCATTGTGATGACACGGTCACGGAACATTGTGATGAAAAGAATTCTGGAGCATTGTGATGACAAGGGCCTTGGAGCATTGTGATGACACGGTCATGGAACATTGTAATGACAAGAAATCTAGAGCATTGTGATGACAAGGGCCATAGAGCATGGTGATGACACGGTCATGGAACATTGTGATGACAAGAATTCTGGAGCATTGTGATGACAAGGGCCATGGAGAATTGTGATGACATGGTCATGGATCATTGTGATGACAAGAATTCTGGAGCATTGTGATGACAAGTGTCATGGAGCATTGTAATGAAACTTTTCATTGTGCACCGTGATGACAAGGGGGATGGAGTATTGTGATAAAACTGGTCCTGGAGTATTGTGATAACAAAAGCCATTGAGCATTGTGATGACAGGCATCATGGAGCATTGTGAAGAAAGGGGCAATGGGGAATTTTAATGACAATAGAGAAATGGGATGAAAATGGTCAGCGAGCATAGTGATTAAAGTGGTCTTTGAGAATTGTGATGAAAAGCGACATAGAGCATTGTGATGACAAAGGTCATGGAGAACTGTGATGACCAGGGTCATGTAGCATTGTGATGACACGGTCACGGAACATTGTGATGAAAAGTATTCTGCAGCATTGTGATGACAAGGGACATGGAGCATTGTGATGACAAGTATCATGGAGCATTATGAAGAAAGTGGCCATGGGGAATTGTAATGACATTAGAGAAATGTGATGAAAATGGTCAGCGAGTATAATGATTAAAGTGGTCATTTAGAATTGTGATGAAAAGCGACACAGAGCATTGTGATGACAAAGGTCATGGAGAACTGTGATGACCAGGGTCATGTAGCCTTGTGATTACACGGTTATGGAATATTGTGATGAGAAGAATTATGGAGCATTGTGATGACACGGTCATGGAACATTGTGATGACAAGAATTCTGGAGAATTGTGATGACAAGGGCCAAGGAGAATTGTGATGACATGGTCATGGAACATGGGGATGACAAGAATTCTAGAGCATTGTGATGACAAGAACCATGGAGCATTGTGATGACATGTGTCATGGAGCATTGTAATGAAAGGTTTCAATGTGCACCGTGATGACATTTGGGATGAAGTATTGTGATGAAACTGGTCCTGGAGCATTCTGATAACAAAAGAAATGGAATATTGTGATGACAGATATGATGGAGCATTGTAAAGAAAGGGGCAATAGGGAATTGTAATGACAATAGAGAAATGTGATGAAAACGGTCAGCGAGCATAGTGATTAAAGTGGTCTTTGAGAATTGTGATGACCAAGGTCATGGAGAACTGTGATGACCAGGGTCATGTAGCATTGTGATGACATGATCATGGAACATTGTGTTGACAAGAATTCTGATGCACTGTGTTGTCAAGGGCCATGGAGCATTGTGATGACTAGTGTCATGGAGCATTGTAATGTAAACTTTCATTGTGCACCGTGATGACATGTGGGATGGAATATTGTGATGAAACTGGTCCTGGAGCATTCTGATAGCAAAACCCATGGAGCATTGTGATGACAGGCATCATGGATCATTTTAAAGAAAGGGGCAATGGGGAATTGTAATGACAATAGAAAAATGGGATGAAAATGGTCAGCGAGCATAGTGATTAAAGGGGTCTTTGAGAATTGAGATGAAAAGCGACATAGAGCATTGTGATGACAAAGGTCATGGAGAACTGTGATGACCAGGGTCCTGTAGCATTGTGATGACACGGTGATGGAACATTGTGATGACAAGATTTCTGGATCATTGTGATGACAAAGGCCATGGAGCATTGTGATGGCACGGTCATGGAACATTTTCATGAAAAGAAATCTGGAGCATTGTGATGACCAGGGCCATGGGGCATTGTGATGACACGGTCCTGGAACATAGTGATGACAAGCAATCTGGAGCATTGTGATGACAAGGGCCATGGAGCATTGTGATGACACGGTCATGGAACTTTGTGATGACAAGCAATCTGGAGCATTGTGATGACCAGGGCCATGGGGCATTGTGATGAGAGGGTCATGGAACATTGTGATGACAAGAATTCTGGAGCATTGTGATGACAAGTGTCATGGAGCATTGTAATGAAACTTTTCATTGTGCACCGTGATAACAAGTGGGATGGAGTATTGTGATGAAACAGTTCCTGGAGCATTCTGATAAAAAAAAGCCATGGAGCATTTTGATGACAGGCATGATGGAGCATTGTAAAGAAAGGGGCAATGGGGATTTGTAATGACAATACAGAAATGGGATGAAAATGGTCAGCGAGCATAGTGACTAAAGTGGTCTTTGAGAATTGTGATGAAAAGCGACATAGAGCATTGTGATGACAAAGGTCATGGGGAAGTGTGATGACCAGGGTCATGTAGCATTGTGATGACACGGTCAAGGAACATTGTGATGAAAAGAATTCTGGAGCTTGTGATGACAAGGGCCTTGGAGCATTGTGATGACACGGTCATGGAACATTGTAATGACAAGAATTCTGGAGCATTGTGATGACAAGGGCCATGGAGAATTGTGATGACATGGTCATGGATCATTGTGATGACAAGAATTCTGGAGCATTGTGATGACAAGTGTCATGGAGCATTGTAATGAAACTTTTCATTGTGCACCGTGATGACATGGGGGATGGAGTATTGTGATAAAACTGGTCCTGGAGTATTGTGATAACAAAAGCCATTGAGCATTGTGATGACAGGCATCATGGAGCATTGTGAAGAAAGGGGCAATGGGGAATTGTAATGACAATAGAGAAATGGGATGAAAATGGTCAGCGAGCATAGTGACTAAAGTGGTCTTTGAGAATTGTGATGAAAAGCGACATAGAGCATTGTGATTACAAAGGTCATGGAGAAGTGTGATGACCAGGGTCATGTAGCATTGTGATGACACGGTCACGGAACATTGTGATGAAAAAAATTCTGGAGCATTGTGATGACAAGGGCCTTGGAGCATTGTGATGACACGGTCATGGAACATTGTAATGACAAGAAATATGGAGCATTGTGATGACAAGGGCCATAGAGCATTGTGATGACACGGTCATGGAACATTGAGATGACAAGAATTCTGGAGCATTGTGATGACAAGGGCCATGGAGAATTGTGATGACATGGTCATGGATCATTGTGATGACAAGAATTCTGGAGCATTGTGATGACAAGTGTCATGGAGCATTGTAATGAAACTTTTCATTGTGCACCGTGATGACAAGGGGGATGGAGTATTGTGATAAAACTGGTCCTGGAGTATTGTGATAGCAAAAGCCATTGAGCATTGTGATGACAGGCATCATGGAGCATTGTGAAAAAAGGGGCAATGGGGAATTTTAATGACAATACAGAAATGGGATGAAAATGGTCATCGAGCATAGTGATTAAAGTGGTCTTTGAGAATTGTGATGAAAAGCGACATAGAGCATTGTGATGCCAAAGGTCATGGAGAACTGTGATGACCAGGGTCATGTATCCTTGTGATGACAAGAATTCTGGAGCATTGTGATGACAAAGGCCATGGAGTATTGTGATGACACGGTCATGGAACATTGTGATGAAAAGAAATCTGGAGCATTGTGATGACCAGGGCCATGGGGCATTGTGATGAGAGGGTCATGGAAAATTGAGATGACAAGAATTCTGGAGCATTGTGATGACAAAGGCCATGGAGCATTGTGATGACAAGTGTCATGGAGCATTGTAATGAAAGGTTTCAATGTGCACCGTGATGACATTTGGGATGAAGTATTGTGATGAAACTGGTCCTGGAGCATTCTGATAACAAAAGAAATGGAACATTGTGATGACAGATATGATGGAGCATTGTAAAGAAAGGGGCAATGGGGAATTGTAATGACAATAGAGAAATGTGATGAAAACGGTCAGCGAGCATAGTGATTAAAGTGGTCTTTGAGAATTGTGATGACAAAGGTCATGGAGAACTGTGATGACCAGGGTCATGTAGCATTGTGATGACATGGTCATGGAACATTGTGATGACAAGAATTCTGGAGCATTGTGATGACAAAGGCCATGGAGCATTGTGATGACAAGGTCATGGAACAATGTGATGAAAAGAAATCTGGAGCATTGTGATGACCAGGGCCATGGGGCATTGTGATGACACGGTCATGCAACATTGTGATGACAAGGGCCATGGAACATTGTGATGACAAGAATTCTGGAGCATTGTGATGACAAGGGCCATGGAGAATTGTGATGACATGGTCATGGATCATTGTGATGACAAGAATTCTGGAGCATTGTGATGACAAGTGTCATGGAGCATTGTAATGAAACTTTTCATTGTGCACCGTGATGACAAGGGGGATGGAGTATTGTGATAAAACTGGTCCTGGAGTATTGTGATAACAAAAGCCATTGAGCATTGTGATGACAGGCATCATGGAGCATTGTGAAGAAAGGGGCAATGGGGAATTGTAATGACAATAGAGAAATGGGATGAAAATGGTCAGCGAGCATAGTGACTAAAGTGGATTTTGAGAATTGTGATGAAAAGCGACATAGAGCATTGTGATGACAAAGGTCATGGAGAAGTGTGATGACCAGGGTCATGTAGCATTGTGATGACACGGTCACGGAACATTGTGATGAAAAAAATTCTGGAGCATTGTGATGACAAGGGCCTTGGAGCATTGTGATGACACGGTCATGGAACATTGTAATGACAAGAAATCTGGAGCATTGTGATGACAAGGGCCATGGAGAATTGTGATGACATGGTCATGGATCATTGTGATGACAAGAATTCTGGAGCATTGTGATGACAAGTGTCATGGAGCATTGTAATGAAACTTTTCATTGTGCACTGTGATGACAAGGGGGATGGAGTATTGTGATAAAACTGGTCCTGGAGTATTGTGATAACAAAAGCCATTGAGCATTGTGATGACAGGCATCATGGAGCATTGTGAAGAAAGGGGCAATGGGGAATTGTAATGACAATAGAGAAATGGGATGAAAATGGTCAGCGAGCATAGTGATTAAAGTGGTCTTTGAGAATTGTGATGAAAAGCGACATAGAGCATTGTGATGACAAAGGTCATGGAGAAATGTGATGACCAGGGTCATGTAGCATTGTGATGACAAGAATTCTGGAGCATTGTGATGACAAGGGCCATGGAGAATTGTGATGACATGGTCATGGAACATGGTGATGACAAGAATTCTGGAGCATTGTGATGACAAGGGCCATGGAGAATTGTGATCACATGGTCATGGAACATGGTGATGACAAGAATTCTGGAGCATTGTGATGACAAGGGCCATGGAGCATTGTAATGAAAGGTTTCATTGTGCACCGTGATGATATGTGGGATGGAATATTTTGATGAAACTGGTCCTGGAGCATTCTGATAACAAAAGCCATGGAGCATTGTGATGACAGGCATGATGGAGAATTGTAAAGAAAGGGGCAATGGGGAATTGTAATGACAATAGAGAAATGTGATGAAAATGATCAGCGAATATAATGATTAAAGTGGTCATTTAGAATTGTGATGAAAAGCGACATAGAGCATTGTGATGACAAAGGTCATGGAGAACTGTGATGACCAGGGTCATGTAGCATTGTGATGACACGGTCACGGAACATTGTGATGAAAAGTATTCTGCAGCATTGTGATGACAAGGGACATGGAGCATTGTGATGACAAGTATCATGGAGCATTATGAAGAAAGGGGCCATGGGGAATTGTAATGACAATAGAGAAATGTGATGAAAATGGTCAGCGAGTATAATGATTAAAGTGGTCATTAAGAATTGTGATGAAAAGCGACACAGAGCATTGTGATGACAAAGGTCATGGAGAACTGTGATAACCAGGGTCATGTAGCCTTGTGATTACACGGTTATGGAATATTGTGATGAGAAGAATTATGGAGCATTGTGATGACACGGTCATGGAACATTGTGATGACAAGAATTCTGGAGAATTGTGATGACAAGGGCCAAGGAGAATTGTGATGACATGGTCATGGAACATGGGGATGACAAGAATTCTAGAGCATTGTGATGACAAGAACCATGGAGCATTGTGATGACATGTGTCTTGGAGCATTGTAATGAAAGGTTTCATTGTGCACCGTGATGACATGTGGGATGGAGTATTGTGATGAAACAGTTCCTGGAGCATTCTGATAAAAAAAAGCCATGGAGCATTGTGATGATAGGCATGATGGAGCATTGTAAAGAAAGGGGCAATGGGGAATTGTAATGACAATACAGAAATGGGATGAAAATGGTCAGCGAGCATAGTGAATAAAGTGGTCTTTGAGAATTGTGATGAAAAGCGACATAGAGCATTGTGATGCCAAAGGTCATGGAGAACTGTGATGACCAGGGTCATGTATCCTTGTGATGACAAGAATTCTGGAGCATTGTGATGACAAAGGCCATGGAGTATTGTGATGACACGGTCATGGAACATTGTGATGAAAAGAAATCTGGAGCATTGTGATGACCAGGGCCATGGGGCATTGTGATGAGAGGGTCATGGAAAATTGAGATGACAAGAATTCTGGAGCATTGTGATGACACGGTCACGGAACATTGTGATGAAAAGAATTCTGGAGCATTGTGATGACAAGGGCCTTGGAGCATTGTGATGACACGGTCATGGAACATTGTAATGACAAGAAATCTGGAGCATTGTGATGACAAGGGCCATAGAGCATTGTGATGACACGGTCATGGAACATTGTGATGACAAGAATTCTGGATCATTGTGATGACAAGAACCATGGAGCATTGTGATGACATGTGTCATGGAGCATTGTAATGAAAGGTTTCATTGTGCACCGTGATGACATGGGGGATGGAGTATTGTGATGAAACAGTTCCTGGAGCATTCTGATAAAAAAAAGCCATGGAGCATTGTGATGACAGGCATGATGGAGAATTGTAAAGAAAGGGGCAATGGGGAATTGTAATGACAATACAGAAATGGGATGAAAATGGTCAGCGAGCATAGTGACTAAAGTGGTCTTTCAGAATTGTGATGAAAAGCGACATAGAGCATTGTGATGACAAAGGTCATGGGGAAGTGTGATGACCAGGGTCATGTAGCATTGTGATGACACGGTCAAGGAACATTGTGATGAAAAGAATTCTGGAGCATTGTGATGACAAGGGCCTTGGAGCATTGTGATGACACGGTCATGGAACATTGTAATGACAAGAAATCTGGAGCATTGTGATGACAAGGGCCATAGAGCATTGTGATGACACGGTCATGGAACATTGTGATGACAAGAATTCTGGATCATTGTGATGACAAGGGCCATGGAGAATTGTGATGACATGGTCATGGATCATTGTGATGACAAGAATTCTGGAGCATTTTGATGACAAGTGTCATGGAGCATTGTAATGAAACTTTTCATTGTGCTCCGTGATGACAAGGGGGATGGAGTATTGTGATAAAACTGGTCCTGGAGTATTGTGATAACAAAAGCCATTGAGCATTGTGATGACAGGCATCATGGAGCATTGTGAAGAAAGGGGCCATGGGGAATTTTAATGACAATAGAGAAATGGGATGAAAATGGTCAGCGAGCATAGTGATTAAAGTGGTCTTTGAGAATTGTGATGAAAAGCGACATAGAGCATTGTGATGCCAAAGGTCATGGAGAACTGTGATGACCAGGGTCATGTAGCCTTGTGATGACAAGAATTCTGGAGCATTGGGATGACAAAGGCCATGGAGCATTGTGATGACACGGTCATGGAAAATTGAGATGACAAGAATTCTGGAGCATTGTGATGACAAAGGCCATGGAGCATTGTGATGACATGTGTCAAGGAGCATTGTAATGAAATGTTTCAATGTGCACCGTGATGACATTTGGGATGAAGTATTGTGATGAAACTGGTCCTGGAGCATTCTGATAACAAAAGAAATGGAACATTGTGATGACAGATATGATGGAGCATTGTAAAGAAAGGGGCAATGGGGAATTGTAATGACAATAGAGAAATGTGATGAAAACGGTCAGCGAGCATAGTGATTAAAGTGGTCTTTGAGAATTGTGATGACAAAGGTCATGGAGAACTGTGATGACCAGGGTCATGTAGCATTGTGATGACATGGTCATGGAACATTGTGATGACAAGAATTCTGGAGCATTGTGATGACAAATGCCATGGAGCATTGTGATGACACGGTCATGGAACAATGTGATGAAAAGAAATCTGGAGCATTGTGATGACCAGGGCCATGGGGCATTGTGATGACACGGTCATGGAACATTGTGATGACAAGGGCCATGGAACATTGTGATGACAAGAATTCTGGAGCATTGTGATGACAAGGGCCATGGAGAATTGTGATGACACGGTCATGGATCATTGTGATGACCAGAATTCTGGAGCACTGTGTTGTCAAGGGCCATGGAGAATTGTGATGACAAGTGTCATGGAGCATTGTAATGAAAAGTTTCATTGTGCACCGTGATGACATGTGGAATGGAATATTGTGATGAAACTGGTCCTGTTGCATTCTGATAACAAAAGCCATGGAGCATTGTGATGACAGGCATCATGGAGCATTTTAAAGAAAGGTGCAATGGGGAATTGTAATGACAATAGAGAAATGGGATGAAAATGGTCAGCGAGAATAGTGATTAAAGTGGTCTTTGAGAATTGTGATGAAAAGCGACATAGAGCATTGTGATGACAAAGGTCATGGAGAACTGTGATGACCATGGTCATGTAGCATTGTGATGACACGGTGATGGAATATTGTGATGACAAGAATTCTGGAGCATTGTGATGACAAAGGCCATGGGGCATTGTGATGACACGGTCATGGAACATTGTGATGACAAGAATTCTGGAGCATTGTGATGAGAAGGGCCATGGAGGATTGTGATGACACGGTCATGGAACATGGTGATGACAAGAATTCTGGAGCGTTGTGAGGACAAGGGCCATGGAGCATTGTGATGACACGGTCATGGAACATTGTGATGACAAGAATTCTGGAGCATTTTGATGACAAGGGCCATGGTGCATTGTGATGACACGGTCATGGAACATTGTGATGACAAGAATTCTGGAGCATTGTGATGACAAGGGCCATGGAGAATTGTGATGACATGGTCATGGATCATTGTGATGACAAGAATTCTGGAGCATTTGATGACAAGTGTCATGGAGCATTGTAATGAAACTTTTCATTGTGCACCGTGATGACAAGGGGGATGGAGTATTGTGATAAAACTGGTCCTGGAGTATTGTGATAACAAAAGCCATTGAGCATTGTGATGACAGGCAACATGGAGCATTGTGAAGAAAGGGGCAATGGGGAATTGTAATGACAATAGAGAAATGGGATGAAAATGGTCAGCGAGCATAGTGATTAAAGTGGTCTTTGAGAATTGTGATGAAAAGCAACATAGAGCATTGTGATGACAAAGGTCATGGAGAACTGTGATGACCAGGGTCATGTAGCATTGTGATGACACGGTGATGGAATATTGTGATGACAAGAATTCTGGAGCATTGTGATGACAAGGGCCATGGAGCATTGTAATGACACTGTCATTGAACATTGTGATGACAAGAATTCTGGAGCATTGTGATGAGAAGGGCCATGGAGAATTGTGATGACATGGTCATGGATCATTGTGATGACAAGAATTCTGGAGCATTGTGATGACAAGTGTCATAGAACATTGTAATGAAACTTTTCATTGTGCACCGTGATGACAAGGGGGATGGAGTTTTGTGATGAAACTGGTCCTGGAGTATTGTGATAACAAAAGCCATTGAGCATTGTGATGACAGGCATCATGGAGCATTGTGAAGAAAGGGGCCATGGGGAATTGTAATGACAATAGAGAAATGGGATGAAAATGGTCAGCGAGCATAGTGAACAAAGTGGTCTTTGAGAATTGTGATGAAAAGCGACATAGAGCATTGTGATGACAAAGGTCATGGAGAACTGTGATGACCAGGGTCATGTAGCGTTGTGAGGACACGGTCATGGAACATTGTGATGAAAAGAAATCTGGAGCATTGTGATGACCAGGGCCATGGGGCATTGTGATGACACGGTCATGGAACATGGTGATGAAAAGAAATCTGGAGCATTGTGATGAGCAGGGTCATGTAGCATTGTGATGACACGGTCATGGAACATTGTGATGACAATAATTCTGGAGCATTCTGATGAAAAGGGCCATGGAGCATTGTGATGACAAGTGTCATGGAGCATTGTAATGAAAGGTTTCATTGTGCACCGTGATGACATGTGGGAAGGAGTATTGTGATGAAATTGATCCTGGAACATTCTGAAAACAAAAGCCATGGAGAATTGTGATGACAGGCATCATGGAGCATTGTGAAGAAACGGGAATGGGTAGTTGTAATGACAATAGAGAAATGTGATGAAAATGGTCAGCGAGTATAATGATTAAAGTGGTCATTTAGAATTGTGATGAAAAGCGACATAGAGCATTGTGATGACAAAGGTCATGGAGAACTGTGATGACCAGGGTCATGTAGCATTGTGATGACATGGTTATGGAACATTGTGATGAGAAGAATTATGGAGCATTGTGATGACACGGTCATGGAACATTGTGATGACAAGAATTCTGGAGAATTGTGATGACAAGGGCCAAGGAGAATTGTGATGACATGGTCATGGAACATGGGGATGACAAGAATTCTAGAGCATTGTGATGACAAGAACCATGGAGCATTGTGATGACATGTGTCTTGGAGCATTGTAATGAAAGGTTTCATTGTGCACCGTGATGACATGTGGGATGGAGTATTGTGATGAAACAGTTCCTGGAGCATTCTGATAAAAAAAAGCCATGGAGCATTGTGATGATAGGCATGATGGAGCATTGTAAAGAAAGGGGCAATGGGGAATTGTAATGACAATACAGAAATGGGATGAAAATGGTCAGCGAGCATAGTGACTAAAGTGGTCTTTGAGAATTGTGATGAAAAGCGACATAGAGCATTGTGATGACAAAGGTCATGGGGATGTGTGATGACCAGGGTCATGTAGCATTGTGATGACACGGTCACGGAACATTGTGATGAAAAGAATTCTGGAGCATTGTGATGACAAGGGCCTTGGAGCATTGTGATGACACGGTCATGGAACATTGTAATGACAAGAAATCTAGAGCATTGTGATGACAAGGGCCATAGAGCATGGTGATGACACGGTCATGGAACATTGTGATGACAAGAATTCTGGAGCATTGTGATGACAAGGGCCATGGAGAATTGTGATGACATGGTCATGGATCATTGTGATGACAAGAATTCTGGAGCATTGTGATGACAAGTGTCATGGAGCATTGTAATGAAACTTTTCATTGTGCACCGTGATGACAAGGGGGATGGAGTATTGTGATAAAACTGGTCCTGGAGTATTGTGATAACAAAAGCCATTGAGCATTGTGATGACAGGCATCATGGAGCATTGTGAAGAAAGGGGCAATGGGGAATTTTAATGACAATAGAGAAATGGGATGAAAATGGTCAGCGAGCATAGTGATTAAAGTGGTCTTTGAGAATTGTGATGAAAAGCGACATAGAGCATTGTGATGACAAAGGTCATGGAGAACTGTGATGACCAGGGTCATGTAGCATTGTGATGACACGGTCACGGAACATTGTGATGAAAAGTATTCTGCAGCATTGTGATGACAAGGGACATGGAGCATTGTGATGACAAGTATCATGGAGCATTATGAAGAAAGTGGCCATGGGGAATTGTAATGACATTAGAGAAATGTGATGAAAATGGTCAGCGAGTATAATGATTAAAGTGGTCATTTAGAATTGTGATGAAAAGCGACACAGAGCATTGTGATGACAAAGGTCATGGAGAACTGTGATGACCAGGGTCATGTAGCCTTGTGATTACACGGTTATGGAATATTGTGATGAGAAGAATTATGGAGCATTGTGATGACACGGTCATGGAACATTGTGATGACAAGAATTCTGGAGAATTGTGATGACAAGGGCCAAGGAGAATTGTGATGACATGGTCATGGAACATGGGGATGACAAGAATTCTAGAGCATTGTGATGACAAGAACCATGGAGCATTGTGATGACATGTGTCATGGAGCATTGTAATGAAAGGTTTCATTGTGCACCGTGATGACATGTGGGATGGAGTATTGTGATGAAACAGTTCCTGGAGCATTCTGATAAAAAAAAGCCATGGAGCATTGTGATGACAGGCATGATGGAGAATTGTAAAGAAAGGGGCAATGGGGAATTGTAATGACAATACAGAAATGGGATGAAAATGGTCAGCGAGCATAGTGACTAAAGTGGTCTTTCAGAATTGTGATGAAAAGCGACATAGAGCATTGTGATGACAAAGGTCATGGGGAAGTGTGATGACCAGGGTCATGTAGCATTGTGATGACACGGTCAAGGAACATTGTGATGAAAAGAATTCTGGAGCATTGTGATGACAAGGGCCTTGGAGCATTGTGATGACACGGTCATGGAACATTGTAATGACAAGAAATCTGGAGCATTGTGATGACAAGGGCCATAGAGCATTGTGATGACACGGTCATGGAACATTGAGATGACAAGAATTCTGGAGCATTGTGATGACAAGGGCCATGGAGAATTGTGATGACATGGTCATGGATCATTGTGATGACAAGAATTCTGGAGCATTGTGATGACAAGTGTCATGGAGCATTGTAATGAAACTTTTCATTGTGCACCGTGATGACAAGGGGGATGGAGTATTGTGATAAAACTGGTCCTGGAGTATTGTGATAGCAAAAGCCATTGAGCATTGTGATGACAGGCATCATGGAGCATTGTGAAAAAAGGGGCAATGGGGAATTTTAATGACAATAGAGAAATGGGATGAAAATGGTCATCGAGCATAGTGATTAAAGGGGTCTTTGAGAATTGTGATGAAAAGCGACATAGAGCATTGTGATGCCAAAGGTCATGGAGAACTGTGATGACCAGGGTCATGTATCCTTGTGATGACAAGAATTCTGGAGCATTGTGATGACAAAGGCCATGGAGTATTGTGATGACACGGTCATGGAACATTGTGATGAAAAGAAATCTGGAGCATTGTGATGACCAGGGCCATGGGGCATTGTGATGAGAGGGTCATGGAAAATTGAGATGACAAGAATTCTGGAGCATTGTGATGACAAAGGCCATGGAGCATTGTGATGACAAGTGTCATGGAGCATTGTAATGAAAGGTTTCAATGTGCACCGTGATGACATTTGGGATGAAGTATTGTGATGAAACTGGTCCTGGAGCATTCTGATAACAAAAGAAATGGAACATTGTGATGACAGATATGATGGAGCATTGTAAAGAAAGGGGCAATGGGGAATTGTAATGACAATAGAGAAATGTGATGAAAACGGTCAGCGAGCATAGTGATTAAAGTGGTCTTTGAGAATTGTGATGACAAAGGTCATGGAGAACTGTGATGACCAGGGTCATGTAGCATTGTGATGACATGGTCATGGAACATTGTGATGACAAGAATTCTGGAGCATTGTGATGACAAAGGACATGGAGCATTGTGATGACAAGGTCATGGAACAATGTGATGAAAAGAAATCTGGAGCATTGTGATGACCAGGGCCATGGGGCATTGTGATGACACGGTCATGCAACATTGTGATGACAAGGGCCATGGAACATTGTGATGACAAGAATTCTGGAGCATTGTGATGACAAGGGCCATGGAGAATTGTGATGACATGGTCATGGATCATTGTGATGACAAGAATTCTGGAGCATTGTGATGACAAGTGTCATGGAGCATTGTAATGAAACTTTTCATTGTGCACCGTGATGACAAGGGGGAAGGAGTATTGTGATAAAACTGGTCCTGGAGTATTGTGATAACAAAAGCCATTGAGCATTGTGATGACAGGCATCATGGAGCATTGTGAAGAAAGGGGCAATGGGGAATTGTAATGACAATAGAGAAATGGGATGAAAATGGTCAGCGAGCATAGTGACTAAAGTGGATTTTGAGAATTGTGATGAAAAGCGACATAGAGCATTGTGATGACAAAGGTCATGGAGAAGTGTGATGACCAGGGTCATGTAGCATTGTGATGACACGGTCACGGAACATTGTGATGAAAAAAATTCTGGAGCATTGTGATGACAAGGGCCTTGGAGCATTGTGATGACACGGTCATGGAACATTGTAATGACAAGAAATCTGGAGCATTGTGATGACAAGGGCCATGGAGAATTGTGATGACATGGTCATGGATCATTGTGATGACAAGAATTCTGGAGCATTGTGATGACAAGTGTCATGGAGCATTGTAATGAAACTTTTCATTGTGCACTGTGATGACAAGGGGGATGGAGTATTGTGATAAAACTGGTCCTGGAGTATTGTGATAACAAAAGCCATTGAGCATTGTGATGACAGGCATCATGGAGCATTGTGAAGAAAGGGGCAATGGTGAATTGTAATGACAATAGAGAAATGGGATGAAAATGGTCAGCG
This sequence comes from Balaenoptera acutorostrata, assembly GCF_949987535.1. NCBI lineage: Eukaryota > Metazoa > Chordata > Mammalia > Artiodactyla > Balaenopteridae > Balaenoptera > Balaenoptera acutorostrata. Next base: position 655,503 of record NW_026645510.1, on the reverse strand, counting down.
AGCATAGTGATTAAAGTGGTCTTTGAGAATTGTGATGAAAAGCGACATAGAGCATTGTGATGACAAAGGTCATGGAGAAATGTGATGACCAGGGTCATGTAGCATTGTGATGACAAGAATTCTGGAGCATTGTGATGAGAAGGGCCATGGAGAATTGTGATCACATGGTCATGGAACATGGTGATGACAAGAATTCTGGAGCATTGTGATGACAAGGGCCATGGAGCATTGTAATGAAAGGTTTCATTGTGCACCGTGATGATATGTGGGATGGAATATTTTGATGAAACTGGTCCTGGAGCATTCTGATAACAAAAGCCATGGAGCATTGTGATGACAGGCATGATGGAGAATTGTAAAGAAAGGGGCAATGGGGAATTGTAATGACAATAGAGAAATGTGATGAAAATGATCAGCGAATATAATGATTAAAGTGGTCATTTAGAATTGTGATGAAAAGCGACATAGAGCATTGTGATGACAAAGGTCATGGAGAACTGTGATGACCAGGGTCATGTAGCATTGTGATGACACGGTCACGGAACATTGTGATGAAAAGTATTCTGCAGCATTGTGATGACAAGGGACATGGAGCATTGTGATGACAAGTATCATGGAGCATTATGAAGAAAGGGGCCATGGGGAATTGTAATGACAATAGAGAAATGTGATGAAAATGGTCAGCGAGTATAATGATTAAAGTGGTCATTAAGAATTGTGATGAAAAGCGACACAGAGCATTGTGATGACAAAGGTCATGGAGAACTGTGATAACCAGGGTCATGTAGCCTTGTGATTACACGGTTATGGAATATTGTGATGAGAAGAATTATGGAGCATTGTGATGACACGGTCATGGAACATTGTGATGACAAGAATTCTGGAGAATTGTGATGACAAGGGCCAAGGAGAATTGTGATGACATGGTCATGGAACATGGGGATGACAAGAATTCTAGAGCATTGTGATGACAAGAACCATGGAGCATTGTGATGACATGTGTCTTGGAGCATTGTAATGAAAGGTTTCATTGTGCACCGTGATGACATGTGGGATGGAGTATTGTGATGAAACAGTTCCTGGAGCATTCTGATAAAAAAAAGCCATGGAGCATTGTGATGATAGGCATGATGGAGCATTGTAAAGAAAGGGGCAATGGGGAATTGTAATGACAATACAGAAATGGGATGAAAATGGTCAGCGAGCATAGTGACTAAAGTGGTCTTTGAGAATTGTGATGAAAAGCGACATAGAGCATTGTGATGCCAAAGGTCATGGAGAACTGTGATGACCAGGGTCATGTATCCTTGTGATGACAAGAATTCTGGAGCATTGTGATGACAAAGGCCATGGAGTATTGTGATGACACGGTCATGGAACATTGTGATGAAAAGAAATCTGGAGCATTGTGATGACCAGGGCCATGGGGCATTGTGATGAGAGGGTCATGGAAAATTGAGATGACAAGAATTCTGGAGCATTGTGATGACACGGTCACGGAACATTGTGATGAAAAGAATTCTGGAGCATTGTGATGACAAGGGCCTTGGAGCATTGTGATGACACGGTCATGGAACATTGTAATGACAAGAAATCTAGAGCATTGTGATGACAAGGGCCATAGAGCATTGTGATGACACGGTCATGGAACATTGTGATGACAAGAATTCTGGAGCATTGTGATGACAAGGGCCATGGAGAATTGTGATGACATGGTCATGGATCATTGTGATGACAAGAATTCTGGAGCATTGTGATGACAAGTGTCATGGAGCATTGTAATGAAACTTTTCATTGTGCACCGTGATGACAAGGGGGATGGAGTATTGTGATAAAACTGGTCCTGGAGTATTGTGATAACAAAAGCCATTGAGCATTGTGATGACAGGCATCATGGAGCATTGTGAAGAAAGGGGCAATGGGGAATTTTAATGACAATAGAGAAATGGGATGAAAATGGTCAGCGAGCATAGTGATTAAAGTGGTCTTTGAGAATTGTGATGAAAAGCGACATAGAGCATTGTGATGACAAAGGTCATGGAGAACTGTGATGACCAGGGTCATGTAGCATTGTGATGACACGGTCACGGAACATTGTGATGAAAAGTATTCTGCAGCATTGTGATGACAAGGGACATGGAGCATTGTGATGACAAGTATCATGGAACATTATGAAGAAAGTGGCCATGGGGAATTGTAATGACATTAGAGAAATGTGATGAAAATGGTCAGCGAGTATAATGATTAAAGTGGTCATTTAGAATTGTGATGAAAAGCGACACAGAGCATTGTGATGACAAAGGTCATGGAGAACTGTGATGACCAGGGTCATGTAGCCTTGTGATTACACGGTTATGGAATATTGTGATGAGAAGAATTATGGAGCATTGTGATGACACGGTCATGGAACATTGTGATGACAAGAATTCTGGAGAATTGTGATGACAAGGGCCAAGGAGAATTGTGATGACATGGTCATGGAACATGGGGATGACAAGAATTCTAGAGCATTGTGATGACAAGAACCATGGAGCATTGTGATGACATGTGTCATGGAGCATTGTAATGAAAGGTTTCATTGTGCACCGTGATGACATGGGGGATGGAGTATTGTGATGAAACAGTTCCTGGAGCATTCTGATAAAAAAAAGCCATGGAGCATTGTGATGACAGGCATGATGGAGAATTGTAAAGAAAGGGGCAATGGGGAATTGTAATGACAATACAGAAATGGGATGAAAATGGTCAGCGAGCATAGTGACTAAAGTGGTCTTTCAGAATTGTGATGAAAAGCGACATAGAGCATTGTGATGACAAAGGTCATGGGGAAGTGTGATGACCAGGGTCATGTAGCATTGTGATGACACGGTCAAGGAACATTGTGATGAAAAGAATTCTGGAGCATTGTGATGACAAGGGCCTTGGAGCATTGTGATGACACGGTCATGGAACATTGTAATGACAAGAAATCTGGAGCATTGTGATGACAAGGGCCATAGAGCATTGTGATGACACGGTCATGGAACATTGTGATGACAAGAATTCTGGATCATTGTGATGACAAGGGCCATGGAGAATTGTGATGACATGGTCATGGATCATTGTGATGACAAGAATTCTGGAGCATTTTGATGACAAGTGTCATGGAGCATTGTAATGAAACTTTTCATTGTGCTCCGTGATGACAAGGGGGATGGAGTATTGTGATAAAACTGGTCCTGGAGTATTGTGATAACAAAAGCCATTGAGCATTGTGATGACAGGCATCATGGAGCATTGTGAAGAAAGGGGCCATGGGGCATTTTAATGACAATAGAGAAATGGGATGAAAATGGTCAGCGAGCATAGTGATTAAAGTGGTCTTTGAGAATTGTGATGAAAAGCGACATAGAGCATTGTGATGCCAAAGGTCATGGAGAACTGTGATGACCAGGGTCATGTAGCCTTGTGATGACAAGAATTCTGGAGCATTGTGATGACAAAGGCCATGGAGCATTGTGATGACACGGTCATGGAAAATTGAGATGACAAGAATTCTGGAGCATTGTGATGACAAAGGCCATGGAGCATTGTGATGACATGTGTCAAGGAGCATTGTAATGAAAGGTTTCAATGTGCACCGTGATGACATTTGGGATGAAGTATTGTGATGAAACTGGTCCTGGAGCATTCTGATAACAAAAGAAATGGAACATTGTGATGACAGATATGATGGAGCATTGTAAAGAAAGGGGCAATGGGGAATTGTAATGACAATAGAGAAATGTGATGAAAACGGTCAGCGAGCATAGTGATTAAAGTGGTCTTTGAGAATTGTGATGACAAAGGTCATGGAGAACTGTGATGACCAGGGTCATGTAGCATTGTGATGACATGGTCATGGAACATTGTGATGACAAGAATTCTGGAGCATTGTGATGACAAATGCCATGGAGCATTGTGATGACACGGTCATGGAACAATGTGATGAAAAGAAATCTGGAGCATTGTGATGACCAGGGCCATGGGGCATTGTGATGACACGGTCATGGAACATTGTGATGACAAGGGCCATGGAACATTGTGATGACAAGAATTCTGGAGCATTGTGATGACAAGGGCCATGGAGAATTGTGATGACACGGTCATGGATCATTGTGATGACCAGAATTCTGGAGCACTGTGTTGTCAAGGGCCATGGAGAATTGTGATGACAAGTGTCATGGAGCATTGTAATGAAAAGTTTCATTGTGCACCGTGATGACATGTGGAATGGAATATTGTGATGAAACTGGTCCTGTTGCATTCTGATAACAAAAGCCATGGAGCATTGTGATGACAGGCATCATGGAGCATTTTAAAGAAAGGTGCAATGGGGAATTGTAATGACAATAGAGAAATGGGATGAAAATGGTCAGCGAGAATAGTGATTAAAGTGGTCTTTGAGAATTGTGATGAAAAGCGACATAGAGCATTGTGATGACAAAGGTCATGGAGAACTGTGATGACCATGGTCATGTAGCATTGTGATGACACGGTGATGGAATATTGTGATGACAAGAATTCTGGAGCATTGTGATGACAAAGGCCATGGGGCATTGTGATGACACGGTCATGGAACATTGTGATGACAAGAATTCTGGAGCATTGTGATGAGAAGGGCCATGGAGGATTGTGATGACACGGTCATGGAACATGGTGATGACAAGAATTCTGGAGCGTTGTGATGACAAGGGCCATGGAGCATTGTGATGACACGGTCATGGAACATTGTGATGACAAGAATTCTGGAGCATTTTGATGACAAGGGCCATGGTGCATTGTGATGACACGGTCATGGAACATTGTGATGACAAGAATTCTGGAGCATTGTGATGACAAGGGCCATGGAGAATTGTGATGACATGGTCATGGATCATTGTGATGACAAGAATTCTGGAGCATTTGATGACAAGTGTCATGGAGCATTGTAATGAAACTTTTCATTGTGCACCGTGATGACAAGGGGGATGGAGTATTGTGATAAAACTGGTCCTGGAGTATTGTGATAACAAAAGCCATTGAGCATTGTGATGACAGGCATCATGGAGCATTGTGAAGAATGGGGCAATGGGGAATTGTAATGACAATAGAGAAATGGGATGAAAATGGTCAGCGAGCATAGTGATTAAAGTGGTCTTTGAGAATTGTGATGAAAAGCAACATAGAGCATTGTGATGACAAAGGTCATGGAGAACTGTGATGACCAGGGTCATGTAGCATTGTGATGACACGGTGATGGAATATTGTGATGACAAGAATTCTGGAGCATTGTGATGACAAGGGCCATGGAGCATTGTAATGACACTGTCATTGAACATTGTGATGACAAGAATTCTGGAGCATTGTGATGAGAAGGGCCATGGAGAATTGTGATGACATGGTCATGGATCATTGTGATGACAAGAATTCTGGAGCATTGTGATGACAAGTGTCATAGAACATTGTAATGAAACTTTTCATTGTGCACCGTGATGACAAGGGGGATGGAGTTTTGTGATGAAACTGGTCCTGGAGTATTGTGATAACAAAAGCCATTGAGCATTGTGATGACAGGCATCATGGAGCATTGTGAAGAAAGGGGCCATGGGGAATTGTAATGACAATAGAGAAATGGGATGAAAATGGTCAGCGAGCATAGTGAACAAAGTGGTCTTTGAGAATTGTGATGAAAAGCGACATAGAGCATTGTGATGACAAAGGTCATGGAGAACTGTGATGACCAGGGTCATGTAGCATTGTGAGGACACGGTCATGGAACATTGTGATGAAAAGAAATCTGGAGCATTGTGATGACCAGGGCCATGGGGCATTGTGATGACACGGTCATGGAACATGGTGATGAAAAGAAATCTGGAGCATTGTGATGAGCAGGGTCATGTAGCATTGTGATGACACGGTCATGGAACATTGTGATGACAATAATTCTGGAGCATTCTGATGAAAAGGGCCATGGAGCATTGTGATGACAAGTGTCATGGAGCATTGTAATGAAAGGTTTCATTGTGCACCGTGATGACATGTGGGAAGGAGTATTGTGATGAAATTGATCCTGGAACATTCTGAAAACAAAAGCCATGGAGAATTGTGATGACAGGCATCATGGAGCATTGTGAAGAAACGGGAATGGGTAGTTGTAATGACAATAGAGAAATGTGATGAAAATGGTCAGCGAGTATAATGATTAAAGTGGTCATTTAGAATTGTGATGAAAAGCGACATAGAGCATTGTGATGACAAAGGTCATGGAGAACTGTGATGACCAGGGTCATGTAGCATTGTGATGACATGGTTATGGAACATTGTGATGAGAAGAATTATGGAGCATTGTGATGACACGGTCATGGAACATTGTGATGACAAGAATTCTGGAGAATTGTGATGACAAGGGCCAAGGAGAATTGTGATGACATGGTCATGGAACATGGGGATGACAAGAATTCTAGAGCATTGTGATGACAAGAACCATGGAGCATTGTGATGACATGTGTCTTGGAGCATTGTAATGAAAGGTTTCATTGTGCACCGTGATGACATGTGGGATGGAGTATTGTGATGAAACAGTTCCTGGAGCATTCTGATAAAAAAAAGCCATGGAGCATTGTGATGATAGGCATGATGGAGCATTGTAAAGAAAGGGGCAATGGGGAATTGTAATGACAATACAGAAATGGGATGAAAATGGTCAGCGAGCATAGTGACTAAAGTGGTCTTTGAGAATTGTGATGAAAAGCGACATAGAGCATTGTGATGACAAAGGTCATGGGGATGTGTGATGACCAGGGTCATGTAGCATTGTGATGACACGGTCACGGAACATTGTGATGAAAAGAATTCTGGAGCATTGTGATGACAAGGGCCTTGGAGCATTGTGATGACACGGTCATGGAACATTGTAATGACAAGAAATCTAGAGCATTGTGATGACAAGGGCCATAGAGCATGGTGATGACACGGTCATGGAACATTGTGATGACAAGAATTCTGGAGCATTGTGATGACAAGGGCCATGGAGAATTGTGATGACATGGTCATGGATCATTGTGATGACAAGAATTCTGGAGCATTGTGATGACAAGTGTCATGGAGCATTGTAATGAAACTTTTCATTGTGCACCGTGATGACAAGGGGGATGGAGTATTGTGATAAAACTGGTCCTGGAGTATTGTGATAACAAAAGCCATTGAGCATTGTGATGACAGGCATCATGGAGCATTGTGAAGAAAGGGGCAATGGGGAATTTTAATGACAATAGAGAAATGGGATGAAAATGGTCAGCGAGCATAGTGATTAAAGTGGTCTTTGAGAATTGTGATGAAAAGCGACATAGAGCATTGTGATGACAAAGGTCATGGAGAACTGTGATGACCAGGGTCATGTAGCATTGTGATGACACGGTCACGGAACATTGTGATGAAAAGTATTCTGCAGCATTGTGATGACAAGGGACATGGAGCATTGTGATGACAAGTATCATGGAGCATTATGAAGAAAGTGGCCATGGGGAATTGTAATGACATTAGAGAAATGTGATGAAAATGGTCAGCGAGTATAATGATTAAAGTGGTCATTTAGAATTGTGATGAAAAGCGACACAGAGCATTGTGATGACAAAGGTCATGGAGAACTGTGATGACCAGGGTCATGTAGCCTTGTGATTACACGGTTATGGAATATTGTGATGAGAAGAATTATGGAGCATTGTGATGACACGGTCATGGAACATTGTGATGACAAGAATTCTGGAGAATTGTGATGACAAGGGCCAAGGAGAATTGTGATGACATGGTCATGGAACATGGGGATGACAAGAATTCTAGAGCATTGTGATGACAAGAACCATGGAGCATTGTGATGACATGTGTCATGGAGCATTGTAATGAAAGGTTTCATTGTGCACCGTGATGACATGTGGGATGGAGTATTGTGATGAAACAGTTCCTGGAGCATTCTGATAAAAAAAAGCCATGGAGCATTGTGATGACAGGCATGATGGAGAATTGTAAAGAAAGGGGCAATGGGGAATTGTAATGACAATACAGAAATGGGATGAAAATGGTCAGCGAGCATAGTGACTAAAGTGGTCTTTCAGAATTGTGATGAAAAGCGACATAGAGCATTGTGATGACAAAGGTCATGGGGAAGTGTGATGACCAGGGTCATGTAGCATTGTGATGACACGGTCAAGGAACATTGTGATGAAAAGAATTCTGGAGCATTGTGATGACAAGGGCCTTGGAGCATTGTGATGACACGGTCATGGAACATTGTAATGACAAGAAATCTGGAGCATTGTGATGACAAGGGCCATAGAGCATTGTGATGACACGGTCATGGAACATTGAGATGACAAGAATTCTGGAGCATTGAGATGACAAGAATTCTGGAGCATTGTGATGACAAGGGCCATGGAGAATTGTGATGACATGGTCATGGATCATTGTGATGACAAGAATTCTGGAGCATTGTGATGACAAGTGTCATGGAGCATTGTAATGAAACTTTTCATTGTGCACCGTGATGACAAGGGGGATGGAGTATTGTGATAAAACTGGTCCTGGAGTATTGTGATAGCAAAAGCCATTGAGCATTGTGATGACAGGCATCATGGAGCATTGTGAAAAAAGGGGCAATGGGGAATTTTAATGACAATAGAGAAATGGGATGAAAATGGTCATCGAGCATAGTGATTAAAGTGGTCTTTGAGAATTGTGATGAAAAGCGACATAGAGCATTGTGATGCCAAAGGTCATGGAGAAGTGTGATGACCAGGGTCATGTATCCTTGTGATGACAAGAATTCTGGAGCATTGTGATGACAAAGGCCATGGAGTATTGTGATGACACGGTCATGGAACATTGTGATGAAAAGAAATCTGGAGCATTGTGATGACCAGGGCCATGGGGCATTGTGATGAGAGGGTCATGGAAAATTGAGATGACAAGAATTCTGGAGCATTGTGATGACAAAGGCCATGGAGCATTGTGATGACAAGTGTCATGGAGCATTGTAATGAAAGGTTTCAATGTGCACCGTGATGACATTTGGGATGAAGTATTGTGATGAAACTGGTCCTGGAGCATTCTGATAACAAAAGAAATGGAACATTGTGATGACAGATATGATGGAGCATTGTAAAGAAAGGGGCAATGGGGAATTGTAATGACAATAGAGAAATGTGATGAAAACGGTCAGCGAGCATAGTGATTAAAGTGGTCTTTGAGAATTGTGATGACAAAGGTCATGGAGAACTGTGATGAACAGGGTCATGTAGCATTGTGATGACATGGTCATGGAACATTGTGATGACAAGAATTCTGGAGCATTGTGATGACAAAGGCCATGGAGCATTGTGATGACAAGGTCATGGAACAATGTGATGAAAAGAAATCTGGAGCATTGTGATGACCAGGGCCATGGGGCATTGTGATGACACGGTCATGCAACATTGTGATGACAAGGGCCATGGAACATTGTGATGACAAGAATTCTGGAGCATTGTGATGACAAGGGCCATGGAGAATTGTGATGACATGGTCATGGATCATTGTGATGACAAGAATTCTGGAGCATTGTGATGACAAGTGTCATGGAGCATTGTAATGAAACTTTTCATTGTGCACCGTGATGACAAGGGGGAAGGAGTATTGTGATAAAACTGGTCCTGGAGTATTGTGATAACAAAAGCCATTGAGCATTGTGATGACAGGCATCATGGAGCATTGTGAAGAAAGGGGCAATGGGGAATTGTAATGACAATAGAGAAATGGGATGAAAATGGTCAGCGAGCATAGTGACTAAAGTGGATTTTGAGAATTGTGATGAAAAGCGACATAGAGCATTGTGATGACAAAGGTCATGGAGAAGTGTGATGACCAGGGTCATGTAGCATTGTGATGACACGGTCACGGAACATTGTGATGAAAAAAATTCTGGAGCATTGTGATGACAAGGGCCTTGGAGCATTGTGATGACACGGTCATGGAACATTGTAATGACAAGAAATCTGGAGCATTGTGATGACAAGGGCCATGGAGAATTGTGATGACATGGTCATGGATCATTGTGATGACAAGAATTCTGGAGCATTGTGATGACAAGTGTCATGGAGCATTGTAATGAAACTTTTCATTGTGCACTGTGATGACAAGGGGGATGGAGTATTGTGATAAAACTGGTCCTGGAGTATTGTGATAACAAAAGCCATTGAGCATTGTGATGACAGGCATCATGGAGCATTGTGAAGAAAGGGGCAATGGGGAATTGTAATGACAATAGAGAAATGGGATGAAAATGGTCAGCGAGCATAGTGATTAAAGTGGTCTTTGAGAATTGTGATGAAAAGCGACATAGAGCATTGTGATGACAAAGGTCATGGAGAAATGTGATGACCAGGGTCATGTAGCATTGTGATGACAAGAATTCTGGAGCATTGTGATGACAAGGGCCATGGAGAATTGTGATCACATGGTCATGGAACATGGTGATGACAGGAATTCTGGAGCATTGTGATGACAAGGGCCATGGAGCATTGTAATGAAAGGTTTCATTGTGCACCGTGATGATATGTGGGATGGAATATTTTGATGAAACTGGTCCTGGAGCATTCTGATAACAAAAGCCATGGAGCATTGTGATGACAGGCATGATGGAGAATTGTAAAGAAAGGGGCAATGGGGAATTGTAATGACAATAGAGAAATGTGATGAAAATGATCAGCGAATATAATGATTAAAGTGGTCATTTAGAATTGTGATGAAAAGCGACATAGAGCATTGTGATGACAAAGGTCATGGAGAACTGTGATGACCAGGGTCATGTAGCATTGTGATGACACGGTCACGGAACATTGTGATGAAAAGTATTCTGCAGCATTGTGATGACAAGGGACATGGAGCATTGTGATGACAAGTATCATGGAGCATTATGAAGAAAGGGGCCATGGGGAATTGTAATGACAATAGAGAAATGTGATGAAAATGGTCAGCGAGTATAATGATTAAAGTGGTCATTAAGAATTGTGATGAAAAGCGACACAGAGCATTGTGATGACAAAGGTCATGGAGAACTGTGATAACCAGGGTCATGTAGCCTTGTGATTACACGGTTATGGAATATTGTGATGAGAAGAATTATGGAGCATTGTGATGACACGGTCATGGAACATTGTGATGACAAGAATTCTGGAGAATTGTGATGACAAGGGCCAAGGAGAATTGTGATGACATGGTCATGGAACATGGGGATGACAAGAATTCTAGAGCATTGTGATGACAAGAACCATGGAGCATTGTGATGACATGTGTCTTGGAGCATTGTAATGAAAGGTTTCATTGTGCACCGTGATGACATGTGGGATGGAGTATTGTGATGAAACAGTTCCTGGAGCATTCTGATAAAAAAAAGCCATGGAGCATTGTGATGATAGGCATGATGGAGCATTGTAAAGAAAGGGGCAATGGGGAATTGTAATGACAATACAGAAATGGGATGAAAATGGTCAGCGAGCATAGTGACTAAAGTGGTCTTTGAGAATTGTGATGAAAAGCGACATAGAGCATTGTGATGCCAAAGGTCATGGAGAACTGTGATGACCAGGGTCATGTATCCTTGTGATGACAAGAATTCTGGAGCATTGTGATGACAAAGGCCATGGAGTATTGTGATGACACGGTCATGGAACATTGTGATGAAAAGAAATCTGGAGCATTGTGATGACCAGGGCCATGGGGCATTGTGATGAGAGGGTCATGGAAAATTGAGATGACAAGAATTCTGGAGCATTGTGATGACACGGTCACGGAACATTGTGATGAAAAGAATTCTGGAGCATTGTGATGACAAGGGCCTTGGAGCATTGTGATGACACGGTCATGGAACATTGTAATGACAAGAAATCTAGAGCATTGTGATGACAAGGGCCATAGAGCATTGTGATGACACGGTCATGGAACATTGTGATGACAAGAATTCTGGAGCATTGTGATGACAAGGGCCATGGAGAATTGTGATGACATGGTCATGGATCATTGTGATGACAAGAATTCTGGAGCATTGTGATGACAAGTGTCATGGAGCATTGTAATGAAACTTTTCATTGTGCACCGTGATGACAAGGGGGATGGAGTATTGTGATAAAACTGGTCCTGGAGTATTGTGATAACAAAAGCCATTGAGCATTGTGATGACAGGCATCATGGAGCATTGTGAAGAAAGGGGCAATGGGGAATTTTAATGACAATAGAGAAATGGGATGAAAATGGTCAGCGAGCATAGTGATTAAAGTGGTCTTTGAGAATTGTGATGAAAAGCGACATAGAGCATTGTGATGACAAAGGTCATGGAGAACTGTGATGACCAGGGTCATGTAGCATTGTGATGACACGGTCACGGAACATTGTGATGAAAAGTATTCTGCAGCATTGTGATGACAAGGGACATGGAGCATTGTGATGACAAGTATCATGGAGCATTATGAAGAAAGTGGCCATGGGGAATTGTAATGACATTAGAGAAATGTGATGAAAATGGTCAGCGAGTATAATGATTAAAGTGGTCATTTAGAATTGTGATGAAAAGCGACACAGAGCATTGTGATGACAAAGGTCATGGAGAACTGTGATGACCAGGGTCATGTAGCCTTGTGATTACACGGTTATGCAATATTGTGATGAGAAGAATTATGGAGCATTGTGATGACACGGTCATGGAACATTGTGATGACAAGAATTCTGGAGAATTGTGATGACAAGGGCCAAGGAGAATTGTGATGACATGGTCATGGAACATGGGGATGACAAGAATTCTAGAGCATTGTGATGACAAGAACCATGGAGCATTGTGATGACATGTGTCATGGAGCATTGTAATGAAAGGTTTCATTGTGCAGCGTGATGACATGGGGGATGGAGTATTGTGATGAAACAGTTCCTGGAGCATTCTGATAAAAAAAAGCCATGGAGCATTGTGATGACAGGCATGATGGAGAATTGTAAAGAAAGGGGCAATGGGGAATTGTAATGACAATACAGAAATGGGATGAAAATGGTCAGCGAGCATAGTGACTAAAGTGGTCTTTCAGAATTGTGATGAAAAGCGACATAGAGCATTGTGATGACAAAGGTCATGGGGAAGTGTGATGACCAGGGTCATGTAGCATTGTGATGACACGGTCAAGGAACATTGTGATGAAAAGAATTCTGGAGCATTGTGATGACAAGGGCCTTGGAGCATTGTGATGACACGGTCATGGAACATTGTAATGACAAGAAATCTGGAGCATTGTGATGACAAGGGCCATAGAGCATTGTGATGACACGGTCATGGAACATTGTGATGACAAGAATTCTGGATCATTGTGATGACAAGGGCCATGGAGAATTGTGATGACATGGTCATGGATCATTGTGATGACAAGAATTCTGGAGCATTTTGATGACAAGTGTCATGGAGCATTGTAATGAAACTTTTCATTGTGCTCCGTGATGACAAGGGGGATGGAGTATTGTGATAAAACTGGTCCTGGAGTATTGTGATAACAAAAGCCATTGAGCATTGTGATGACAGGCATCATGGAGCATTGTGAAGAAAGGGGCCATGGGGCATTTTAATGACAATAGAGAAATGGGATGAAAATGGTCAGCGAGCATAGTGATTAAAGTGGTCTTTGAGAATTGTGATGAAAAGCGACATAGAGCATTGTGATGCCAAAGGTCATGGAGAACTGTGATGACCAGGGTCATGTAGCCTTGTGATGACAAGAATTCTGGAGCATTGTGATGACAAAGGCCATGGAGCATTGTGATGACACGGTCATGGAAAATTGAGATGACAAGAATTCTGGAGCATTGTGATGACAAAGGCCATGGAGCATTGTGATGACATGTGTCAAGGAGCATTGTAATGAAAGGTTTCAATGTGCACCGTGATGACATTTGGGATGAAGTATTGTGATGAAACTGGTCCTGGAGCATTCTGATAACAAAAGAAATGGAACATTGTGATGACAGATATGATGGAGCATTGTAAAGAAAGGGGCAATGGGGAATTGTAATGACAATAGAGAAATGTGATGAAAACGGTCAGCGAGCATAGTGATTAAAGTGGTCTTTGAGAATTGTGATGACAAAGGTCATGGAGAACTGTGATGACCAGGGTCATGTAGCATTGTGATGACATGGTCATGGAACATTGTGATGACAAGAATTCTGGAGCATTGTGATGACAAATGCCATGGAGCATTGTGATGACACGGTCATGGAACAATGTGATGAAAAGAAATCTGGAGCATTGTGATGACCAGGGCCATGGGGCATTGTGATGACACGGTCATGGAACATTGTGATGACAAGGGCCATGGAACATTGTGATGACAAGAATTCTGGAGCATTGTGATGACAAGGGCCATGGAGAATTGTGATGACACGGTCATGGATCATTGTGATGACCAGAATTCTGGAGCACTGTGTTGTCAAGGGCCATGGAGAATTGTGATGACAAGTGTCATGGAGCATTGTAATGAAAAGTTTCATTGTGCACCGTGATGACATGTGGAATGGAATATTGTGATGAAACTGGTCCTGTTGCATTCTGATAACAAAAGCCATGGAGCATTGTGATGACAGGCATCATGGAGCATTTTAAAGAAAGGTGCAATGGGGAATTGTAATGACAATAGAGAAATGGGATGAAAATGGTCAGCGAGAATAGTGATTAAAGTGGTCTTTGAGAATTGTGATGAAAAGCGACATAGAGCATTGTGATGACAAAGGTCATGGAGAACTGTGATGACCATGGTCATGTAGCATTGTGATGACACGGTGATGGAATATTGTGATGACAAGAATTCTGGAGCATTGTGATGACAAAGGCCATGGGGCATTGTGATGACACGGTCATGGAACATTGTGATGACAAGAATTCTGGAGCATTGTGATGAGAAGGGCCATGGAGGATTGTGATGACACGGTCATGGAACATGGTGATGACAAGAATTCTGGAGCGTTGTGATGACAAGGGCCATGGAGCATTGTGATGACACGGTCATGGAACATTGTGATGACAAGAATTCTGGAGCATTTTGATGACAAGGGCCATGGTGCATTGTGATGACACGGTCATGGAACATTGTGATGACAAGAATTCTGGAGCATTGTGATGACAAGGGCCATGGAGAATTGTGATGACATGGTCATGGATCATTGTGATGACAAGAATTCTGGAGCATTTGATGACAAGTGTCATGGAGCATTGTAATGAAACTTTTCATTGTGCACCGTGATGACAAGGGGGATGGAGTATTGTGATAAAACTGGTCCTGGAGTATTGTGATAACAAAAGCCATTGAGCATTGTGATGACAGGCATCATGGAGCATTGTGAAGAAAGGGGCAATGGGGAATTGTAATGACAATAGAGAAATGGGATGAAAATGGTCAGCGAGCATAGTGATTAAAGTGGTCTTTGAGAATTGTGATGAAAAGCAACATAGAGCATTGTGATGACAAAGGTCATGGAGAACTGTGATGACCAGGGTCATGTAGCATTGTGATGACACGGTGATGGAATATTGTGATGACAAGAATTCTGGAGCATTGTGATGACAAGGGCCATGGAGCATTGTAATGACACTGTCATTGAACATTGTGATGACAAGAATTCTGGAGCATTGTGATGAGAAGGGCCATGGAGAATTGTGATGACATGGTCATGGATCATTGTGATGACAAGAATTCTGGAGCATTGTGATGACAAGTGTCATAGAACATTGTAATGAAACTTTTCATTGTGCACCGTGATGACAAGGGGGATGGAGTTTTGTGATGAAACTGGTCCTGGAGTATTGTGATAACAAAAGCCATTGAGCATTGTGATGACAGGCATCATGGAGCATTGTGAAGAAAGGGGCCATGGGGAATTGTAATGACAATAGAGAAATGGGATGAAAATGGTCAGCGAGCATAGTGAACAAAGTGGTCTTTGAGAATTGTGATGAAAAGCGACATAGAGCATTGTGATGACAAAGGTCATGGAGAACTGTGATGACCAGGGTCATGTAGCATTGTGAGGACACGGTCATGGAACATTGTGATGAAAAGAAATCTGGAGCATTGTGATGACCAGGGCCATGGGGCATTGTGATGACACGGTCATGGAACATGGTGATGAAAAGAAATCTGGAGCATTGTGATGAGCAGGGTCATGTAGCATTGTGATGACACGGTCATGGAACATTGTGATGACAATAATTCTGGAGCATTCTGATGAAAAGGGCCATGGAGCATTGTGATGACAAGTGTCATGGAGCATGGTAATGAAAGGTTTCATTGTGCACCGTGATGACATGTGGGAAGGAGTATTGTGATAAAATTGATCCTGGAACATTCTGAAAACAAAAGCCATGGAGAATTGTGATGACAGGCATCATGGAGCATTGTGAAGAAACGGGAATGGGTAGTTGTAATGACAATAGAGAAATGTGATGAAAATGGTCAGCGAGTATAATGATTAAAGTGGTCATTTAGAATTGTGATGAAAAGCGACATAGAGCATTGTGATGACAAAGGTCATGGAGAACTGTGATGACCAGGGTCATGTAGCATTGTGATGACATGGTTATGGAACATTGTGATGAGAAGAATTATGGAGCATTGTGATGACACGGTCATGGAACATTGTGATGACAAGAATTCTGGAGAATTGTGATGACAAGGGCCAAGGAGAATTGTGATGACATGGTCATGGAACATGGGGATGACAAGAATTCTAGAGCATTGTGATGACAAGAACCATGGAGCATTGTGATGACATGTGTCTTGGAGCATTGTAATGAAAGGTTTCATTGTGCACCGTGATGACATGTGGGATGGAGTATTGTGATGAAACAGTTCCTGGAGCATTCTGATAAAAAAAAGCCATGGAGCATTGTGATGATAGGCATGATGGAGCATTGTAAAGAAAGGGGCAATGGGGAATTGTAATGACAATACAGAAATGGGATGAAAATGGTCAGCGAGCATAGTGACTAAAGTGGTCTTTGAGAATTGTGATGAAAAGCGACATAGAGCATTGTGATGACAAAGGTCATGGGGATGTGTGATGACCAGGGTCATGTAGCATTGTGATGACACGGTCACGGAACATTGTGATGAAAAGAATTCTGGAGCATTGTGATGACAAGGGCCTTGGAGCATTGTGATGACACGGTCATGGAACATTGTAATGACAAGAAATCTAGAGCATTGTGATGACAAGGGCCATAGAGCATTGTGATGACACGGTCATGGAACATTGTGATGACAAGAATTCTGGAGCATTGTGATGACAAGGGCCATGGAGAATTGTGATGACATGGTCATGGATCATTGTGATGACAAGAATTCTGGAGCATTGTGATGACAAGTGTCATGGAGCATTGTAATGAAACTTTTCATTGTGCACCGTGATGACAAGGGGGATGGAGTATTGTGATAAAACTGGTCCTGGAGTATTGTGATAACAAAAGCCATTGAGCATTGTGATGACAGGCATCATGGAGCATTGTGAAGAAAGGGGCAATGGGGAATTGTAATGACAATAGAGAAATGGGATGAAAATGGTCAGCGAGCATAGTGATTAAAGTGGTCTTTGAGAATTGTGATGAAAAGCGACATAGAGCATTGTGATGACAAAGGTCATGGAGAACTGTGATGACCAGGGTCATGTAGCATTGTGATGACACGGTCACGGAACATTGTGATGAAAAGTATTCTGCAGCATTGTGATGACAAGGGACATGGAGAATTGTGATGACAAGTATCATGGAGCATTATGAAGAAAGTGGCCATGGGGAATTGTAATGACATTAGAGAAATGTGATGAAAATGGTCAGCGAGTATAATGATTAAAGTGGTCATTTAGAATTGTGATGAAAAGCGACACAGAGCATTGTGATGACAAAGGTCATGGAGAACTGTGATGACCAGGGTCATGTAGCCTTGTGATTACACGGTTATGGAATATTGTGATGAGAAGAATTATGGAGCATTGTGATGACACGGTCATGGAACATTGTGATGACAAGAATTCTGGAGAATTGTGATGACAAGGGCCAAGGAGAATTGTGATGACATGGTCATGGAACATGGGGATGACAAGAATTCTAGAGCATTGTGATGACAAGAACCATGGAGCATTGTGATGACATGTGTCATGGAGCATTGTAATGAAAGGTTTCATTGTGCACCGTGATGACATGTGGGATGGAGTATTGTGATGAAACAGTTCCTGGAGCATTCTGATAAAAAAAAGCCATGGAGCATTGTGATGACAGGCATGATGGAGAATTGTAAAGAAAGGGGCAATGGGGAATTGTAATGACAATACAGAAATGGGATGAAAATGGTCAGCGAGCATAGTGACTAAAGTGGTCTTTCAGAATTGTGATGAAAAGCGACATAGAGCATTGTGATGACAAAGGTCATGGGGAAGTGTGATGACCAGGGTCATGTAGCATTGTGATGACACGGTCAAGGAACATTGTGATGAAAAGAATTCTGGAGCATTGTGATGACAAGGGCCTTGGAGCATTGTGATGACACGGTCATGGAACATTGTAATGACAAGAAATCTGGAGCATTGTGATGACAAGAGCCATAGAGCATTGTGATGACACGGTCATGGAACATTGAGATGACAAGAATTCTGGAGCATTGTGATGACAAGGGCCATGGAGAATTGTGATGACATGGTCATGGATCATTGTGATGACAAGAATTCTGGAGCATTGTGATGACAAGTGTCATGGAGCATTGTAATGAAACTTTTCATTGTGCACCGTGATGACAAGGGGGATGGAGTATTGTGATAAAACTGGTCCTGGAGTATTGTGATAGCAAAAGCCATTGAGCATTGTGATGACAGGCATCATGGAGCATTGTGAAAAAAGGGGCAATGGGGAATTTTAATGACAATAGAGAAATGGGATGAAAATGGTCATCGAGCATAGTGATTAAAGTGGTCTTTGAGAATTGTGATGAAAAGCGACATAGAGCATTGTGATGCCAAAGGTCATGGAGAACTGTGATGACCAGGGTCATGTATCCTTGTGATGACAAGAATTCTGGAGCATTGTGATGACAAAGGCCATGGAGTATTGTGATGACACGGTCATGGAACATTGTGATGAAAAGAAATCTGGAGCATTGTGATGACCAGGGCCATGGGGCATTGTGATGAGAGGGTCATGGAAAATTGAGATGACAAGAATTCTGGAGCATTGTGATGACAAAGGCCATGGAGCATTGTGATGACAAGTGTCATGGAGCATTGTAATGAAAGGTTTCAATGTGCACCGTGATGACATTTGGGATGAAGTATTGTGATGAAACTGGTCCTGGAGCATTCTGATAACAAAAGAAATGGAACATTGTGATGACAGATATGATGGAGCATTGTAAAGAAAGGGGCAATGGGGAATTGTAATGACAATAGAGAAATGTGATGAAAACGGTCAGCGAGCATAGTGATTAAAGTGGTCTTTGAGAATTGTGATGACAAAGGTCATGGAGAACTGTGATGACCAGGGTCATGTAGCATTGTGATGACATGGTCATGGAACATTGTGATGACAAGAATTCTGGAGCATTGTGATGACAAAGGCCATGGAGCATTGTGATGACAAGGTCATGGAACAATGTGATGAAAAGAAATCTGGAGCATTGTGATGACCAGGGCCATGGGGCATTGTGATGACACGGTCATGCAACATTGTGATGACAAGGGCCATGGAACATTGTGATGACAAGAATTCTGGAGCATTGTGATGACAAGGGCCATGGAGAATTGTGATGACATGGTCATGGATCATTGTGATGACAAGAATTCTGGAGCATTGTGATGACAAGTGTCATGGAGCATTGTAATGAAACTTTTCATTGTGCACCGTGATGACAAGGGGGATGGAGTATTGTGATAAAACTGGTCCTGGAGTATTGTGATAACAAAAGCCATTGAGCATTGTGATGACAGGCATCATGGAGCATTGTGAAGAAAGGGGCAATGGGGAATTGTAATGACAATAGAGAAATGGGATGAAAATGGTCAGCGAGCATAGTGACTAAAGTGGATTTTGAGAATTGTGATGAAAAGCGACATAGAGCATTGTGATGACAAAGGTCATGGAGAAGTGTGATGACCAGGGTCATGTAGCATTGTGATGACACGGTCACGGAACATTGTGATGAAAAAAATTCTGGAGCATTGTGATGACAAGGGCCTTGGAGCATTGTGATGACACGGTCATGGAACATTGTAATGACAAGAAATCTGGAGCATTGTGATGACAAGGGCCATGGAGAATTGTGATGTCATGGTCATGGATCATTGTGATGACAAGAATTCTAGAGCATTGTGATGACAAGTGTCATGGAGCATTGTAATGAAACTTTTCATTGTGCACTGTGATGACAAGGGGGATGGAGTATTGTGATAAAACTGGTCCTGGAGTATTGTGATAACAAAAGCCATTGAGCATTGTGATGACAGGCATCATGGAGCATTGTGAAGAAAGGGGCAATGGGGAATTGTAATGACAATAGAGAAATGGGATGAAAATGGTCAGCGAGCATAGTGATTAAAGTGGTCTTTGAGAATTGTGATGAAAAGCGACATAGAGCATTGTGATGACAAAGGTCATGGAGAAATGTGATGACCAGGGTCATGTAGCATTGTGATGACAAGAATTCTGGAGCATTGTGATGACAAGGGCCATGGAGAATTGTGATGACATGGTCATGGAACATGGTGATGACAAGAATTCTGGAGCATTGTGATGACAAGGGCCATGGAGAATTGTGATCACATGGTCATGGAACATGGTGATGACAAGAATTCTGGAGCATTGTGATGACAAGGGCCATGGAGCATTGTAATGAAAGGTTTCATTGTGCACCGTGATGATATGTGGGATGGAATATTTTGATGAAACTGGTCCTGGAGCATTCTGATAACAAAAGCCATGGAGCATTGTGATGACAGGCATGATGGAGAATTGTAAAGAAAGGGGCAATGGGGAATTGTAATGACAATAGAGAAATGTGATGAAAATGATCAGCGAATATAATGATTAAAGTGGTCATTTAGAATTGTGATGAAAAGCGACATAGAGCATTGTGATGACAAAGGTCATGGAGAACTGTGATGACCAGGGTCATGTAGCATTGTGATGACACGGTCACGGAACATTGTGATGAAAAGTATTCTGCAGCATTGTGATGACAAGGGACATGGAGCATTGTGATGACAAGTATCATGGAGCATTATGAAGAAAGGGGCCATGGGGAATTGTAATGACAATAGAGAAATGTGATGAAAATGGTCAGCGAGTATAATGATTAAAGTGGTCATTAAGAATTGTGATGAAAAGCGACACAGAGCATTGTGATGACAAAGGTCATGGAGAACTGTGATAACCAGGGTCATGTAGCCTTGTGATTACACGGTTATGGAATATTGTGATGAGAAGAATTATGGAGCATTGTGATGACACGGTCATGGAACATTGTGATGACAAGAATTCTGGAGAATTGTGATGACAAGGGCCAAGGAGAATTGTGATGACATGGTCATGGAACATGGGGATGACAAGAATTCTAGAGCATTGTGATGACAAGAACCATGGAGCATTGTGATGACATGTGTCTTGGAGCATTGTAATGAAAGGTTTCATTGTGCACCGTGATGACATGTGGGATGGAGTATTGTGATGAAACAGTTCCTGGAGCATTCTGATAAAAAAAAGCCATGGAGCATTGTGATGATAGGCATGATGGAGCATTGTAAAGAAAGGGGCAATGGGGAATTGTAATGACAATACAGAAATGGGATGAAAATGGTCAGCGAGCATAGTGACTAAAGTGGTCTTTGAGAATTGTGATGAAAAGCGACATAGAGCATTGTGATGCCAAAGGTCATGGAGAACTGTGATGACCAGGGTCATGTATCCTTGTGATGACAAGAATTCTGGAGCA
This sequence comes from Balaenoptera acutorostrata, assembly GCF_949987535.1. Taxonomy (NCBI): domain Eukaryota; kingdom Metazoa; phylum Chordata; class Mammalia; order Artiodactyla; family Balaenopteridae; genus Balaenoptera; species Balaenoptera acutorostrata. The sequence goes on along the minus strand of NW_026645510.1, from coordinate 633,478 downwards.
TTGTGATGACAAAGGCCATGGAGTATTGTGATGACACGGTCATGGAACATTGTGATGAAAAGAAATCTGGAGCATTGTGATGACCAGGGCCATGGGGCATTGTGATGAGAGGGTCATGGAAAATTGAGATGACAAGAATTCTGGAGCATTGTGATGACACGGTCACGGAACATTGTGATGAAAAGAATTCTGGAGCATTGTGATGACAAGGGCCTTGGAGCATTGTGATGACACGGTCATGGAACATTGTAATGACAAGAAATCTAGAGCATTGTGATGACAAGGGCCATAGAGCATTGTGATGACACGGTCATGGAACATTGTGATGACAAGAATTCTGGAGCATTGTGATGACAAGGGCCATGGAGAATTGTGATGACATGGTCATGGATCATCGTGATGACAAGAATTCTGGAGCATTGTGATGACAAGTGTCATGGAGCATTGTAATGAAACTTTTCATTGTGCACCGTGATGACAAGGGGGATGGAGTATTGTGATAAAACTGGTCCTGGAGTATTGTGATAACAAAAGCCATTGAGCATTGTGATGACAGGCATCATGGAGCATTGTGAAGAAAGGGGCAATGGGGAATTTTAATGACAATAGAGAAATGGGATGAAAATGGTCAGCGAGCATAGTGATTAAAGTGGTCTTTGAGAATTGTGATGAAAAGCGACATAGAGCATTGTGATGACAAAGGTCATGGAGAACTGTGATGACCAGGGTCATGTAGCATTGTGATGACACGGTCACGGAACATTGTGATGAAAAGTATTCTGCAGCATTGTGATGACAAGGGACATGGAGCATTGTGATGACAAGTATCATGGAGCATTATGAAGAAAGTGGCCATGGGGAATTGTAATGACATTAGAGAAATGTGATGAAAATGGTCAGCGAGTATAATGATTAAAGTGGTCATTTAGAATTGTGATGAAAAGCGACACAGAGCATTGTGATGACAAAGGTCATGGAGAACTGTGATGACCAGGGTCATGTAGCCTTGTGATTACACGGTTATGGAATATTGTGATGAGAAGAATTATGGAGCATTGTGATGACACGGTCATGGAACATTGTGATGACAAGAATTCTGGAGAATTGTGATGACAAGGGCCAAGGAGAATTGTGATGACATGGTCATGGAACATGGGGATGACAAGAATTCTAGAGCATTGTGATGACAAGAACCATGGAGCATTGTGATGACATGTGTCATGGAGCATTGTAATGAAAGGTTTCATTGTGCACCGTGATGACATGGGGGATGGAGTATTGTGATGAAACAGTTCCTGGAGCATTCTGATAAAAAAAAGCCATGGAGCATTGTGATGACAGGCATGATGGAGAATTGTAAAGAAAGGGGCAATGGGGAATTGTAATGACAATACAGAAATGGGATGAAAATGGTCAGCGAGCATAGTGACTAAAGTGGTCTTTCAGAATTGTGATGAAAAGCGACATAGAGCATTGTGATGACAAAGGTCATGGGGAAGTGTGATGACCAGGGTCATGTAGCATTGTGATGACACGGTCAAGGAACATTGTGATGAAAAGAATTCTGGAGCATTGTGATGACAAGGGCCTTGGAGCATTGTGATGACACGGTCATGGAACATTGTAATGACAAGAAATCTGGAGCATTGTGATGACAAGGGCCATAGAGCATTGTGATGACACGGTCATGGAACATTGTGATGACAAGAATTCTGGATCATTGTGATGACAAGGGCCATGGAGAATTGTGATGACATGGTCATGGATCATTGTGATGACAAGAATTCTGGAGCATTTTGATGACAAGTGTCATGGAGCATTGTAATGAAACTTTTCATTGTGCTCCGTGATGACAAGGGGGATGGAGTATTGTGATAAAACTGGTCCTGGAGTATTGTGATAACAAAAGCCATTGAGCATTGTGATGACAGGCATCATGGAGCATTGTGAAGAAAGGGGCCATGGGGCATTTTAATGACAATAGAGAAATGGGATGAAAATGGTCAGCAAGCATAGTGATTAAAGTGGTCTTTGAGAATTGTGATGAAAAGCGACATAGAGCATTGTGATGCCAAATGTCATGGAGAACTGTGATGACCAGGGTCATGTAGCCTTGTGATGACAAGAATTCTGGAGCATTGTGATGACAAAGGCCATGGAGCATTGTGATGACACGGTCATGGAAAATTGAGATGACAAGAATTCTGGAGCATTGTGATGACAAAGGCCATGGAGCATTGTGATGACATGTGTCAAGGAGCATTGTAATGAAAGGTTTCAATGTGCACCGTGATGACATTTGGGATGAAGTATTGTGATGAAACTGGTCCTGGAGCATTCTGATAACAAAAGAAATGGAACATTGTGATGACAGATATGATGGAGCATTGTAAAGAAAGGGGCAATGGGGAATTGTAATGACAATAGAGAAATGTGATGAAAACGGTCAGCGAGCATAGTGATTAAAGTGGTCTTTGAGAATTGTGATGACAAAGGTCATGGAGAACTGTGATGACCAGGGTCATGTAGCATTGTGATGACATGGTCATGGAACATTGTGATGACAAGAATTCTGGAGCATTGTGATGACAAATGCCATGGAGCATTGTGATGACACGGTCATGGAACAATGTGATGAAAAGAAATGTGGAGCATTGTGATGACCAGGGCCATGGGGCATTGTGATGACACGGTCATGGAACATTGTGATGACAAGGGCCATGGAACATTGTGATGACAAGAATTCTGGAGCATTGTGATGACAAGGGCCATGGAGAATTGTGATGACACGGTCATGGATCATTGTGATGACCAGAATTCTGGAGCACTGTGTTGTCAAGGGCCATGGAGAATTGTGATGACAAGTGTCATGGAGCATTGTAATGAAAAGTTTCATTGTGCACCGTGATGACATGTGGAATGGAATATTGTGATGAAACTGGTCCTGTTGCATTCTGATAACAAAAGCCATGGAGCATTGTGATGACAGGCATCATGGAGCATTTTAAAGAAAGGTGCAATGGGGAATTGTAATGACAATAGAGAAATGGGATGAAAATGGTCAGCGAGAATAGTGATTAAAGTGGTCTTTGAGAATTGTGATGAAAAGCGACATAGAGCATTGTGATGACAAAGGTCATGGAGAACTGTGATGACCATGGTCATGTAGCATTGTGATGACACGGTGATGGAATATTGTGATGACAAGAATTCTGGAGCATTGTGATGACAAAGGCCATGGGGCATTGTGATGACACGGTCATGGATCATTGTGATGACAAGAATTCTGGAGCATTGTGATGAGAAGGGCCATGGAGGATTGTGATGACACGGTCATGGAACATGGTGATGACAAGAATTCTGGAGCGTTGTGATGACAAGGGCCATGGAGCATTGTGATGACACGGTCATGGAACATTGTGATGACAAGAATTCTGGAGCATTTTGATGACAAGGGCCATGGTGCATTGTGATGACACGGTCATGGAACATTGTGATGACAAGAATTCTGGAGCATTGTGATGACAAGGGCCATGGAGAATTGTGATGACATGGTCATGGATCATTGTGATGACAAGAATTCTGGAGCATTTGATGACAAGTGTCATGGAGCATTGTAATGAAACTTTTCATTGTGCACCGTGATGACAAGGGGGATGGAGTATTGTGATAAAACTGGTCCTGGAGTATTGTGATAACAAAAGCCATTGAGCATTGTGATGACAGGCATCATGGAGCATTGTGAAGAATGGGGCAATGGGGAATTGTAATGACAATAGAGAAATGGGATGAAAATGGTCAGCGAGCATAGTGATTAAAGTGGTCTTTGAGAATTGTGATGAAAAGCAACATAGAGCATTGTGATGACAAAGGTCATGGAGAACTGTGATGACCAGGGTCATGTAGCATTGTGATGACACGGTGATGGAATATTGTGATGACAAGAATTCTGGAGCATTGTGATGACAAGGGCCATGGAGCATTGTAATGACACTGTCATTGAACATTGTGATGACAAGAATTCTGGAGCATTGTGATGAGAAGGGCCATGGAGAATTGTGATGACATGGTCATGGATCATTGTGATGACAAGAATTCTGGAGCATTGTGATGACAAGTGTCATAGAACATTGTAATGAAACTTTTCATTGTGCACCGTGATGACAAGGGGGATGGAGTTTTGTGATGAAACTGGTCCTGGAGTATTGTGATAACAAAAGCCATTGAGCATTGTGATGACAGGCATCATGGAGCATTGTGAAGAAAGGGGCCATGGGGAATTGTAATGACAATAGAGAAATGGGATGAAAATGGTCAGCGAGCATAGTGAACAAAGTGGTCTTTGAGAATTGTGATGAAAAGCGACATAGAGCATTGTGATGACAAAGGTCATGGAGAACTGTGATGACCAGGGTCATGTAGCATTGTGAGGACACGGTCATGGAACATTGTGATGAAAAGAAATCTGGAGCATTGTGATGACCAGGGCCATGGGGCATTGTGATGACACGGTCATGGAACATGGTGATGAAAAGAAATCTGGAGCATTGTGATGAGCAGGGTCATGTAGCATTGTGATGACACGGTCATGGAACATTGTGATGACAATAATTCTGGAGCATTCTGATGAAAAGGGCCATGGAGCATTGTGATGACAAGTGTCATGGAGCATTGTAATGAAAGGTTTCATTGTGCACCGTGATGACATGTGGGAAGGAGTATTGTGATGAAATTGATCCTGGAACATTCTGAAAACAAAAGCCATGGAGAATTGTGATGACAGGCATCATGGAGCATTGTGAAGAAACGGGAATGGGTAGTTGTAATGACAATAGAGAAATGTGATGAAAATGGTCAGCGAGTATAATGATTAAAGTGGTCATTTAGAATTGTGATGAAAAGCGACATAGAGCATTGTGATGACAAAGGTCATGGAGAACTGTGATGACCAGGGTCATGTAGCATTGTGATGACATGGTTATGGAACATTGTGATGAGAAGAATTATGGAGCATTGTGATGACACGGTCATGGAACATTGTGATGACAAGAATTCTGGAGAATTGTGATGACAAGGGCCAAGGAGAATTGTGATGACATGGTCATGGAACATGGGGATGACAAGAATTCTAGAGCATTGTGATGACAAGAACCATGGAGCATTGTGATGACATGTGTCTTGGAGCATTGTAATGAAAGGTTTCATTGTGCACCGTGATGACATGTGGGATGGAGTATTGTGATGAAACAGTTCCTGGAGCATTCTGATAAAAAAAAGCCATGGAGCATTGTGATGATAGGCATGATGGAGCATTGTAAAGAAAGGGGCAATGGGGAATTGTAATGACAATACAGAAATGGGATGAAAATGGTCAGCGAGCATAGTGACTAAAGTGGTCTTTGAGAATTGTGATGAAAAGCGACATAGAGCATTGTGATGACAAAGGTCATGGGGATGTGTGATGACCAGGGTCATGTAGCATTGTGATGACACGGTCACGGAACATTGTGATGAAAAGAATTCTGGAGCATTGTGATGACAAGGGCCTTGGAGCATTGTGATGACACGGTCATGGAACATTGTAATGACAAGAAATCTAGAGCATTGTGATGACAAGGGCCATAGAGCATGGTGATGACACGGTCATGGAACATTGTGATGACAAGAATTCTGGAGCATTGTGATGACAAGGGCCATGGAGAATTGTGATGACATGGTCATGGATCATTGTGATGACAAGAATTCTGGAGCATTGTGATGACAAGTGTCATGGAGCATTGTAATGAAACTTTTCATTGTGCACCGTGATGACAAGGGGGATGGAGTATTGTGATAAAACTGGTCCTGGAGTATTGTGATAACAAAAGCCATTGAGCATTGTGATGACAGGCATCATGGAGCATTGTGAAGAAAGGGGCAATGGGGAATTTTAATGACAATAGAGAAATGGGATGAAAATGGTCAGCGAGCATAGTGATTAAAGTGGTCTTTGAGAATTGTGATGAAAAGCGACATAGAGCATTGTGATGACAAAGGTCATGGAGAACTGTGATGACCAGGGTCATGTAGCATTGTGATGACACGGTCACGGAACATTGTGATGAAAAGTATTCTGCAGCATTGTGATGACAAGGGACATGGAGCATTGTGATGACAAGTATCATGGAGCATTATGAAGAAAGTGGCCATGGGGAATTGTAATGACATTAGAGAAATGTGATGAAAATGGTCAGCGAGTATAATGATTAAAGTGGTCATTTAGAATTGTGATGAAAAGCGACACAGAGCATTGTGATGACAAAGGTCATGGAGAACTGTGATGACCAGGGTCATGTAGCCTTGTGATTACACGGTTATGGAATATTGTGATGAGAAGAATTATGGAGCATTGTGATGACACGGTCATGGAACATTGTGATGACAAGAATTCTGGAGAATTGTGATGACAAGGGCCAAGGAGAATTGTGATGACATGGTCATGGAACATGGGGATGACAAGAATTCTAGAGCATTGTGATGACAAGAACCATGGAGCATTGTGATGACATGTGTCATGGAGCATTGTAATGAAAGGTTTCATTGTGCACCGTGATGACATGTGGGATGGAGTATTGTGATGAAACAGTTCCTGGAGCATTCTGATAAAAAAAAGCCATGGAGCATTGTGATGACAGGCATGATGGAGAATTGTAAAGAAAGGGGCAATGGGGAATTGTAATGACAATACAGAAATGGGATGAAAATGGTCAGCGAGCATAGTGACTAAAGTGGTCTTTCAGAATTGTGATGAAAAGCGACATAGAGCATTGTGATGACAAAGGTCATGGGGAAGTGTGATGACCAGGGTCATGTAGCATTGTGATGACACGGTCAAGGAACATTGTGATGAAAAGAATTCTGGAGCATTGTGATGACAAGGGCCTTGGAGCATTGTGATGACACGGTCATGGAACATTGTAATGACAAGAAATCTGGAGCATTGTGATGACAAGGGCCATAGAGCATTGTGATGACACGGTCATGGAACATTGTGATGACAAGAATTCTGGATCATTGTGATGACAAGGGCCATGGAGAATTGTGATGACATGGTCATGGATCATTGTGATGACAAGAATTCTGGAGCATTTTGATGACAAGTGTCATGGAGCATTGTAATGAAACTTTTCATTGTGCTCCGTGATGACAAGGGGGATGGAGTATTGTGATAAAACTGGTCCTGGAGTATTGTGATAACAAAAGCCATTGAGCATTGTGATGACAGGCATCATGGAGCATTGTGAAGAAAGGGGCCATGGGGAATTTTAATGACAATAGAGAAATGGGATGAAAATGGTCATCGAGCATAGTGATTAAAGTGGTCTTTGAGAATTGTGATGAAAAGCGACATAGAGCATTGTGATGCCAAAGGTCATGGAGAACTGTGATGACCAGGGTCATGTATCCTTGTGATGACAAGAATTCTGGAGCATTGTGATGACAAAGGCCATGGAGTATTGTGATGACACGGTCATGGAACATTGTGATGAAAAGAAATCTGGAGCATTGTGATGACCAGGGCCATGGGGCATTGTGATGAGAGGGTCATGGAAAATTGAGATGACAAGAATTCTGGAGCATTGTGATGACAAAGGCCATGGAGCATTGTGATGACAAGTGTCATGGAGCATTGTAATGAAAGGTTTCAATGTGCACCGTGATGACATTTGGGATGAAGTATTGTGATGAAACTGGTCCTGGAGCATTCTGATAACAAAAGAAATGGAACATTGTGATGACAGATATGATGGAGCATTGTAAAGAAAGGGGCAATGGGGAATTGTAATGACAATAGAGAAATGTGATGAAAACGGTCAGCGAGCATAGTGATTAAAGTGGTCTTGGAGAATTGTGATGACAAAGGTCATGGAGAACTGTGATGACCAGGGTCATGTAGCATTGTGATGACATGGTCATGGAACATTGTGATGACAAGAATTCTGGAGCATTGTGATGACAAAGGCCATGGAGCATTGTGATGACAAGGTCATGGAACAATGTGATGAAAAGAAATCTGGAGCATTGTGATGACCAGGGCCATGGGGCATTGTAATGACACGGTCATGCAACATTGTGATGACAAGGGCCATGGAACATTGTGATGACAAGAATTCTGGAGCATTGTGATGACAAGGGCCATGGAGAATTGTGATGACATGGTCATGGATCATTGTGATGACAAGAATTCTGGAGCATTGTGATGACAAGTGTCATGGAGCATTGTAATGAAACTTTTCATTGTGCACCGTGATGACAAGGGGGATGGAGTATTGTGATAAAACTGGTCCTGGAGTATTGTGATAACAAAAGCCATTGAGCATTGTGATGACAGGCATCATGGAGCATTGTGAAGAAAGGGGCAATGGGGAATTGTAATGACAATAGAGAAATGGGATGAAAATGGTCAGCGAGCATAGTGACTAAAGTGGATTTTGAGAATTGTGATGAAAAGCGACATAGAGCATTGTGATGACAAAGGTCATGGAGAAGTGTGATGACCAGGGTCATGTAGCATTGTGATGACACGGTCACGGAACATTGTGATGAAAAAAATTCTGGAGCATTGTGATGACAAGGGCCTTGGAGCATTGTGATGACACGGTCATGGAACATTGTAATGACAAGAAATCTGGAGCATTGTGATGACAAGGGCCATGGAGAATTGTGATGACATGGTCATGGATCATTGTGATGACAAGAATTCTGGAGCATTGTGATGACAAGTGTCATGGAGCATTGTAATGAAACTTTTCATTGTGCACTGTGATGACAAGGGGGATGGAGTATTGTGATAAAACTGGTCCTGGAGTATTGTGATAACAAAAGCCATTGAGCATTGTGATGACAGGCATCATGGAGCATTGTGAAGAAAGGGGCAATGGGGAATTGTAATGACAATAGAGAAATGGGATGAAAATGGTCAGCGAGCATAGTGATTAAAGTGGTCTTTGAGAATTGTGATGAAAAGCGACATAGAGCATTGTGATGACAAAGGTCATGGAGAAATGTGATGACCAGGGTCATGTAGCATTGTGATGACAAGAATTCTGGAGCATTGTGATGACAAGGGCCATGGAGAATTGTGATGACATGGTCATGGAACATGGTGATGACAAGAATTCTGGAGCATTGTGATGACAAGGGCCATGGAGAATTGTGATCACATGGTCATGGAACATGGTGATGACAAGAATTCTGGAGCATTGTGATGACAAGGGCCATGGAGCATTGTAATGAAAGGTTTCATTGTGCACCGTGATGATATGTGGGATGGAATATTTTGATGAAACTGGTCCTGGAGCATTCTGATAACAAAAGCCATGGAGCATTGTGATGACAGGCATGATGGAGAATTGTAAAGAAAGGGGCAATGGGGAATTGTAATGACAATAGAGAAATGTGATGAAAATGATCAGCGAATATAATGATTAAAGTGGTCATTTAGAATTGTGATGAAAAGCGACATAGAGCATTGTGATGACAAAGGTCATGGAGAACTGTGATGACCAGGGTCATGTAGCATTGTGATGACACGGTCACGGAACATTGTGATGAAAAGTATTCTGCAGCATTGTGATGACAAGGGACATGGAGCATTGTGATGACAAGTATCATGGAGCATTATGAAGAAAGGGGCCATGGGGAATTGTAATGACAATAGAGAAATGTGATGAAAATGGTCAGCGAGTATAATGATTAAAGTGGTCATTAAGAATTGTGATGAAAAGCGACACAGAGCATTGTGATGACAAAGGTCATGGAGAACTGTGATAACCAGGGTCATGTAGCCTTGTGATTACACGGTTATGGAATATTGTGATGAGAAGAATTATGGAGCATTGTGATGACACGGTCATGGAACATTGTGATGACAAGAATTCTGGAGCATTGTGATGACAAGGGCCTTGGAGCATTGTGATGACACGGTCATGGAACATTGTGATGACAAGAATTCTGGAGAATTGTGATGACAAGGGCCAAGGAGAATTGTGATGACATGGTCATGGAACATGGGGATGACAAGAATTCTAGAGCATTGTGATGACAAGAACCATGGAGCATTGTGATGACATGTGTCTTGGAGCATTGTAATGAAAGGTTTCATTGTGCACCGTGATGACATGTGGGATGGAGTATTGTGATGAAACAGTTCCTGGAGCATTCTGATAAAAAAAAGCCATGGAGCATTGTGATGATAGGCATGATGGAGCATTGTAAAGAAAGGGGCAATGGGAATTGTAATGACAATACAGAAATGGGATGAAAATGGTCAGCGAGCATAGTGACTAAAGTGGTCTTTGAGAATTGTGATGAAAAGCGACATAGAGCATTGTGATGCCAAAGGTCATGGAGAACTGTGATGACCAGGGTCATGTATCCTTGTGATGACAAGAATTCTGGAGCATTGTGATGACAAAGGCCATGGAGTATTGTGATGACACGGTCATGGAACATTGTGATGAAAAGAAATCTGGAGCATTGTGATGACCAGGGCCATGGGGCATTGTGATGAGAGGGTCATGGAAAATTGAGATGACAAGAATTCTGGAGCATTGTGATGACACGGTCACGGAACATTGTGATGAAAAGAATTCTGGAGCATTGTGATGACAAGGGCCTTGGAGCATTGTGATGACACGGTCATGGAACATTGTAATGACAAGAAATCTAGAGCATTGTGATGACAAGGGCCATAGAGCATTGTGATGACACGGTCATGGAACATTGTGATGACAAGAATTCTGGAGCATTGTGATGACAAGGGCCATGGAGAATTGTGATGACATGGTCATGGATCATTGTGATGACAAGAATTCTGGAGCATTGTGATGACAAGTGTCATGGAGCATTGTAATGAAACTTTTCATTGTGCACCGTGATGACAAGGGGGATGGAGTATTGTGATAAAACTGGTCCTGGAGTATTGTGATAACAAAAGCCATTGAGCATTGTGATGACAGGCATCATGGAGCATTGTGAAGAAAGGGGCAATGGGGAATTTTAATGACAATAGAGAAATGGGATGAAAATGGTCAGCGAGCATAGTGATTAAAGTGGTCTTTGAGAATTGTGATGAAAAGCGACATAGAGCATTGTGATGACAAAGGTCATGGAGAACTGTGATGACCAGGGTCATGTAGCATTGTGATGACACGGTCACGGAACATTGTGATGAAAAGTATTCTGCAGCATTGTGATGACAAGGGACATGGAGCATTGTGATGACAAGTATCATGGAGCATTATGAAGAAAGTGGCCATGGGGAATTGTAATGACATTAGAGAAATGTGATGAAAATGGTCAGCGAGTATAATGATTAAAGTGGTCATTTAGAATTGTGATGAAAAGCGACACAGAGCATTGTGATGACAAAGGTCATGGAGAACTGTGATGACCAGGGTCATGTAGCCTTGTGATTACACGGTTATGGAATATTGTGATGAGAAGAATTATGGAGCATTGTGATGACACGGTCATGGAACATTGTGATGACAAGAATTCTGGAGAATTGTGATGACAAGGGCCAAGGAGAATTGTGATGACATGGTCATGGAACATGGGGATGACAAGAATTCTAGAGCATTGTGATGACAAGAACCATGGAGCATTGTGATGACATGTGTCATGGAGCATTGTAATGAAAGGTTTCATTGTGCACCGTGATGACATGGGGGATGGAGTATTGTGATGAAACAGTTCCTGGAGCATTCTGATAAAAAAAAGCCATGGAGCATTGTGATGACAGGCATGATGGAGAATTGTAAACAAAGGGGCAATGGGGAATTGTAATGACAATACAGAAATGGGATGAAAATGGTCAGCGAGCATAGTGACTAAAGTGGTCTTTCAGAATTGTGATGAAAAGCGACATAGAGCATTGTGATGACAAAGGTCATGGGGAAGTGTGATGACCAGGGTCATGTAGCATTGTGATGACACGGTCAAGGAACATTGTGATGAAAAGAATTCTGGAGCATTGTGATGACAAGGGCCTTGGAGCATTGTGATGACACGGTCATGGAACATTGTAATGACAAGAAATCTGGAGCATTGTGATGACAAGGGCCATAGAGCATTGTGATGACACGGTCATGGAACATTGTGATGACAAGAATTCTGGATCATTGTGATGACAAGGGCCATGGAGAATTGTGATGACATGGTCATGGATCATTGTGATGACAAGAATTCTGGAGCATTTTGATGACAAGTGTCATGGAGCATTGTAATGAAACTTTTCATTGTGCTCCGTGATGACAAGGGGGATGGAGTATTGTGATAAAACTGGTCCTGGAGTATTGTGATAACAAAAGCCATTGAGCATTGTGATGACAGGCATCATGGAGCATTGTGAAGAAAGGGGCCATGGGGAATTTTAATGACAATAGAGAAATGGGATGAAAATGGTCAGCGAGCATAGTGATTAAAGTGGTCTTTGAGAATTGTGATGAAAAGCGACATAGAGCATTGTGATGCCAAAGGTCATGGAGAACTGTGATGACCAGGGTCATGTAGCCTTGTGATGACAAGAATTCTGGAGCATTGTGATGACAAAGGCCATGGAGCATTGTGATGACACGGTCATGGAAAATTGAGATGACAAGAATTCTGGAGCATTGTGATGACAAAGGCCATGGAGCATTGTGATGACATGTGTCAAGGAGCATTGTAATGAAAGGTTTCAATGTGCACCGTGATGACATTTGGGATGAAGTATTGTGATGAAACTGGTCCTGGAGCATTCTGATAACAAAAGAAATGGAACATTGTGATGACAGATATGATGGAGCATTGTAAAGAAAGGGGCAATGGGGAATTGTAATGACAATAGAGAAATGTGATGAAAACGGTCAGCGAGCATAGTGATTAAAGTGGTCTTTGAGAATTGTGATGACAAAGGTCATGGAGAACTGTGATGACCAGGGTCATGTAGCATTGTGATGACATGGTCATGGAACATTGTGATGACAAGAATTCTGGAGCATTGTGATGACAAATGCCATGGAGCATTGTGATGACACGGTCATGGAACAATGTGATGAAAAGAAATCTGGAGCATTGTGATGACCAGGGCCATGGGGCATTGTGATGACACGGTCATGGAACATTGTGATGACAAGGGCCATGGAACATTGTGATGACAAGAATTCTGGAGCATTGTGATGACAAGGGCCATGGAGAATTGTGATGACACGGTCATGGATCATTGTGATGACCAGAATTCTGGAGCACTGTGTTGTCAAGGGCCATGGAGAATTGTGATGACAAGTGTCATGGAGCATTGTAATGAAAAGTTTCATTGTGCACCGTGATGACATGTGGAATGGAATATTGTGATGAAACTGGTCCTGTTGCATTCTGATAACAAAAGCCATGGAGCATTGTGATGACAGGCATCATGGAGCATTTTAAAGAAAGGTGCAATGGGGAATTGTAATGACAATAGAGAAATGGGATGAAAATGGTCAGCGAGAATAGTGATTAAAGTGGTCTTTGAGAATTGTGATGAAAAGCGACATAGAGCATTGTGATGACAAAGGTCATGGAGAACTGTGATGACCATGGTCATGTAGCATTGTGATGACACGGTGATGGAATATTGTGATGACAAGAATTCTGGAGCATTGTGATGACAAAGGCCATGGGGCATTGTGATGACACGGTCATGGAACATTGTGATGACAAGAATTCTGGAGCATTGTGATGAGAAGGGCCATGGAGGATTGTGATGACACGGTCATGGAACATGGTGATGACAAGAATTCTGGAGCGTTGTGATGACAAGGGCCATGGAGCATTGTGATGACACGGTCATGGAACATTGTGATGACAAGAATTCTGGAGCATTTTGATGACAAGGGCCATGGTGCATTGTGATGACACGGTCATGGAACATTGTGATGACAAGAATTCTGGAGCATTGTGATGACAAGGGCCATGGAGAATTGTGATGACATGGTCATGGATCATTGTGATGACAAGAATTCTGGAGCATTTGATGACAAGTGTCATGGAGCATTGTAATGAAACTTTTCATTGTGCACCGTGATGACAAGGGGGATGGAGTATTGTGATAAAACTGGTCCTGGAGTATTGTGATAACAAAAGCCATTGAGCATTGTGATGACAGGCATCATGGAGCATTGTGAAGAAAGGGGCAATGGGGAATTGTAATGACAATAGAGAAATGGGATGAAAATGGTCAGCGAGCATAGTGATTAAAGTGGTCTTTGAGAATTGTGATGAAAAGCAACATAGAGCATTGTGATGACAAAGGTCATGGAGAACTGTGATGACCAGGGTCATGTAGCATTGTGATGACACGGTGATGGAATATTGTGATGACAAGAATTCTGGAGCATTGTGATGACAAGGGCCATGGAGCATTGTAATGACACTGTCATTGAACATTGTGATGACAAGAATTCTGGAGCATTGTGATGAGAAGGGCCATGGAGAATTGTGATGACATGGTCATGGATCATTGTGATGACAAGAATTCTGGAGCATTGTGATGACAAGTGTCATAGAACATTGTAATGAAACTTTTCATTGTGCACCGTGATGACAAGGGGGATGGAGTTTTGTGATGAAACTGGTCCTGGAGTATTGTGATAACAAAAGCCATTGAGCATTGTGATGACAGGCATCATGGAGCATTGTGAAGAAAGGGGCCATGGGGAATTGTAATGACAATAGAGAAATGGGATGAAAATGGTCAGCGAGCATAGTGAACAAAGTGGTCTTTGAGAATTGTGATGAAAAGCGACATAGAGCATTGTGATGACAAAGGTCATGGAGAACTGTGATGACCAGGGTCATGTAGCATTGTGAGGACACGGTCATGGAACATTGTGATGAAAAGAAATCTGGAGCATTGTGATGACCAGGGCCATGGGGCATTGTGATGACACGGTCATGGAACATGGTGATGAAAAGAAATCTGGAGCATTGTGATGAGCAGGGTCATGTAGCATTGTGATGACACGGTCATGGAACATTGTGATGACAATAATTCTGGAGCATTCTGATGAAAAGGGCCATGGAGCATTGTGATGACAAGTGTCATGGAGCATTGTAATGAAAGGTTTCATTGTGCACCGTGATGACATGTGGGAAGGAGTATTGTGATGAAATTGATCCTGGAACATTCTGAAAACAAAAGCCATGGAGAATTGTGATGACAGGCATCATGGAGCATTGTGAAGAAACGGGAATGGGTAGTTGTAATGACAATAGAGAAATGTGATGAAAATGGTCAGCGAGTATAATGATTAAAGTGGTCATTTAGAATTGTGATGAAAAGCGACATAGAGCATTGTGATGACAAAGGTCATGGAGAACTGTGATGACCAGGGTCATGTAGCATTGTGATGACATGGTTATGGAACATTGTGATGAGAAGAATTATGGAGCATTGTGATGACAGGGTCATGGAACATTGTGATGACAAGAATTCTGGAGAATTGTGATGACAAGGGCCAAGGAGAATTGTGATGACATGGTCATGGAACATGGGGATGACAAGAATTCTAGAGCATTGTGATGACAAGAACCATGGAGCATTGTGATGACATGTGTCATGGAGCATTGTAATGAAAGGTTTCATTGTGCACCGTGATGACATGTGGGATGGAGTATTGTGATGAAACAGTTCCTGGAGCATTCTGTAAAAAAAAAGCCATGGAGCATTGTGATGACAGGCATGATGGAGAATTGTAAAGAAAGGGGCAATGGGGAATTGTAATGACAATACAGAAATGGGATGAAAATGGTCAGCGAGCATAGTGACTAAAGTGGTCTTTCAGAATTGTGATGAAAAGCGACATAGAGCATTGTGATGACAAAGGTCATGGGGAAGTGTGATGACCAGGGTCATGTAGCATTGTGATGACACGGTCAAGGAACATTGTGATGAAAAGAATTCTGGAGCATTGTGATGACAAGGGCCTTGGAGCATTGTGATGACACGGTCATGGAACATTGTAATGACAAGAAATCTGGAGCATTGTGATGACAAGGGCCATAGAGCATTGTGATGACACGGTCATGGAACATTGTGATGACAAGAATTCTGGATCATTGTGATGACAAGGGCCATGGAGAATTGTGATGACATGGTCATGGATCATTGTGATGACAAGAATTCTGGAGCATTTTGATGACAAGTGTCATGGAGCATTGTAATGAAACTTTTCATTGTGCTCCGTGATGACAAGGGGGATGGAGTATTGTGATAAAACTGGTCCTGGAGTATTGTGATAACAAAAGCCATTGAGCATTGTGATGACAGGCATCATGGAGCATTGTGAAGAAAGGGGCCATGGGGAATTTTAATGACAATAGAGAAATGGGATGAAAATGGTCAGCGAGCATAGTGATTAAAGTGGTCTTTGAGAATTGTGATGAAAAGCGACATAGAGCATTGTGATGCCAAAGGTCATGGAGAACTGTGATGACCAGGGTCATGTAGCCTTGTGATGACAAGAATTCTGGAGCATTGTGATGACAAAGGCCATGGAGCATTGTGATGACACGGTCATGGAAAATTGAGATGACAAGAATTCTGGAGCATTGTGATGACAAAGGCCATGGAGCATTGTGATGACATGTGTCAAGGAGCATTGTAATGAAAGGTTTCAATGTGCACCGTGATGACATTTGGGATGAAGTATTGTGATGAAACTGGTCCTGGAGCATTCTGATAACAAAAGAAATGGAACATTGTGATGACAGATATGATGGAGCATTGTAAAGAAAGGGGCAATGGGGAATTGTAATGACAATAGAGAAATGTGATGAAAACGGTCAGCGAGCATAGTGATTAAAGTGGTCTTTGAGAATTGTGATGACAAAGGTCATGGAGAACTGTGATGACCAGGGTCATGTAGCATTGTGATGACATGGTCATGGAACATTGTGATGACAAGAATTCTGGAGCATTGTGATGACAAATGCCATGGAGCATTGTGATGACACGGTCATGGAACAATGTGATGAAAAGAAATCTGGAGCATTGTGATGACCAGGGCCATGGGGCATTGTGATGACAAGGTCATGGAACATTGTGATGACAAGGGCCATGGAACATTGTGATGACAAGAATTCTGGAGCATTGTGATGACAAGGGCCATGGAGAATTGTGATGACATGGTCATGGATCATTGTGATGACAAGAATTCTGGAGCATTGTGATGACAAGTGTCATGGAGCATTGTAATGAAACTTTTCATTGTGCACCGTGATGACAAGGGGGATGGAGTATTGTGATAAAACTGGTCCTGGAGTATTGTGATAACAAAAGCCATTGAGCATTGTGATGACAGGCATCATGGAGCATTGTGAAGAAAGGGGCAATGGGGAATTGTAATGACAATAGAGAAATGGGATGAAAATGGTCAGCGAGCATAGTGATTAAAGTGGTCTTTGAGAATTGTGATGAAAAGCAACATAGAGCATTGTGATGACAAAGGTCATGGAGAACTGTGATGACCAGGGTCATGTAGCATTGTGATGACACGGTGATGGAATATTGTGATGACAAGAATTCTGGAGCATTGTGATGACAAGGGCCATGGAGCATTGTAATGACACTGTCATTGAACATTGTGATGACAAGAATTCTGGAGCATTGTGATGAGAAAGGCCATGGAGAATTGTGATGACATGGTCATGGATCATTGTGATGACAAGAATTCTGGAGCATTGTGATGACAAGTGTCATAGAACATTGTAATGAAACTTTTCATTGTGCACCGTGATGACAAGGGGGATGGAGTTTTGTGATGAAACTGGTCCTGGAGTATTGTGATAACAAAAGCCATTGAGCATTGTGATGACAGGCATCATGGAGCATTGTGAAGAAAGGGGCCATGGGGAATTGTAATGACAATAGAGAAATGGGATGAAAATGGTCAGCGAGCATAGTGAACAAAGTGGTCTTTGAGAATTGTGATGAAAAGCGACATAGAGCATTGTGATGACAAAGGTCATGGAGAACTGTGATGACCAGGGTCATGTAGCATTGTGAGGACACGGTCATGGAACATTGTGATGAAAAGAAATCTGGAGCATTGTGATGACCAGGGCCATGGGGCATTGTGATGACACGGTCATGGAACATGGTGATGAAAAGAAATCTGGAGCATTGTGATGAGCAGGGTCATGTAGCATTGTGATGACACGGTCATGGAACATTGTGATGACAATAATTCTGGAGCATTCTGATGAAAAGGGCCATGGAGCATTGTGATGACAAGTGTCATGGAGCATTGTAATGAAAGGTTTCATTGTGCACCGTGATGACATGTGGGAAGGAGTATTGTGATGAAATTGATCCTGGAACATTCTGAAAACAAAAGCCATGGAGAATTGTGATGACAGGCATCATGGAGCATTGTGAAGAAACGGGAATGGGTAGTTGTAATGACAATAGAGAAATGTGATGAAAATGGTCAGCGAGTATAATGATTAAAGTGGTCATTTAGAATTGTGATGAAAAGCGACATAGAGCATTGTGATGACAAAGGTCATGGAGAACTGTGATGACCAGGGTCATGTAGCATTGTGATGACATGGTTATGGAACATTGTGATGAGAAGAATTATGGAGCATTGTGATGACACGGTCATGGAACATTGTGATGACAAGAATTCTGGAGAATTGTGATGACAAGGGCCAAGGAGAATTGTGATGACATGGTCATGGAACATGGGGATGACAAGAATTCTAGAGCATTGTGATGACAAGAACCATGGAGCATTGTGATGACATGTGTCTTGGAGCATTGTAATGAAAGGTTTCATTGTGCACCGTGATGACATGTGGGATGGAGTATTGTGATGAAACAGTTCCTGGAGCATTCTGATAAAAAAAAGCCATGGAGCATTGTGATGATAGGCATGATGGAGCATTGTAAAGAAAGGGGCAATGGGGAATTGTAATGACAATACAGAAATGGGATGAAAATGGTCAGCGAGCATAGTGACTAAAGTGGTCTTTGAGAATTGTGATGAAAAGCGACATAGAGCATTGTGATGACAAAGGTCATGGGGATGTGTGATGACCAGGGTCATGTAGCATTGTGATGACACGGTCACGGAACATTGTGATGAAAAGAATTCTGGAGCATTGTGATGACAAGGGCCTTGGAGCATTGTGATGACACGGTCATGGAACATTGTAATGACAAGAAATCTAGAGCATTGTGATGACAAGGGCCATAGAGCATTGTGATGACACGGTCATGGAACATTGTGATGACAAGAATTCTGGAGCATTGTGATGACAAGGGCCATGGAGAATTGTGATGACATGGTCATGGATCATTGTGATGACAAGAATTCTGGAGCATTGTGATGACAAGTGTCATGGAGCATTGTAATGAAACTTTTCATTGTGCACCGTGATGACAAGGGGGATGGAGTATTGTGATAAAACTGGTCCTGGAGTATTGTGATAACAAAAGCCATTGAGCATTGTGATGACAGGCATCATGGAGCATTGTGAAGAAAGGGGCAATGGGGAATTTTAATGACAATAGAGAAATGGGATGAAAATGGTCAGCGAGCATAGTGATTAAAGTGGTCTTTGAGAATTGTGATGAAAAGCGACATAGAGCATTGTGATGACAAAGGTCATGGAGAACTGTGATGACCAGGGTCATGTAGCATTGTGATGACACGGTCACGGAACATTGTGATGAAAAGTATTCTGCAGCATTGTGATGACAAGGGACATGGAGCATTGTGATGACAAGTATCATGGAGCATTATGAAGAAAGTGGCCATGGGGAATTGTAATGACATTAGAGAAATGTGATGAAAATGGTCAGCGAGTATAATGATTAAAGTGGTCATTTAGAATTGTGATGAAAAGCGACACAGAGCATTGTGATGACAAAGGTCATGGAGAACTGTGATGACCAGGGTCATGTAGCCTTGTGATTACACGGTTATGGAATATTGTGATGAGAAGAATTATGGAGCATTGTGATGACACGGTCATGGAACATTGTGATGACAAGAATTCTGGAGAATTGTGATGACAAGGGCCAAGGAGAATTGTGATGACATGGTCATGGAACATGGGGATGACAAGAATTCTAGAGCATTGTGATGACAAGAACCATGGAGCATTGTGATGACATGTGTCATGGAGCATTGTAATGAAAGGTTTCATTGTGCACCGTGATGACATGTGGGATGGAGTATTGTGATGAAACAGTTCCTGGAGCATTCTGATAAAAAAAAGCCATGGAGCATTGTGATGACAGGCATGATGGAGAATTGTAAAGAAAGGGGCAATGGGGAATTGTAATGACAATACAGAAATGGGATGAAAATGGTCAGCGAGCATAGTGACTAAAGTGGTCTTTCAGAATTGTGATGAAAAGCGACATAGAGCATTGTGATGACAAAGGTCATGGGGAAGTGTGATGACCAGGGTCATGTAGCATTGTGATGACACGGTCAAGGAACATTGTGATGAAAAGAATTCTGGAGCATTGTGATGATAAGGGCCTTGGAGCATTGTGATGACACGGTCATGGAACATTGTAATGACAAGAAATCTGGAGCATTGTGATGACAAGGGCCATAGAGCATTGTGATGACACGGTCATGGAACATTGTGATGACAAGAATTCTGGATCATTGTGATGACAAGGGTCATGGAGAATTGTGATGACATGGTCATGGATCATTGTGATGACAAGAATTCTGGAGCATTGTGATGACAAGTGTCATGGAGCATTGTAATGAAACTTTTCATTGTGCACCGTGATGACAAGGGGGATGGAGTATTGTGATAAAACTGGTCCTGGAGTATTGTGATAACAAAAGCCATTGAGCATTGTGATGACAGGCATCATGGAGCATTGTGAAGAAAGGGGCCATGGGGAATTTTAATGACAATAGAGAAATGGGATGAAAATGGTCAGCGAGCATAGTGATTAAAGTGGTCTTTGAGAATTGTGATGAAAAGCGACATAGAGCATTGTGATGCCAAAGGTCATGGAGAACTGTGATGACCAGGGTCATGTAGCCTTGTGATGACAAGAATTCTGGAGCATTGTGATGACAAAGGCCATGGAGCATTGTGATGACACGGTCATGGAAAATTGAGATGACAAGAATTCTGGAGCATTGTGATGACAAAGGCCATGGAGCATTGTGATGACATGTGTCAAGGAGCATTGTAATGAAAGGTTTCAATGTGCACCGTGATGACATTTGGGATGAAGTATTGTGATGAAACTGGTCCTGGAGCATTCTGATAACAAAAGAAATGGAACATTGTGATGACAGATATGATGGAGCATTGTAAAGAAAGGGGCAATGGGGAATTGTAATGACAATAGAGAAATGTGATGAAAACGGTCAGCGAGCATAGTGATTAAAGTGGTCTTTGAGAATTGTGATGACAAAGGTAATGGAGAACTGTGATGACCAGGGTCATGTAGCATTGTGATGACATGGTCATGGAACATTGTGATGACAAGAATTCTGGAGCATTGTGATGACAAATGCCATGGAGCATTGTGATGACACGGTCATGGAACAATGTGATGAAAAGAAATCTGGAGCATTGTGATGACCAGGGCCATGGGGCATTGTGATGACACGGTCATGGAACATTGTGATGACAAGGGCCATGGAACATTGTGATGACAAGAATTCTGGAGCATTGTGATGACAAGGGCCATGGAGAATTGTGATGACATGGTCATGGATCATTGTGATGACAAGAATTCTGGAGCATTGTGATGACAAGTGTCATGGAGCATTGTAATGAAACTTTTCATTGTGCACCGTGATGACAAGGGGGATGGAGTATTGTGATAAAACTGGTCCTGGAGTATTGTGATAACAAAAGCCATTGAGCATTGTGATGACAGGCATCATGGAGCATTGTGAAGAAAGGGGCAATGGGGAATTGTAATGACAATAGAGAAATGGGATGAAAATGGTCAGCGAGCATAGTGATTAAAGTGGTCTTTGAGAATTGTGATGACAAAGGTAATGGAGAACTGTGATGACCAGGGTCATGTAGCATTGTGATGACACGGTCATGGATCATTTTGAAGACAAGAATTCTGGAGCAATGTGATGACAAGGGCCATGGAGAATTGTGATGACATGGTCATGGATCATTGTGATGACAAGAATTCTGGAGCATTGTGATGACAGGGGCCATGGAGCATTGTGATGACACGGTCATGGAACATTTTGATGAAAAGAAATCTGGAGCATTGTGATGAACAGGGCCATGGGGCATTGTGATGACACGGTCATGGATCATTGTGATGACCAGAATTCTGGAGCACTGTGTTGACAAGGGCCATGGAGAATTGTGATGACAAGTGTCATGGAGCATTGTAATGAAAAGTTTCATTGTGCACCGTGATGACATGTGGAATGGAATATTTTGATGAAACTGGTCCTGTTGCATTCTGATAACAAAAGCCATGGAGCATTGTGATGACAGGCATGATGGAGCATTTTAAAGAAAGGTGCAATGGGGAATTGTAATGACAATAGTGAAATGGGATGAAAATGGTCAGCGAGAATAGTGATTAAAGTGGTCTTTGAGAATTGTGATGAAAAGCGACATAGAGCATTGTGATGACAAAGGTCATGGAGAACTGTGATGACCAGGGTCATGTAGCATTGTGATGACATGGTCATGGAACATAGTGATGACAAGAATTCTGGAGCATTGTGATGACAAAGGCCATGGGGCATTGTGATGACACGGTCATGGAACATTGTGATGACAAGAATTCTGGAGCATTGTGATGAGAAGGGCCATGTAGGATTGTGATGACATGGTCATGGAACATGGTGATGACAAGAATTCTGGAGCGTTGTGATGACAAGGGCCATGGAGCATTGTGATGACACGGTCATGGAACATTGTGATGACAAGAATTCTGGAGCATTGTGATGACAAGGTCCATGGAGAATTGTGATGACATGGTCATTGAACATGGTGATGACAAGAATTCTGGAGCATTGTGATGACAATGGCCATGGAGAATTGTGATGAGATGGTCATGGAACATGGTGATGACCAGAAATCTGGAGCATTGTGATGACAAGGGTCATGGAGCATTGTAATGAAAGGTTTCATTGTGCACCGTGATGACATGTGGGATGGAGTATTGTGATGAAACTGATCCTGGAGCCTTCTGATAACAAAAGCCATGGAGCATTGTGATGACAGGCATGATGGAGCATTGTAAAGAAAGGGGCAAAGGGGAATTGTAATGACAATAGAGAAATGTGGTGAAAATGGTCAGCGAGCATAGTGATTAAAGTGGTCTTTGAGAATTGTGATGAAAAGCGACATAGAGCATTGTGATGACAAAGGTCATGGAGAACTGTGATGACCAGGTTCAGGTAGTATTGTGATGACACGGTTATGGAACATTGTGATGAGAAGAATTATGGAGCATTGTGATGACAAAGGCCATGGAGCATTGTGATGACAAGTGTCAAGGAGCATTGTAATGAAAGGTTTCAATGTGCACCGTGATGACATTTGGGATGAAGTATTGTGATGAAACTGGTCCTGGAGCATTCTGATAACAAAAGAAATGGAACATTGTGATGACAGATATGATGGAGCATTGTAAAGAAAGGGGCAATGGGGAATTGTAATGACAATAGAGAAATGTGATGAAAACGGTCAGCGAGCATAGTGATTAAAGTGGTCTTTGAGAATTGTGATGACAAAGGTCATGGAGAACTGTGATGACCAGGGTCATGTAGCATTGTGATGACATGGTCATGGAACATTGTGATGACAAGAATTCTGGAGCATTGTGATGACAAATGCCATGGAGCATTGTGATGACACGGTCATGGAACAATGTGATGAAAAGAAATCTGGAGCATTGTGATGACCAGGGCCATGGGGCATTGTGATGACACGGTCATGGAACATTGTGATGACAAGGGCCATGGAACATTGTGATGACAAGAATTCTGGAGCATTGTGATGACAAGGGCCATGGAGAATTGTGATGACACGGTCATGGATCATTGTGATGACCAGAATTCTGGAGCACTGTGTTGTCAAGGGCCATGGAGAATTGTGATGACAAGTGTCATGGAGCATTGTAATGAAAAGTTTCATTGTGCACCGTGATGACATGTGGAATGGAATATTGTGATGAAACTGGTCCTGTTGCATTCTGATAACAAAAGCCATGGAGCATTGTGATGACAGGCATCATGGAGCATTTTAAAGAAAGGTGCAATGGGGAATTGTAATGACAATAGAGAAATGGGATGAAAATGGTCAGCGAGAATAGTGATTAAAGTGGTCTTTGAGAATTGTGATGAAAAGCGACATAGAGCATTGTGATGACAAAGGTCATGGAGAACTGTGATGACCATGGTCATGTAGCATTGTGATAACACGGTGATGGAATATTGTGATGACAAGAATTCTGGAGCATTGTGATGACAAAGGCCATGGGGCATTGTGATGACACGGTCATGGAACATTGTGATGACAAGAATTCTGGAGCATTGTGATGAGAAGGGCCATGGAGGATTGTGATGACACGGTCATGGAACATGGTGATGACAAGAATTCTGGAGCGTTGTGATGACAGGGGCCATGGAGCATTGTGTTGACACGGTCATGGAACATTGTGATGACAAGAATTCTGGAGCATTTTGATGACAAGGGCCATGGTGCATTGTGATGACACGGTCATGGAACATTGTGATGACAAGCAATCTGGAGCATTGTGATGACAAGGGCCATGGAGCATTGTGATGACATGGTCATTGAACATGGTGATGACAAGAATTCTGGAGCATTGTGATGACAATGGCCATGGAGAATTGTGAGGACATGGTCGTGGGACATGGTGATGACAAGAATTCTGGAGCACTGTGTTGAAAAGGGCCCTGGAGCATTGTTATGACAAGTGTCATGGAGCATTGTAATGAAAGGTTTCATTGTGCACCGTGATGACATGTGGGATGGAATATTGTGATGAAACTGCTCCTGGAGCATTCTGATAACAAAAGCCATGGAGCATTGTGTTGACAGGCATCATGGAGCATTTTAAAGAGAGGGGCAATGGGGAATTGTAATGACAATAGAGAAATGGAATGAAAATTGTCAGCGAGCATAGTGATTAAAGTGGTCTTTGAGAATTGTGATGAAAAGCGACATAGAGCCTTGTGATGACAAAGGTCATGGAGAACTGTGATGACCAGGGTCATGTAGCATTGTGATGACACCGTCATGGATCATTGTGAAGACAGGAATTCTGGAGCAATGTGATGACAAGGGCCATGGAGAATTGTGATGACATGGTCATGGATCATTGTGATGACAAGAATTCTGGAGCATTGTGATGACAAGGGCCATGGAGCATTGTGATGACAAGTGTCATGGAGCATTGTAATGAAAGGTTTCATTGTGCACCGTGATGACATGTGGGATGGAGTATTGTGATGAAACTGTTCCTGGAGCATTCTGATAACAAAAGCCATGGAGCATTGTGATGACAGGTATGATGGAGCATTGTAAGGAAAGGGGCAATGGGGAATTGTAATGACAATAGAGAAATGGGATGAAAATGGTCAGCGAGCATAGTGATTAAAGTGGTCTTTGAGAATTGTGATGAAAAGCAACATAGAGCATTGTGATGACAAAGGTCATGGAGAAATGTGATGACCAGGATCATGTAGCATTGTGATAACACGGTCATGGAACATTGTGATGACAAGAATTCTGGAGCATTGTGATGACAAAGGCCATGGAGCATTGTGATGACACGGTCATGGAACATTGTGATGAAAAGAAATCTGGAGCATTGTGATGAACAGGGCCATGGGGCATTGTGATGACACGGTCATGGAACATTGTGATGACAAGAATTATGGAGCATTGTGATGAGAAGGGCCATGGAGGATTGTGATGACATGGTCATGGAACATGGTGATGACAAGAATTCTGGAGCGTTGTGATGACAAGGGCCATGGAGCATTGTGTTGACACGGTCATGGAACATTGTGATGACAAGAATTCTGGAGCATTTTGATGACAAGGGCCATGGTGCATTGTGATGACACGGTCATGGAACATTGTGATGACAAGCAATCTGGAGCATTGTGATGACAAGGGCCATGGAGCATTGTGATGACACGGTCATGCAACATTGTGATGACAAGAATTCTGGAGCATTGTGATGACAAGGTCCATGGAGAATTGTGATGACATGGTCATTGAACATGGTGATGACAAGAATTCTGGAGCATTGTGATGACAATGGCCATGGAGAATTGTGAGGACATGGTCGTGGGACATGGTGATGACAAGAATTCTGGAGAATTGTGATGACAAGGGTCATGGAGCATTGTAATGAAAGGTTTCATTGTGCACCGTGATGACATGTGGGATGGAGTATTGTGATGAAACTGATCCTGGAGCCTTCTGATAACAAAAGCCATGGAGCATTGTGATGACAGGCATGAAGGAGCATAGTTAAGAAAGGGGCAAAGTGGAATTGTAATGACAATAGAGAAATGTGATGAAAATGGTCAGCGAGTATAATGATTAAAGTGGTCATTTAGAATTGTGATGAAAAGCGACATAGAGAATTGTGATGACAAAGGTCATGGAGAAATGTGATGACCAGGGTCATGTAGCATTGTGATGACATGGTTATGGAACATTGTGATGAGAAGAAATATGGAGCATTGTGATGACACGGACATGGAATATTGTGATGACAAGAATTCTGGAGCACTGTGTTGAAAAGGGCCCTGGAGCATTGTGATGACAAGTGTCATGGAGCATTGTAATGAAAGGTTTCATTGTGCACCGTGATGACATGTGGGATGGAATATTGTGATGAAACTGGTCCTGGAGCATTCTGAAAACAAAAGCCATGGAGCATTGTGATGACAGGAATCATGGAGAATTGTAAAGAGAGGGGCAAAGGGGAATTGTAATGACAATAGAGAAATGGGATGAAAATGGTCAGCGAGCATAGTGATTAAAGTGGTCTTTGAGAATTGTGATGAAAAGCGACATAGAGCATTGTGATGACAAAGGTCATGGAGAACTGTGATGACCAGGGTCATGTAGCATTGTGATGAGAAGAATTATGGAGCATTGTGATGACAGGGTCATGGAACATTGTGATGACAAGAATTCTGGAGCACTGTGTTGAAAAGGGCCCTGGAGCATTGTGATGACAAGTGTCATGGAGCATTGTAATGAAAGGTTTCATTGTGCACTGTGATGACATGTGGGATGGAATATTGTGATGAAACTGGTCCTGGAGCATTCTGATAAAAAAAGCCATGGAGCATTGTGATGACAGGAATCATGGAGCATTGTAAAGAGAGGGGCAATGGGGAATTGTAATGACAAGAGAGAAATGCGATGTAAATGGTCATTGAGCATAGTGATTAAAGTGGTCTTTGAGAATTGTGATGACAAAGGTCATGGAGAACTGTGATGACCAGGGTCATGTAGCATTGTGATGACATGGTCATGGAACATTGTGATGACAAGAATTCTGGAGCATTGTGATGACAAATGCCATGGAGCATTGTGATGACACGGTCATGGAACAATGTGATGAAAAGAAATCTGGAGCATTGTGATGACCAGGGCCATGGGGCATTGTGATGACACGGTCATGGAACATTGTGATGACAAGGGCCATGGAACATTGTGATGACAAGAATTCTGGAGCATTGTGATGACAAGGGCCATGGAGAATTGTGATGACATGGTCATGGATCATTGTGATGACAAGAATTCTGGAGCATTGTGATGACAAGTGTCATGGAGCATTGTAATGAAACTTTTCATTGTGCACCGTGATGACAAGGGGGATGGAGTATTGTGATAAAACTGGTCCTGGATTATTGTGATAACAAAAGCCATTGAGCATTGTGATGACAGGCATCATGGAGCATTGTGAAGAAAGGGGCAATGGGGAATTGTAATGACAATAGAGAAATGGGATGAAAATGGTCAGCGAGCATAGTGATTAAAGTGGTCTTTGAGAATTGTGATGAAAAGCGACATAGAGCATTGTGATGACAAAGGTCATGGAGAACTGTGATGACCAGGGTCATGTAGCATTGTGATGAGAAGAATTATGGAGCATTGTGATGACAGGGTCATGGAACATTGTGATGACAAGAATTCTGGAGCACTGTGTTGAAAAGGGCCCTGGAGCATTGTGATGACAAGTGTCATGGAGCATTGTAATGAAAGGTTTCATTGTGCACTGTGATGACATGTGGGATGGAATATTGTGATGAAACTGGTCCTGGAGCATTCTGATAAAAAAAGCCATGGAGCATTGTGTTGACAGGTATCATGGAGCATTTTAAAGAAAGGGGCAATGGGGAATTGTAATGACAATAGAGAAATGGAATGAAAATGGTCAGCGAGCATAGTGATTAAAGTAGTCTTTGAGAATTGTGATGAAAAGCGACATAGAGCCTTGTGATGACAAAGGTCATGGAGAACTGTGATGACCAGGGTCATGTAGCATTGTGATGACACGGTCATGGATCATTTTGAAGACAAGAATTCTGGAGCAATGTGATGACAAGGGCCATGGAGAATTGTGATGACATGGTCATGGATCATTGTGATGACAAGAATTCTGGAGCATTGTGATGACAGGGGCCATGGAGCATTGTGATGACACGGTCATGGAACATTTTGATGAAAAGAAATCTGGAGCATTGTGATGAACAGGGCCATGGGGCATTGTGATGACACGGTCATGGATCATTGTGATGACCAGAATTCTGGAGCACTGTGTTGACAAGGGCCATGGAGAATTGTGATGACAAGTGTCATGGAGCATTGTAATGAAAAGTTTCATTGTGCACCGTGATGACATGTGGAATGGAATATTGTGATGAAACTGGTCCTGTTGCATTCTGATAACAAAAGCCATGGAGCATTGTGATGACAGGCATCATGGAGCATTTTAAAGAAAGGTGCAATGGGGAATTGTAATGACAATAGAGAAATGGGATGAAAATGGTCAGCGAGAATAGTGATTAAAGTGGTCTTTGAGAATTGTGATGAAAAGCGACATAGAGCATTGTGATGACAAAGGTCATGGAGAACTGTGATGACCAGGGTCATGTAGCATTGTGATGACACGGTCATGGAACATAGTGATGACAAGAATTCTGGAGCATTGTGATGACAAAGGCCATGGGGCATTGTGATGACAGGGTCATGGAACAATGTGATGAAAAGAATTCTGGAGCATTGTGATGACAAGGGCCATGGAGCATTGTGATGAAAAGTGTCATGGAGCATTGTAATGAAAGGTTTCATTGTGCACCGTGATGACATGTGGGATGGAGTATTGTGATGAAACAGTTCCTGGAGCATTCTGATAAAAAAAAGCCATGGAGCATTGTGATGATAGGCATGATGGAGCATTGTAAAGAAAGGGGCAATGGGGAATTGTAATGACAATAGAGAAATGGAATGAAAATGGTCAGCGAGCATAGTGATTAAAGTGGTCTTTGAGAATTGTGATGAAAAGGGACATAGAGCCTTGTGATGACAAAGGTCATGGAGAACTGTGATGACCAGGGTCATGTAGCATTGTGATTACACGGTCAAGGATCATTGTGAAGACAAGAATTCTGGAGCACTGTGTTGACAAGGGCCATGGAGCATTGTGATGACAAGTGTCATGGAGCATTGTAATGAAAGGTTTCATTGTGCACCGTGATGACATGTGGGAAGGAGTATTGTGATGAAATTGATCCTGGAACATTCTGAAAACAAAAGCCATGGAGAATTGTGATGACAGGCATCATGGAGCATTGTGAAGAAACGGGAATGGGTAGTTGTAATGACAATAGAGAAATGTGATGAAAATGGTCAGCGAGTATAATGATTAAAGTGGTCATTTAGAATTGTGATGAAAAGCGACATAGAGCATTGTGATGACAAAGGTCATGGAGAACTGTGATGACCAGGGTCATGTAGCATTGTGATGACATGGTTATGGAACATTGTGATGAGAAGAATTATGGAGCATTGTGATGACACGGTCATGGAACATTGTGATGACAAGAATTCTGGAGAATTGTGATGACAAGGGCCAAGGAGAATTGTGATGACATGGTCATGGAACATGGGGATGACAAGAATTCTAGAGCATTGTGATGACAAGAACCATGGAGCATTGTGATGACATGTGTCATGGAGCATTGTAATGAAAGGTTTCATTGTGCACCGTGATGACATGTGGGATGGAGTATTGTGATGAAACAGTTCCTGGAGCATTCTGTAAAAAAAAAGCCATGGAGCATTGTGATGACAGGCATGATGGAGCATTGTAAAGAAAGGGGCAATGGGGAATTGTAATGACAATACAGAAATGGGATGAAAATGGTCAGCGAGCATAGTGACTAAAGTGGTCTTTGAGAATTGTGATGAAAAGCGACATAGAGCATTGTGATGACAAAGGTCATGGGGATGTGTGATGACCAGGGTCATGTAGCATTGTGATGACACGGTCACGGAACATTGTGATGAAAAGAATTCTGGAGCATTGTGATGACAAGGGCCTTGGAGCATTGTGATGACACGGTCATGGAACATTGTAATGACAAGAAATCTAGAGCATTGTGATGACAAGGGCCATAGAGCATGGTGATGACACGGTCATGGAACATTGTGATGACAAGAATTCTGGAGCATTGTGATGACAAGGGCCATGGAGAATTGTGATGACATGGTCATGGATCATTGTGATGACAAGAATTCTGGAGCATTGTGATGACAAGTGTCATGGAGCATTGTAATGAAACTTTTCATTGTGCACCGTGATGACAAGGGGGATGGAGTATTGTGATAAAACTGGTCCTGGAGTATTGTGATAACAAAAGCCATTGAGCATTGTGATGACAGGCATCATGGAGCATTGTGAAGAAAGGGGCAATGGGGAATTTTAATGACAATAGAGAAATGGGATGAAAATGGTCAGCGAGCATAGTGATTAAAGTGGTCTTTGAGAATTGTGATGAAAAGCGACATAGAGCATTGTGATGACAAAGGTCATGGAGAACTGTGATGACCAGGGTCATGTAGCATTGTGATGACACGGTCACGGAACATTGTGATGAAAAGTATTCTGCAGCATTGTGATGACAAGGGACATGGAGCATTGTGATGACAAGTATCATGGAGCATTATGAAGAAAGTGGCCATGGGGAATTGTAATGACATTAGAGAAATGTGATGAAAATGGTCAGCGAGTATAATGATTAAAGTGGTCATTTAGAATTGTGATGAAAAGCGACACAGAGCATTGTGATGACAAAGGTCATGGAGAACTGTGATGACCAGGGTCATGTAGCCTTGTGATTACACGGTTATGGAATATTGTGATGAGAAGAATTATGGAGCATTGTGATGACACGGTCATGGAACATTGTGATGACAAGAATTCTGGAGAATTGTGATGACAAGGGCCAAGGAGAATTGTGATGACATGGTCATGGAACATGGGGATGACAAGAATTCTAGAGCATTGTGATGACAAGAACCATGGAGCATTGTGATGACATGTGTCATGGAGCATTGTAATGAAAGGTTTCATTGTGCACCGTGATGACATGTGGGATGGAGTATTGTGATGAAACAGTTCCTGGAGCATTCTGATAAAAAAAAGCCATGGAGCATTGTGATGACAGGCATGATGGAGAATTGTAAAGAAAGGGGCAATGGGGAATTGTAATGACAATACAGAAATGGGATGAAAATGGTCAGCGAGCATAGTGACTAAAGTGGTCTTTCAGAATTGTGATGAAAAGCGACATAGAGCATTGTGATGACAAAGGTCATGGGGAAGTGTGATGACCAGGGTCATGTAGCATTGTGATGACACGGTCAAGGAACATTGTGATGAAAAGAATTCTGGAGCATTGTGATGATAAGGGCCTTGGAGCATTGAGATGACACGGTCATGGAACATTGTAATGACAAGAAATCTGGAGCATTGTGATGACAAGGGCCATAGAGCATTGTGATGACACGGTCATGGAACATTGTGATGACAAGAATTCTGGATCATTGTGATGACAAGGGCCATGGAGAATTGTGATGACATGGTCATGGATCATTGTGATGACAAGAATTCTGGAGCATTGTGATGACAAGTGTCATGGAGCATTGTAATGAAACTTTTCATTGTGCACCGTGATGACAAGGGGGATGGAGTATTGTGATAAAACTGGTCCTGGAGTATTGTGATAACAAAAGCCATTGAGCATTGTGATGACAGGCATCATGGAGCATTGTGCAGAAAGGGGCCATGGGGAATTTTAATGACAATAGAGAAATGGGATGAAAATGGTCAGCGAGCATAGTGATTAAAGTGGTCTTTGAGAATTGTGATGAAAAGCGACATAGAGCATTGTGATGCCAAAGGTCATGGAGAACTGTGATGACCAGGGTCATGTAGCCTTGTGATGACAAGAATTCTGGAGCATTGTGATGACAAATGCCATGGAGCATTGTGATGACACGGTCATGGAACAATGTGATGAAAAGAAATCTGGAGCATTGTGATGACCAGGGCCATGGGGCATTGTGATGACACGGTCATGGAACATTGTGATGACAAGGGCCATGGAACATTGTGATGACAAGAATTCTGGAGCATTGTGATGACAAGGGCCATGGAGAATTGTGATGACATGGTCATGGATCATTGTGATGACAAGAATTCTGGAGCATTGTGATGACAAGTGTCATGGAGCATTGTAATGAAACTTTTCATTGTGCACCGTGATGACAAGGGGGATGGAGTATTGTGATAAAACTGGTCCTGGATTATTGTGATAACAAAAGCCATTGAGCATTGTGATGACAGGCATCATGGAGCATTGTGAAGAAAGGGGCAATGGGGAATTGTAATGACAATAGAGAAATGGGATGAAAATGGTCAGCGAGCATAGTGATTAAAGTGGTCTTTGAGAATTGTGATGAAAAGCGACATAGAGCATTGTGATGACAAAGGTCATGGAGAACTGTGATGACCAGGGTCATGTAGCATTGTGATGAGAAGAATTATGGAGCATTGTGATGACAGGGTCATGGAACATTGTGATGACAAGAATTCTGGAGCACTGTGTTGAAAAGGGCCCTGGAGCATTGTGATGACAAGTGTCATGGAGCATTGTAATGAAAGGTTTCATTGTGCACTGTGATGACATGTGGGATGGAATATTGTGATGAAACTGGTCCTGGAGCATTCTGATAAAAAAAGCCATGGAGCATTGTGTTGACAGGTATCATGGAGCATTTTAAAGAAAGGGGCAATGGGGAATTGTAATGACAATAGAGAAATGGAATGAAAATGGTCAGCGAGCATAGTGATTAAAGTAGTCTTTGAGAATTGTGATGAAAAGCGACATAGAGCCTTGTGATGACAAAGGTCATGGAGAACTGTGATGACCAGGGTCATGTAGCATTGTGATGACACGGTCATGGATCATTTTGAAGACAAGAATTCTGGAGCAATGTGATGACAAGGGCCATGGAGAATTGTGATGACATGGTCATGGATCATTGTGATGACAAGAATTCTGGAGCATTGTGATGACAGGGGCCATGGAGCATTGTGATGACACGGTCATGGAACATTTTGATGAAAAGAAATCTGGAGCATTGTGATGAACAGGGCCATGGGGCATTGTGATGACACGGTCATGGATCATTGTGATGACCAGAATTCTGGAGCACTGTGTTGACAAGGGCCATGGAGAATTGTGATGACAAGTGTCATGGAGCATTGTAATGAAAAGTTTCATTGTGCACCGTGATGACATGTGGAATGGAATATTGTGATGAAACTGGTCCTGTTGCATTCTGATAACAAAAGCCATGGAGCATTGTGATGACAGGCATCATGGAGCATTTTAAAGAAAGGTGCAATGGGGAATTGTAATGACAATAGAGAAATGGGATGAAAATGGTCAGCGAGAATAGTGATTAAAGTGGTCTTTGAGAATTGTGATGAAAAGCGACATAGAGCATTGTGATGACAAAGGTCATGGAGAACTGTGATGACCAGGGTCATGTAGCATTGTGATGACACGGTCATGGAACATAGTGATGACAAGAATTCTGGAGCATTGTGATGACAAAGGCCATGGGGCATTGTGATGACACGGTCATGGAACATTGTGATGACAAGAATTCTGGAGCATTGTGATGAGAAGGGCCATGTAGGATTGTGATGACATGGTCATGGAACATGGTGATGACAAGAATTCTGGAGCGTTGTGATGACAAGGGCCATGGAGCATTGTGATGACACGGTCATGGAACATTGTGATGACAAGAATTCTGGAGCATTGTGATGACAAGGTCCATGGAGAATTGTGATGACATGGTCATTGAACATTGTGATGACAAGAATTCTGGAGCATTGTGATGACAATGGCCATGGAGAATTGTGATGAGATGGTCATGGAACATGGTGATGACCAGAAATCTGGAGCATTGTGATGACAAGGGTCATGGAGCATTGTAATGAAAGGTTTCATTGTGCACCGTGATGACATGTGGGATGGAGTATTGTGATGAAACTGATCCTGGAGCCTTCTGATAACAAAAGCCATGGAGCATTGTGATGACAGGCATGATGGAGCATTGTAAAGAAAGGGGCAAAGGGGAATTGTAATGACAATAGAGAAATGTGGTGAAAATGGTCAGCGAGCATAGTGATTAAAGTGGTCTTTGAGAATTGTGATGAAAAGCGACATAGAGCATTGTGATGACAAAGGTCATGGAGAACTGTGATGACCAGGTTCAGGTAGTATTGTGATGACACGGTTATGGAACATTGTGATGGGAAGAATTATGGAGCATTGTGATGACAAAGGCCATGGAGCATTGTGATGACAAGTGTCAAGGAGCATTGTAATGAAAGGTTTCAATGTGCACCGTGATGACATTTGGGATGAAGTATTGTGATGAAACTGGTCCTGGAGCATTCTGATAACAAAAGAAATGGAACATTGTGATGACAGATATGATGGAGCATTGTAAAGAAAGGGGCAATGGGGAATTGTAATGACAATAGAGAAATGTGATGAAAACGGTCAGCGAGCATAGTGATTAAAGTGGTCTTTGAGAATTGTGATGACAAAGGTCATGGAGAACTGTGATGACCAGGGTCATGTAGCATTGTGATGACATGGTCATGGAACATTGTGATGACAAGAATTCTGGAGCATTGTGATGACAAATGCCATGGAGCATTGTGATGACACGGTCATGGAACAATGTGATGAAAAGAAATCTGGAGCATTGTGATGACCAGGGCCATGGGGCATTGTGATGACACGGTCATGGAACATTGTGATGACAAGGGCCATGGAACATTGTGATGACAAGAATTCTGGAGCATTGTGATGACAAGGGCCATGGAGAATTGTGATGACACGGTCATGGATCATTGTGATGACCAGAATTCTGGAGCACTGTGTTGTCAAGGGCCATGGAGAATTGTGATGACAAGTGTCATGGAGCATTGTAATGAAAAGTTTCATTGTGCACCGTGATGACATGTGGAATGGAATATTGTGATGAAACTGGTCCTGTTGCATTCTGATAACAAAAGCCATGGAGCATTGTGATGACAGGCATCATGGAGCATTTTAAAGAAAGGTGCAATGGGGAATTGTAATGACAATAGAGAAATGGGATGAAAATGGTCAGCGAGAATAGTGATTAAAGTGGTCTTTGAGAATTGTGATGAAAAGCGACATAGAGCATTGTGATGACAAAGGTCATGGAGAACTGTGATGACCATGGTCATGTAGCATTGTGATGACACGGTGATGGAATATTGTGATGACAAGAAATCTGGAGCATTGTGATGACAAAGGCCATGGGGCATTGTGATGACACGGTCATGGAACATTGTGATGACAAGAATTCTGGAGCATTGTGATGAGAAGGGCCATGGAGGATTGTGATGACACGGTCATGGAACATGGTGATGACAAGAATTCTGGAGCGTTGTGATGACAAGGGCCATGGAGCATTGTGATGACACGGTCATGGAACATTGTGATGACAAGAATTCTGGAGCATTGTGATGAGAAGGGCCATGGAGAATTGTGATGACATGGTCATGGAACATGGTGATGACAAGAATTCTGGAGCGTTGTGATGACAAGGGCCATGGAGCATTGTGTTGACACGGTCATGGAACATTGTGATGACAAGAATTCTGGAGCATTTTGATGACAAGGGCCATGGTGCATTGTGATGACACGGTCATGGAACATTGTGATGACAAGCAATCTGGAGCATTGTGATGACAAGGGCCATGGAGCATTGTGATGACATGGTCATTGAACATGGTGATGACAAGAATTCTGGAGCATTGTGATGACAATGGCCATGGAGAATTGTGAGGACATGGTCGTGGGACATGGTGATGACAAGAATTCTGGAGCACTGTGTTGAAAAGGGCCCTGGAGCATTGTTATGACAAGTGTCATGGAGCATTGTAATGAAAGGTTTCATTGTGCACCGTGATGACATGTGGGATGGAATATTGTGATGAAACTGCTCCTGGAGCATTCTGATAACAAAAGCCATGGAGCATTGTGTTGACAGGCATCATGGAGCATTTTAAAGAGAGGGGCAATGGGGAATTGTAATGACAATAGAGAAATGGAATGAAAATTGTCAGCGAGCCTAGTGATTAAAGTGGTCTTTGAGAATTGTGATGAAAAGCGACATAGAGCCTTGTGATGACAAAGGTCATGGAGAACTGTGATGACCAGGGTCATGTAGCATTGTGATGACACCGTCATGGATCATTGTGAAGACAGGAATTCTGGAGCAATGTGATGACAAGGGCCATGGAGAATTGTGATGACATGGTCATGGATCATTGTGATGACAAGAATTCTGGAGCATTGTGATGACAAGGGCCATGGAGCATTGTGATGACAAGTGTCATGGAGCATTGTAATGAAAGGTTTCATTGTGCACCGTGATGACATGTGGGATGGAGTATTGTGATGAAACTGTTCCTGGAGCATTCTGATAACAAAAGCCATGGAGCATTGTGATGACAGGCATGATGGAGCATTGTAAGGAAAGGGGCAATGGGGAATTGTAATGACAATAGAGAAATGGGATGAAAATGGTCAGCGAGCATAGTGATTAAAGTGGTCTTTGAGAATTGTGATGAAAAGCAACATAGAGCATTGTGATGACAAAGGTCATGGAGAAATGTGATGACCAGGATCATGTAGCATTGTGATAACACGGTCATGGAACATTGTGATGACAAGAATTCTGGGGCATTGTGATGACAAAGGCCATGGAGCATTGTGATGACACGGTCATGGAACATTGTGATGAAAAGAAATCTGGAGCATTGTGATGAACAGGGCCATGGGGCATTGTGATGACACGGTCATGGAACATTGTGATGACAAGAATTATGGAGCATTGTGATGAGAAGGGCCATGGAGGATTGTGATGACATGGTCATGGAACATGGTGATGACAAGAATTCTGGAGCATTGTGATGACAAGGGCCATGGAGCATTGTGTTGACACGGTCATGGAACATTGTGATGACAAAAATTCTGGAGCATTTTGATGACAAGGGCCATGGTGCATTGTGATGACACGGTCATGGAACATTGTGATGACAAGCAATCTGGAGCATTGTGATGACAAGGGCCATGGAGCATTGTGATGACACGGTCATGCAACATTGTGATGACAAGAATTCTGGAGCATTGTGATGACAAGGTCCATGGAGAATTGTGATGACATGGTCATTGAACATGGTGATGACAAGAATTCTGGAGCATTGTGATGACAATGGCCATGGAGAATTGTGAGGACATGGTCGTGGGACATGGTGATGACAAGAATTCTGGAGAATTGTGATGACAAGGGTCATGGAGCATTGTAATGAAAGGTTTCATTGTGCACCGTGATGACATGTGGGATGGAGTATTGTGATGAAACTGATCCTGGAGCCTTCTGATAACAAAAGCCATGGAGCATTGTGATGACAGGCATGAAGGAGCATAGTTAAGAAAGGGGCAAAGTGGAATTGTAATGACAATAGAGAAATGTGATGAAAATGGTCAGCGAGTATAATGATTAAAGTGGTCATTTAGAATTGTGATGAAAAGCGACATAGAGAATTGTGATGACAAAGGTCATGGAGAAATGTGATGACCAGGGTCATGTAGCATTGTGATGACATGGTTATGGAACATTGTGATGAGAAGAAATATGGAGCATTGTGATGACACGGACATGGAACATTGTGATGACAAGAATTCTGGAGCACTGTGTTGAAAAGGGCCCTGGAGCATTGTGATGACAAGTGTCATGGAGCATTGTAATGAAAGGTTTCATTGTGCACCGTGATGACATGTGGGATGGAATATTGTGATGAAACTGGTCCTGGAGCATTCTGAAAACAAAAGCCATGGAGCATTGTGATGACAGGAATCATGGAGAATTGTAAAGAGAGGGGCAAAGGGGAATTGTAATGACAATAGAGAAATGGGATGAAAATGGTCAGCGAGCATAGTGATTAAAGTGGTCTTTGAGAATTGTGATGAAAAGCGACATAGAGCATTGTGATGACAAAGGTCATGGAGAACTGTGATGACCAGGGTCATGTAGCATTGTGATGAGAAGAATTATGGAGCATTGTGATGACAGGGTCATGGAACATTGTGATGACAAGAATTCTGGAGCACTGTGTTGAAAAGGGCCCTGGAGCATTGTGATGACAAGTGTCATGGAGCATTGTAATGAAAGGTTTCATTGTGCACTGTGATGACATGTGGGATGGAATATTGTGATGAAACTGGTCCTGGAGCATTCTGATAAAAAAAGCCATGGAGCATTGTGTTGACAGGTATCATGGAGCATTTTAAAGAAAGGGGCAATGGGGAATTGTAATGACAATAGAGAAATGGAATGAAAATGGTCAGCGAGCATAGTGATTAAAGTAGTCTTTGAGAATTGTGATGAAAAGCGACATAGAGCCTTGTGATGACAAAGGTCATGGAGAACTGTGATGACCAGGGTCATGTAGCATTGTGATGACACGGTCATGGATCATTTTGAAGACAAGAATTCTGGAGCAATGTGATGACAAGGGCCATGGAGAATTGTGATGACATGGTCATGGATCATTGTGATGACAAGAATTCTGGAGCATTGTGATGACAGGGGCCATGGAGCATTGTGATGACACGGTCATGGAACATTTTGATGAAAAGAAATCTGGAGCATTGTGATGAACAGGGCCATGGGGCATTGTGATGACACGGTCATGGATCATTGTGATGACCAGAATTCTGGAGCACTGTGTTGACAAGGGCCATGGAGAATTGTGATGACAAGTGTCATGGAGCATTGTAATGAAAAGTTTCATTGTGCACCGTGATGACATGTGGAATGGAATATTGTGATGAAACTGGTCCTGTTGCATTCTGATAACAAAAGCCATGGAGCATTGTGATGACAGGCATCATGGAGCATTTTAAAGAAAGGTGCAATGGGGAATTGTAATGACAATAGAGAAATGGGATGAAAATGGTCAGCGAGAATAGTGATTAAAGTGGTCTTTGAGAATTGTGATGAAAAGCGACATAGAGCATTGTGATGACAAAGGTCATGGAGAACTGTGATGACCAGGGTCATGTAGCATTGTGATGACACGGTCATGGAACATAGTGATGACAAGAATTCTGGAGCATTGTGATGACAAAGGCCATGGGGCATTGTGATGACACGGTCATGGAACATTGTGATGACAAGAATTCTGGAGCATTGTGATGAGAAGGGCCATGTAGGATTGTGATGACATGGTCATGGAACATGGTGATGACAAGAATTCTGGAGCGTTGTGATGACAAGGGCCATGGAGCATTGTGATGACACGGTCATGGAACATTGTGATGACAAGAATTCTGGAGCATTGTGATGACAAGGTCCATGGAGAATTGTGATGACATGGTCATTGAACATGGTGATGAAAAGAATTCTGGAGCATTGTGATGACAATGGCCATGGAGAATTGTGATGAGATGGTCATGGAACATGGTGATGACCAGAAATCTGGAGCATTGTGATGACAAGGGTCATGGAGCATTGTAATGAAAGGTTTCATTGTGCACCGTGATGACATGTGGGATGGAGTATTGTGATGAAACTGATCCTGGAGCCTTCTGATAACAAAAGCCATGGAGCATTGTGATGACAGGCATGATGGAGCATTGTAAAGAAAGGGGCAAAGGGGAATTGTAATGACAATAGAGAAATGTGGTGAAAATGGTCAGCGAGCATAGTGATTAAAGTGGTCTTTGAGAATTGTGATGAAAAGCGACATAGAGCATTGTGATGACAAAGGTCATGGAGAACTGTGATGACCAGGTTCAGGTAGTATTGTGATGACACGGTTATGGAACATTGTGATGAGAAGAATTATGGAGCATTGTGATGACAAAGGCCATGGAGCATTGTGATGACAAGTGTCAAGGAGCATTGTAATGAAAGGTTTCAATGTGCACCGTGATGACATTTGGGATGAAGTATTGTGATGAAACTGGTCCTGGAGCATTCTGATAACAAAAGAAATGGAACATTGTGATGACAGATATGATGGAGCATTGTAAAGAAAGGGGCAATGGGGAATTGTAATGACAATAGAGAAATGTGATGAAAACGGTCAGCGAGCATAGTGATTAAAGTGGTCTTTGAGAATTGTGATGACAAAGGTCATGGAGAACTGTGATGACCAGGGTCATGTAGCATTGTGATGACATGGTCATGGAACATTGTGATGACAAGAATTCTGGAGCATTGTGATGACAAATGCCATGGAGCATTGTGATGACACGGTCATGGAACAATGTGATGAAAAGAAATCTGGAGCATTGTGATGACCAGGGCCATGGGGCATTGTGATGACACGGTCATGGAACATTGTGATGACAAGGGCCATGGAACATTGTGATGACAAGAATTCTGGAGCATTGTGATGACAAGGGCCATGGAGAATTGTGATGACATGGTCATGGATCATTGTGATGACAAGAATTCTGGAGCATTGTGATGACAAGTGTCATGGAGCATTGTAATGAAACTTTTCATTGTGCACCGTGATGACAAGGGGGATGGAGTATTGTGATAAAACTGGTCCTGGATTATTGTGATAACAAAAGCCATTGAGCATTGTGATGACAGGCATCATGGAGCATTGTGAAGAAAGGGGCAATGGGGAATTGTAATGACAATAGAGAAATGGGATGAAAATGGTCAGCGAGCATAGTGATTAAAGTGGTCTTTGAGAATTGTGATGAAAAGCGACATAGAGCATTGTGATGACAAAGGTCATGGAGAACTGTGATGACCAGGGTCATGTAGCATTGTGATGAGAAGAATTATGGAGCGTTGTGATGACAGGGTCATGGAACATTGTGATGACAAGAATTCTGGAGCACTGTGTTGAAAAGGGCCCTGGAGCATTGTGATGACAAGTGTCATGGAGCATTGTAATGAAAGGTTTCATTGTGCACTGTGATGACATGTGGGATGGAATATTGTGATGAAACTGGTCCTGGAGCATTCTGATAAAAAATGCCATGGAGCATTGTGTTGACAGGTATCATGGAGCATTTTAAAGAAAGGGGCAATGGGGAATTGTAATGACAATAGAGAAATGGAATGAAAATGGTCAGCGAGCATAGTGATTAAAGTAGTCTTTGAGAATTGTGATGAAAAGCGACATAGAGCCTTGTGATGACAAAGGTCATGGAGAACTGTGATGACCAGGGTCATGTAGCATTGTGATGACACGGTCATGGATCATTTTGAAGACAAGAATTCTGGAGCAATGTGATGACAAGGGCCATGGAGAATTGTGATGACATGGTCATGGATCATTGTGATGACAAGAATTCTGGAGCATTGTGATGACAGGGGCCATGGAGCATTGTGATGACACGGTCATGGAACATTTTGATGAAAAGAAATCTGGAGCATTGTGATGAACAGGGCCATGGGGCATTGTGATGACACGGTCATGGATCATTGTGATGACCAGAATTCTGGAGCACTGTGTTGACAAGGGCCATGGAGAATTGTGATGACAAGTGTCATGGAGCATTGTAATGAAAAGTTTCATTGTGCACCGTGATGACATGTGGAATGGAATATTGTGATGAAACTGGTCCTGTTGCATTCTGATAACAAAAGCCATGGAGCATTGTGATGACAGGCATCATGGAGCATTTTAAAGAAAGGTGCAATGGGGAATTGTAATGACAATAGAGAAATGGGATGAAAATGGTCAGCGAGAATAGTGATTAAAGTGGTCTTTGAGAATTGTGATGAAAAGCGACATAGAGCATTGTGATGACAAAGGTCATGGAGAACTGTGATGACCAGGGTCATGTAGCATTGTGATGACACGGTCATGGAACATAGTGATGACAAGAATTCTGGAGCATTGTGATGACAAAGGCCATGGGGCATTGTGATGACACGGTCATGGAACATTGTGATGACAAGAATTCTGGAGCATTGTGATGAGAAGGGCCATGTAGGATTGTGATGACATGGTCATTGAACATGGTGATGACAAGAATTCTGGAGCGTTGTGATGACAAGGGCCATGGAGCATTGTGATGACACGGTCATGGAACATTGTGATGACAAGAATTCTGGAGCATTGTGATGACAAGGTCCATGGAGAATTGTGATGACATGGTCATTGAACATGGTGATGACAAGAATTCTGGAGCATTGTGATGACAATGGCCATGGAGAATTGTGATGAGATGGTCATGGAACATGGTGATGACCAGAAATCTGGAGCATTGTGATGACAAGGGTCATGGAGCATTGTAATGAAAGGTTTCATTGTGCACCGTGATGACATGTGGGATGGAGTATTGTGATGAAACTGATCCTGGAGCCTTCTGATAACAAAAGCCATGGAGCATTGTGATGACAGGCATGATGGAGCATTGTAAAGAAAGGGGCAAAGGGGAATTGTAATGACAATAGAGAAATGTGGTGAAAATGGTCAGCGAGCCTAGTGATTAAAGTGGTCTTTGAGAATTGTGATGAAAAGCGACACAGAGCATTGTGATGACAAAGGTCATGGAGAACTGTGATGACCAGGGTCATGTAGCCTTGTGATGACACGGTTATGGAATATTGTGATGAGAAGAATTATGGAGCATTGTGATGACACGGTCATGGAACATTGTGATGACAAGAATTCTGGAGCATTGTGATGACAAGGGCCATGGAGCATTGTAATGACACTGTCATTGAACATTGTGATGACAAGAATTCTGGAGCATTGTGATGAGAAGGGCCATGGAGAATTGTGATGACATGGTCATGGATCATTGTGATGACAAGAATTCTGGAGCATTGTGATGACAAGTGTCATAGAACATTGTAATGAAACTTTTCATTGTGCACCGTGATGACAAGGGGGATGGAGTTTTGTGATGAAACTGGTCCTGGAGTATTGTGATAACAAAAGCCATTGAGCATTGTGATGACAGGCATCATGGAGCATTGTGAAGAAAGGGGCCATGGGGAATTGTAATGACAATAGAGAAATGGGATGAAAATGGTCAGCGAGCATAGTGAACAAAGTGGTCTTTGAGAATTGTGATGAAAAGCCACATAGAGCATTGTGATGACAAAGGTCATGGAGAACTGTGATGACCAGGGTCATGTAGCATTGTGAGGACACGGTCATGGAACATTGTGATGAAAAGAAATCTGGAGCATTGTGATGACCAGGGCCATGGGGCATTGTGATGACACGGTCATGGAACATGGTGATGAAAAGAAATCTGGAGCATTGTGATGAGCAGGGTCATGTAGCATTGTGATGACACGGTCATGGAACATTGTGATGACAATAATTCTGGAGCATTCTGATGAAAAGGGCCATGGAGCATTGTGATGACAAGTGTCATGGAGCATTGTAATGAAAGGTTTCATTGTGCACCGTGATGACATGTGGGAAGGAGTATTGTGATGAAATTGATCCTGGAACATTCTGAAAACAAAAGCCATGGAGAATTGTGATGACAGGCATCATGGAGCATTGTGAAGAAACGGGAATGGGTAGTTGTAATGACAATAGAGAAATGTGATGAAAATGGTCAGTGAGTATAATGATTAAAGTGGTCATTTAGAATTGTGATGAAAAGCGACATAGAGCATTGTGATGACAAAGGTCATGGAGAACTGTGATGACCAGGGTCATGTAGCATTGTGATGACATGGTTATGGAACATTGTGATGAGAAGAATTATGGAGCATTGTGATGACACGGTCATGGAACATTGTGATGACAAGAATTCTGGAGA
Source organism: Balaenoptera acutorostrata (assembly GCF_949987535.1). Classification (NCBI taxonomy): domain Eukaryota; kingdom Metazoa; phylum Chordata; class Mammalia; order Artiodactyla; family Balaenopteridae; genus Balaenoptera; species Balaenoptera acutorostrata. The sequence continues at coordinate 588,983 of NW_026645510.1, read as the reverse complement.
ATTGTGATGACAAGGGCCAAGGAGAATTGTGATGACATGGTCATGGAACATGGGGATGACAAGAATTCTAGAGCATTGTGATGACAAGAACCATGGAGCATTGTGATGACATGTGTCTTGGAGCATTGTAATGAAAGGTTTCATTGTGCACCGTGATGACATGTGGGATGGAGTATTGTGATGAAACAGTTCCTGGAGCATTCTGATAAAAAAAAGCCATGGAGCATTGTGATGATAGGCATGATGGAGCATTGTAAAGAAAGGGGCAATGGGGAATTGTAATGACAATACAGAAATGGGATGAAAATGGTCAGCGAGCATAGTGACTAAAGTGGTCTTTGAGAATTGTGATGAAAAGCGACATAGAGCATTGTGATGACAAAGGTCATGGGGATGTGTGATGACCAGGGTCATGTAGCATTGTGATGACACGGTCACGGAACATTGTGATGAAAAGAATTCTGGAGCATTGTGATGACAAGGGCCTTGGAGCATTGTGATGACACGGTCATGGAACATTGTAATGACAAGAAATCTAGAGCATTGTGATGACAAGGGCCATAGAGCATTGTGATGACACGGTCATGGAACATTGTGATGACAAGAATTCTGGAGCATTGTGATGACAAGGGCCATGGAGAATTGTGATGACATGGTCATGGATCATTGTGATGACAAGAATTCTGGAGCATTGTGATGACAAGTGTCATGGAGCATTGTAATGAAACTTTTCATTGTGCACCGTGATGACAAGGGGGATGGAGTATTGTGATAAAACTGGTCCTGGAGTATTGTGATAACAAAAGCCATTGAGCATTGTGATGACAGGCATCATGGAGCATTGTGAAGAAAGGGGCAATGGGGAATTTTAATGACAATAGAGAAATGGGATGAAAATGGTCAGCGAGCATAGTGATTAAAGTGGTCTTTGAGAATTGTGATGAAAAGCGACATAGAGCATTGTGATGACAAAGGTCATGGAGAACTGTGATGACCAGGGTCATGTAGCATTGTGATGACACGGTCACGGAACATTGTGATGAAAAGTATTCTGCAGCATTGTGATGACAAGGGACATGGAGCATTGTGATGACAAGTATCATGGAGCATTATGAAGAAAGTGGCCATGGGGAATTGTAATGACATTAGAGAAATGTGATGAAAATGGTCAGCGAGTATAATGATTAAAGTGGTCATTTAGAATTGTGATGAAAAGCGACACAGAGCATTGTGATGACAAAGGTCATGGAGAACTGTGATGACCAGGGTCATGTAGCCTTGTGATTACACGGTTATGGAATATTGTGATGAGAAGAATTATGGAGCATTGTGATGACACGGTCATGGAACATTGTGATGACAAGAATTCTGGAGAATTGTGATGACAAGGGCCAAGGAGAATTGTGATGACATGGTCATGGAACATGGGGATGACAAGAATTCTAGAGCATTGTGATGACAAGAACCATGGAGCATTGTGATGACATGTGTCATGGAGCATTGTAATGAAAGGTTTCATTGTGCACCGTGATGACATGTGGGATGGAGTATTGTGATGAAACAGTTCCTGGAGCATTCTGATAAAAAAAAGCCATGGAGCATTGTGATGATAGGCATGATGGAGCATTGTAAAGAAAGGGGCAATGGGGAATTGTAATGACAATACAGAAATGGGATGAAAATGGTCAGCGAGCATAGTGACTAAAGTGGTCTTTGAGAATTGTGATGAAAAGCGACATAGAGCATTGTGATGACAAAGGTCATGGGGATGTGTGATGACCAGGGTCATGTAGCATTGTGATGACACGGTCACGGAACATTGTGATGAAAAGAATTCTGGAGCATTGTGATGACAAGGGCCTTGGAGCATTGTGATGACACGGTCATGGAACATTGTAATGACAAGAAATCTAGAGCATTGTGATGACAAGGGCCATAGAGCATTGTGATGACACGGTCATGGAACATTGTGATGACAAGAATTCTGGAGCATTGTGATGACAAGGGCCATGGAGAATTGTGATGACATGGTCATGGATCATTGTGATGACAAGAATTCTGGAGCATTGTGATGACAAGTGTCATGGAGCATTGTAATGAAACTTTTCATTGTGCACCGTGATGACAAGGGGGATGGAGTATTGTGATAAAACTGGTCCTGGAGTATTGTGATAACAAAAGCCATTGAGCATTGTGATGACAGGCATCATGGAGCATTGTGAAGAAAGGGGCAATGGGGAATTTTAATGACAATAGAGAAATGGGATGAAAATGGTCAGCGAGCATAGTGATTAAAGTGGTCTTTGAGAATTGTGATGAAAAGCGACATAGAGCATTGTGATGACAAAGGTCATGGAGAACTGTGATGACCAGGGTCATGTAGCATTGTGATGACACGGTCACGGAACATTGTGATGAAAAGTATTCTGCAGCATTGTGATGACAAGGGACATGGAGCATTGTGATGACAAGTATCATGGAGCATTATGAAGAAAGTGGCCATGGGGAATTGTAATGACATTAGAGAAATGTGATGAAAATGGTCAGCGAGTATAATGATTAAAGTGGTCATTTAGAATTGTGATGAAAAGCGACACAGAGCATTGTGATGACAAAGGTCATGGAGAACTGTGATGACCAGGGTCATGTAGCCTTGTGATTACACGGTTATGGAATATTGTGATGAGAAGAATTATGGAGCATTGTGATGACACGGTCATGGAACATTGTGATGACAAGAATTCTGGAGAATTGTGATGACAAGGGCCAAGGAGAATTGTGATGACATGGTCATGGAACATGGGGATGACAAGAATTCTAGAGCATTGTGATGACAAGAACCATGGAGCATTGTGATGACATGTGTCATGGAGCATTGTAATGAAAGGTTTCATTGTGCACCGTGATGACATGTGGGATGGAGTATTGTGATGAAACAGTTCCTGGAGCATTCTGATAAAAAAAAGCCATGGAGCATTGTGATGACAGGCATGATGGAGAATTGTAAAGAAAGGGGCAATGGGGAATTGTAATGACAATACAGAAATGGGATGAAAATGGTCAGCGAGCATAGTGACTAAAGTGGTCTTTCAGAATTGTGATGAAAAGCGACATAGAGCATTGTGATGACAAAGGTCATGGGGAAGTGTGATGACCAGGGTCATGTAGCATTGTGATGACACGGTCAAGGAACATTGTGATGAAAAGAATTCTGGAGCATTGTGATGATAAGGGCCTTGGAGCATTGTGATGACACGGTCATGGAACATTGTAATGACAAGAAATCTGGAGCATTGTGATGACAAGGGCCATAGAGCATTGTGATGACACGGTCATGGAACATTGTGATGACAAGAATTCTGGATCATTGTGATGACAAGGGCCATGGAGAATTGTGATGACATGGTCATGGATCATTGTGATGACAAGAATTCTGGAGCATTGTGATGACAAGTGTCATGGAGCATTGTAATGAAACTTTTCATTGTGCACCGTGATGACAAGGGGGATGGAGTATTGTGATAAAACTGGTCCTGGAGTATTGTGATAACAAAAGCCATTGAGCATTGTGATGACAGGCATCATGGAGCATTGTGAAGAAAGGGGCCATGGGGAATTTTAATGACAATAGAGAAATGGGATGAAAATGGTCAGCGAGCATAGTGATTAAAGTGGTCTTTGAGAATTGTGATGAAAAGCGACATAGAGCATTGTGATGCCAAAGGTCATGGAGAACTGTGATGACCAGGGTCATGTAGCCTTGTGATGACAAGAATTCTGGAGCATTGTGATGACAAATGCCATGGAGCATTGTGATGACACGGTCATGGAACAATGTGATGAAAAGGAATCTGGAGCATTGTGATGACCAGGGCCATGGGGCATTGTGATGACACGGTCATGGAACATTGTGATGACAAGGGCCATGGAACATTGTGATGACAAGAATTCTGGAGCATTGTGATGACAAGGGCCATGGAGAATTGTGATGACATGGTCATGGATCATTGTGATGACAAGAATTCTGGAGCATTGTGATGACAAGTGTCATGGAGCATTGTAATGAAACTTTTCATTGTGCACCGTGATGACAAGGGGGATGGAGTATTGTGATAAAACTGGTCCTGGATTATTGTGATAACAAAAGCCATTGAGCATTGTGATGACAGGCATCATGGAGCATTGTGAAGAAAGGGGCAATGGGGAATTGTAATGACAATAGAGAAATGGGATGAAAATGGTCAGCGAGCATAGTGATTAAAGTGGTCTTTGAGAATTGTGATGAAAAGCGACATAGAGCATTGTGATGACAAAGGTCATGGAGAACTGTGATGACCAGGGTCATGTAGCATTGTGATGAGAAGAATTATGGAGCATTGTGATGACAGGGTCATGGAACATTGTGATGACAAGAATTCTGGAGCACTGTGTTGAAAAGGGCCCTGGAGCATTGTGATGACAAGTGTCATGGAGCATTGTAATGAAAGGTTTCATTGTGCACTGTGATGACATGTGGGATGGAATATTGTGATGAAACTGGTCCTGGAGCATTCTGATAAAAAAAGCCATGGAGCATTGTGTTGACAGGTATCATGGAGCATTTTAAAGAAAGGGGCAATGGGGAATTGTAATGACAATAGAGAAATGGAATGAAAATGGTCAGCGAGCATAGTGATTAAAGTAGTCTTTGAGAATTGTGATGAAAAGCGACATAGAGCCTTGTGATGACAAAGGTCATGGAGAACTGTGATGACCAGGGTCATGTAGCATTGTGATGACACGGTCATGGATCATTTTGAAGACAAGAATTCTGGAGCAATGTGATGACAAGGGCCATGGAGAATTGTGATGACATGGTCATGGATCATTGTGATGACAAGAATTCTGGAGCATTGTGATGACAGGGGCCATGGAGCATTGTGATGACACGGTCATGGAACATTTTGATGAAAAGAAATCTGGAGCATTGTGATGAACAGGGCCATGGGGCATTGTGATGACACGGTCATGGATCATTGTGATGACCAGAATTCTGGAGCACTGTGTTGACAAGGGCCATGGAGAATTGTGATGACAAGTGTCATGGAGCATTGTAATGAAAAGTTTCATTGTGCACCGTGATGACATGTGGAATGGAATATTGTGATGAAACTGGTCCTGTTGCATTCTGATAACAAAAGCCATGGAGCATTGTGATGACAGGCATCATGGAGCATTTTAAAGAAAGGTGCAATGGGGAATTGTAATGACAATAGAGAAATGGGATGAAAATGGTCAGCGAGAATAGTGATTAAAGTGGTCTTTGAGAATTGTGATGAAAAGCGACATAGAGCATTGTGATGACAAAGGTCATGGAGAACTGTGATGACCAGGGTCATGTAGCATTGTGATGACACGGTCATGGAACATAGTGATGACAAGAATTCTGGAGCATTGTGATGACAAAGGCCATGGGGCATTGTGATGACACGGTCATGGAACATTGTGATGACAAGAATTCTGGAGCATTGTGATGAGAAGGGCCATGTAGGATTGTGATGACATGGTCATTGAACATGGTGATGACAAGAATTCTGGAGCGTTGTGATGACAAGGGCCATGGAGCATTGTGATGACACGGTCATGGAACATTGTGATGACAAGAATTCTGGAGCATTGTGATGACAAGGTCCATGGAGAATTGTGATGACATGGTCATTGAACATGGTGATGACAAGAATTCTGGAGCATTGTGATGACAATGGCCATGGAGAATTGTGATGAGATGGTCATGGAACATGGTGATGACCAGAAATCTGGAGCATTGTGATGACAAGGGTCATGGAGCATTGTAATGAAAGGTTTCATTGTGCACCGTGATGACATGTGGGATGGAGTATTGTGATGAAACTGATCCTGGAGCCTTCTGATAACAAAAGCCATGGAGCATTGTGATGACAGGCATGATGGAGCATTGTAAAGAAAGGGGCAAAGGGGAATTGTAATGACAATAGAGAAATGTGGTGAAAATGGTCAGCGAGCATAGTGATTAAAGTGGTCTTTGAGAATTGTGATGAAAAGCGACACAGAGCATTGTGATGACAAAGGTCATGGAGAACTGTGATGACCAGGGTCATGTAGCCTTGTGATGACACGGTTATGGAATATTGTGATGAGAAGAATTATGGAGCATTGTGATGACACGGTCATGGAACATTGTGATGACAAGAATTCTGGAGCATTGTGATGACAAGGGCCATGGAGCATTGTAATGACACTGTCATTGAACATTGTGATGACAAGAATTCTGGAGCATTGTGATGAGAAGGGCCATGGAGAATTGTGATGACATGGTCATGGATCATTGTGATGACAAGAATTCTGGAGCATTGTGATGACAAGTGTCATAGAACATTGTAATGAAACTTTTCATTGTGCACCGTGATGACAAGGGGGATGGAGTTTTGTGATGAAACTGGTCCTGGAGTATTGTGATAACAAAAGCCATTGAGCATTGTGATGACAGGCATCATGGAGCATTGTGAAGAAAGGGGCCATGGGGAATTGTAATGACAATAGAGAAATGGGATGAAAATGGTCAGCGAGCATAGTGAACAAAGTGGTCTTTGAGAATTGTGATGAAAAGCGACATAGAGCATTGTGATGACAAAGGTCATGGAGAACTGTGATGACCAGGGTTATGTAGCATTGTGAGGACACGGTCATGGAACATTGTGATGAAAAGAAATCTGGAGCATTGTGATGACCAGGGCCATGGGGCATTGTGATGACACGGTCATGGAACATGGTGATGAAAAGAAATCTGGAGCATTGTGATGAGCAGGGTCATGTAGCATTGTGATGACACGGTCATGGAACATTGTGATGACAATAATTCTGGAGCATTCTGATGAAAAGGGCCATGGAGCATTGTGATGACAAGTGTCATGGAGCATTGTAATGAAAGGTTTCATTGTGCACCGTGATGACATGTGGGAAGGAGTATTGTGATGAAATTGATCCTGGAACATTCTGAAAACAAAAGCCATGGAGAATTGTGATGACAGGCATCATGGAGCATTGTGAAGAAACGGGAATGGGTAGTTGTAATGACAATAGAGAAATGTGATGAAAATGGTCAGCGAGTATAATGATTAAAGTGGTCATTTAGAATTGTGATGAAAAGCGACATAGAGCATTGTGATGACAAAGGTCATGGAGAACTGTGATGACCAGGGTCATGTAGCATTGTGATGACATGGTTATGGAACATTGTGATGAGAAGAATTATGGAGCATTGTGATGACACGGTCATGGAACATTGTGATGACAAGAATTCTGGAGAATTGTGATGACAAGGGCCAAGGAGAATTGTGATGACATGGTCATGGAACATGGGGATGACAAGAATTCTAGAGCATTGTGATGACAAGAACCATGGAGCATTGTGATGACATGTGTCTTGGAGCATTGTAATGAAAGGTTTCATTGTGCACCGTGATGACATGTGGGATGGAGTATTGTGATGAAACAGTTCCTGGAGCATTCTGATAAAAAAAAGCCATGGAGCATTGTGATGATAGGCATGATGGAGCATTGTAAAGAAAGGGGCAATGGGGAATTGTAATGACAATACAGAAATGGGATGAAAATGGTCAGCGAGCATAGTGACTAAAGTGGTCTTTGAGAATTGTGATGAAAAGCGACATAGAGCATTGTGATGACAAAGGTCATGGGGATGTGTGATGACCAGGGTCATGTAGCATTGTGATGACACGGTCACGGAACATTGTGATGAAAAGAATTCTGGAGCATTGTGATGACAAGGGCCTTGGAGCATTGTGATGACACGGTCATGGAACATTGTAATGACAAGAAATCTAGAGCATTGTGATGACAAGGGCCATAGAGCATTGTGATGACACGGTCATGGAACATTGTGATGACAAGAATTCTGGAGCATTGTGATGACAAGGGCCATGGAGAATTGTGATGACATGGTCATGGATCATTGTGATGACAAGAATTCTGGAGCATTGTGATGACAAGTGTCATGGAGCATTGTAATGAAACTTTTCATTGTGCACCGTGATGACAAGGGGGATGGAGTATTGTGATAAAACTGGTCCTGGAGTATTGTGATAACAAAAGCCATTGAGCATTGTGATGACAGGCATCATGGAGCATTGTGAAGAAAGGGGCCATGGGGAATTTTAATGACAATAGAGAAATGGGATGAAAATGGTCAGCGAGCATAGTGATTAAAGTGGTCTTTGAGAATTGTGATGAAAAGCGACATAGAGCATTGTGATGACAAAGGTCATGGAGAACTGTGATGACCAGGGTCATGTAGCATTGTGATGACACGGTCACGGAACATTGTGATGAAAAGTATTCTGCAGCATTGTGATGACAAGGGACATGGAGCATTGTGATGACAAGTATCATGGAGCATTATGAAGAAAGTGGCCATGGGGAATTGTAATGACATTAGAGAAATGTGATGAAAATGGTCAGCGAGTATAATGATTAAAGTGGTCATTTAGAATTGTGATGAAAAGCGACACAGAGCATTGTGATGACAAAGGTCATGGAGAACTGTGATGACCAGGGTCATGTAGCCTTGTGATTACACGGTTATGGAATATTGTGATGAGAAGAATTATGGAGCATTGTGATGACACGGTCATGGAACATTGTGATGACAAGAATTCTGGAGAATTGTGATGACAAGGGCCAAGGAGAATTGTGATGACATGGTCATGGAACATGGGGATGACAAGAATTCTAGAGCATTGTGATGACAAGAACCATGGAGCATTGTGATGACATGTGTCATGGAGCATTGTAATGAAAGGTTTCATTGTGCACCGTGATGACATGTGGGATGGAGTATTGTGATGAAACAGTTCCTGGAGCATTCTGATAAAAAAAAGCCATGGAGCATTGTGATGACAGGCATGATGGAGAATTGTAAAGAAAGGGGCAATGGGGAATTGTAATGACAATACAGAAATGGGATGAAAATGGTCAGCGAGCATAGTGACTAAAGTGGTCTTTCAGAATTGTGATGAAAAGCGACATAGAGCATTGTGATGACAAAGGTCATGGGGAAGTGTGATGACCAGGGTCATGTAGCATTGTGATGACACGGTCAAGGAACATTGTGATGAAAAGAATTCTGGAGCATTGTGATGATAAGGGCCTTGGAGCATTGTGATGACACGGTCATGGAACATTGTAATGACAAGAAATCTGGAGCATTGTGATGACAAGGGCCATAGAGCATTGTGATGACACGGTCATGGAACATTGTGATGACAAGAATTCTGGATCATTGTGATGACAAGGGCCATGGAGAATTGTGATGACATGGTCATGGATCATTGTGATGACAAGAATTCTGGAGCATTGTGATGACAAGTGTCATGGAGCATTGTAATGAAACTTTTCATTGTGCACCGTGATGACAAGGGGGATGGAGTATTGTGATAAAACTGGTCCTGGAGTATTGTGATAACAAAAGCCATTGAGCATTGTGATGACAGGCATCATGGAGCATTGTGAAGAAAGGGGCCATGGGGAATTTTAATGACAATAGAGAAATGGGATGAAAATGGTCAGCGAGCATAGTGATTAAAGTGGTCTTTGAGAATTGTGATGAAAAGCGACATAGAGCATTGTGATGCCAAAGGTCATGGAGAACTGTGATGACCAGGGTCATGTAGCCTTGTGATGACAAGAATTCTGGAGCATTGTGATGACAAATGCCATGGAGCATTGTGATGACACGGTCATGGAACAATGTGATGAAAAGAAATCTGGAGCATTGTGATGACCAGGGCCATGGGGCATTGTGATGACACGGTCATGGAACATTGTGATGACAAGGGCCATGGAACATTGTGATGACAAGAATTCTGGAGCATTGTGATGACAAGGGCCATGGAGAATTGTGATGACATGGTCATGGATCATTGTGATGACAAGAATTCTGGAGCATTGTGATGACAAGTGTCATGGAGCATTGTAATGAAACTTTTCATTGTGCACCGTGATGACAAGGGGGATGGAGTATTGTGATAAAACTGGTCCTGGATTATTGTGATAACAAAAGCCATTGAGCATTGTGATGACAGGCATCATGGAGCATTGTGAAGAAAGGGGCAATGGGGAATTGTAATGACAATAGAGAAATGGGATGAAAATGGTCAGCGAGCATAGTGATTAAAGTGGTCTTTGAGAATTGTGATGAAAAGCGACATAGAGCATTGTGATGACAAAGGTCATGGAGAACTGTGATGACCAGGGTCATGTAGCATTGTGATGAGAAGAATTATGGAGCATTGTGATGACAGGGTCATGGAACATTGTGATGACAAGAATTCTGGAGCACTGTGTTGAAAAGGGCCCTGGAGCATTGTGATGACAAGTGTCATGGAGCATTGTAATGAAAGGTTTCATTGTGCACTGTGATGACATGTGGGATGGAATATTGTGATGAAACTGGTCCTGGAGCATTCTGATAAAAAAAGCCATGGAGCATTGTGTTGACAGGTATCATGGAGCATTTTAAAGAAAGGGGCAATGGGGAATTGTAATGACAATAGAGAAATGGAATGAAAATGGTCAGCGAGCATAGTGATTAAAGTAGTCTTTGAGAATTGTGATGAAAAGCGACATAGAGCCTTGTGATGACAAAGGTCATGGAGAACTGTGATGACCAGGGTCATGTAGCATTGTGATGACACGGTCATGGATCATTTTGAAGACAAGAATTCTGGAGCAATGTGATGACAAGGGCCATGGAGAATTGTGATGACATGGTCATGGATCATTGTGATGACTAGAATTCTGGAGCATTGTGATGACAGGGGCCATGGAGCATTGTGATGACACGGTCATGGAACATTTTGATGAAAAGAAATCTGGAGCATTGTGATGAACAGGGCCATGGGGCATTGTGATGACACGGTCATGGATCATTGTGATGACCAGAATTCTGGAGCACTGTGTTGACAAGGGCCATGGAGAATTGTGATGACAAGTGTCATGGAGCATTGTAATGAAAAGTTTCATTGTGCACCGTGATGACATGTGGAATGGAATATTGTGATGAAACTGGTCCTGTTGCATTCTGATAACAAAAGCCATGGAGCATTGTGATGACAGGCATCATGGAGCATTTTAAAGAAAGGTGCAATGGGGAATTGTAATGACAATAGAGAAATGGGATGAAAATGGTCAGCGAGAATAGTGATTAAAGTGGTCTTTGAGAATTGTGATGAAAAGCGACATAGAGCATTGTGATGACAAAGGTCATGGAGAACTGTGATGACCAGGGTCATGTAGCATTGTGATGACACGGTCATGGAACATAGTGATGACAAGAATTCTGGAGCATTGTGATGACAAAGGCCATGAGGCATTGTGATGACACGGTCATGGAACATTGTGATGACAAGAATTCTGGAGCATTGTGATGAGAAGGGCCATGTAGGATTGTGATGACATGGTCATTGAACATGGTGATGACAAGAATTCTGGAGCGTTGTGATGACAAGGGCCATGGAGCATTGTGATGACACGGTCATGGAACATTGTGATGACAAGAATTCTGGAGCATTGTGATGACAAGGTCCATGGAGAATTGTGATGACATGGTCATTGAACATGGTGATGACAAGAATTCTGGAGCATTGTGATGACAATGGCCATGGAGAATTGTGATGAGATGGTCATGGAACATGGTGATGACCAGAAATCTGGAGCATTGTGATGACAAGGGTCATGGAGCATTGTAATGAAAGGTTTCATTGTGCACCGTGATGACATGTGGGATGGAGTATTGTGATGAAACTGATCCTGGAGCCTTCTGATAACAAAAGCCATGGAGCATTGTGATGACAGGCATGATGGAGCATTGTAAAGAAAGGGGCAAAGGGGAATTGTAATGACAATAGAGAAATGTGGTGAAAATGGTCAGCGAGCATAGTGATTAAAGTGGTCTTTGAGAATTGTGATGAAAAGCGACACAGAGCATTGTGATGACAAAGGTCATGGAGAACTGTGATGACCAGGGTCATGTAGCCTTGTGATTACACGGTTATGGAATATTGTGATGAGAAGAATTATGGAGCATTGTGATGACACGGTCATGGAACATTGTGATGACAAGAAATCTGGAGCATTGTGATGACCAGGGCCATGGGGCATTGTGATGACACGGTCATGGAACATGGTGATGAAAAGAAATCTGGAGCATTGTGATGAGCAGGGTCATGTAGCATTGTGATGACACGGTCATGGAACATTGTGATGACAATAATTCTGGAGCATTCTGATGAAAAGGGCCATGGAGCATTGTGATGACAAGTGTCATGGAGCATTGTAATGAAAGGTTTCATTGTGCACCGTGATGACATGTGGGAAGGAGTATTGTGATGAAATTGATCCTGGAACATTCTGAAAACAAAAGCCATGGAGAATTGTGATGACAGGCATCATGGAGCATTGTGAAGAAACGGGAATGGGTAGTTGTAATGACAATAGAGAAATGTGATGAAAATGGTCAGCGAGTATAATGATTAAAGTGGTCATTTAGAATTGTGATGAAAAGCGACATAGAGCATTGTGATGACAAAGGTCATGGAGAACTGTGATGACCAGGGTCATGTAGCATTGTGATGACATGGTTATGGAACATTGTGATGAGAAGAATTATGGAGCATTGTGATGACACGGTCATGGAACATTGTGATGACAAGAATTCTGGAGAATTGTGATGACAAGGGCCAAGGAGAATTGTGATGACATGGTCATGGAACATGGGGATGACAAGAATTCTAGAGCATTGTGATGACAAGAACCATGGAGCATTGTGATGACATGTGTCTTGGAGCATTGTAATGAAAGGTTTCATTGTGCACCGTGATGACATGTGGGATGGAGTATTGTGATGAAACAGTTCCTGGAGCATTCTGATAAAAAAAAGCCATGGAGCATTGTGATGATAGGCATGATGGAGCATTGTAAAGAAAGGGGCAATGGGGAATTGTAATGACAATACAGAAATGGGATGAAAATGGTCAGCGAGCATAGTGACTAAAGTGGTCTTTCAGAATTGTGATGAAAAGCGACATAGAGCATTGTGATGACAAAGGTCATGGGGAAGTGTGATGACCAGGGTCATGTAGCATTGTGATGACACGGTCAAGGAACATTGTGATGAAAAGAATTCTGGAGCATTGTGATGATAAGGGCCTTGGAGCATTGTGATGACACGGTCATGGAACATTGTAATGACAAGAAATCTGGAGCATTGTGATGACAAGGGCCATAGAGCATTGTGATGACACGGTCATGGAACATTGTGATGACAAGAATTCTGGATCATTGTGATGACAAGGGCCATGGAGAATTGTGATGACATGGTCATGGATCATTGTGATGACAAGAATTCTGGAGCATTGTGATGACAAGTGTCATGGAGCATTGTAATGAAACTTTTCATTGTGCACCGTGATGACAAGGGGGATGGAGTATTGTGATAAAACTGGTCCTGGAGTATTGTGATAACAAAAGCCATTGAGCATTGTGATGACAGGCATCATGGAGCATTGTGAAGAAAGGGGCCATGGGGAATTTTAATGACAATAGAGAAATGGGATGAAAATGGTCAGCGAGCATAGTGATTAAAGTGGTCTTTGAGAATTGTGATGAAAAGCGACATAGAGCATTGTGATGCCAAAGGTCATGGAGAACTGTGATGACCAGGGTCATGTAGCCTTGTGATGACAAGAATTCTGGAGCATTGTGATGACAAATGCCATGGAGCATTGTGATGACACGGTCATGGAACAATGTGATGAAAAGAAATCTGGAGCATTGTGATGACCAGGGCCATGGGGCATTGTGATGACACGGTCATGGAACATTGTGATGACAAGGGCCATGGAACATTGTGATGACAAGAATTCTGGAGCATTGTGATGACAAGGGCCATGGAGAATTGTGATGACATGGTCATGGATCATTGTGATGACAAGAATTCTGGAGCATTGTGATGACAAGTGTCATGGAGCATTGTAATGAAACTTTTCATTGTGCACCGTGATGACAAGGGGGATGGAGTATTGTGATAAAACTGGTCCTGGATTATTGTGATAACAAAAGCCATTGAGCATTGTGATGACAGGCATCATGGAGCATTGTGAAGAAAGGGGCAATGGGGAATTGTAATGACAATAGAGAAATGGGATGAAAATGGTCAGCGAGCATAGTGATTAAAGTGGTCTTTGAGAATTGTGATGAAAAGCGACATAGAGCATTGTGATGACAAAGGTCATGGAGAACTGTGATGACCAGGGTCATGTAGCATTGTGATGAGAAGAATTATGGAGCATTGTGATGACAGGGTCATGGAACATTGTGATGACAAGAATTCTGGAGCACTGTGTTGAAAAGGGCCCTGGAGCATTGTGATGACAAGTGTCATGGAGCATTGTAATGAAAGGTTTCATTGTGCACTGTGATGACATGTGGGATGGAATATTGTGATGAAACTGGTCCTGGAGCATTCTGATAAAAAAAGCCATGGAGCATTGTGTTGACAGGTATCATGGAGCATTTTAAAGAAAGGGGCAATGGGGAATTGTAATGACAATAGAGAAATGGAATGAAAATGGTCAGCGAGCATAGTGATTAAAGTAGTCTTTGAGAATTGTGATGAAAAGCGACATAGAGCCTTGTGATGACAAAGGTCATGGAGAACTGTGATGACCAGGGTCATGTAGCATTGTGATGACACGGTCATGGATCATTTTGAAGACAAGAATTCTGGAGCAATGTGATGACAAGGGCCATGGAGAATTGTGATGACATGGTCATGGATCATTGTGATGACTAGAATTCTGGAGCATTGTGATGACAGGGGCCATGGAGCATTGTGATGACACGGTCATGGAACATTTTGATGAAAAGAAATCTGGAGCATTGTGATGAACAGGGCCATGGGGCATTGTGATGACACGGTCATGGATCATTGTGATGACCAGAATTCTGGAGCACTGTGTTGACAAGGGCCATGGAGAATTGTGATGACAAGTGTCATGGAGCATTGTAATGAAAAGTTTCATTGTGCACCGTGATGACATGTGGAATGGAATATTGTGATGAAACTGGTCCTGTTGCATTCTGATAACAAAAGCCATGGAGCATTGTGATGACAGGCATCATGGAGCATTTTAAAGAAAGGTGCAATGGGGAATTGTAATGACAATAGAGAAATGGGATGAAAATGGTCAGCGAGAATAGTGATTAAAGTGGTCTTTGAGAATTGTGATGAAAAGCGACATAGAGCATTGTGATGACAAAGGTCATGGAGAACTGTGATGACCAGGGTCATGTAGCATTGTGATGACACGGTCATGGAACATAGTGATGACAAGAATTCTGGAGCATTGTGATGACAAAGGCCATGAGGCATTGTGATGACACGGTCATGGAACATTGTGATGACAAGAATTCTGGAGCATTGTGATGAGAAGGGCCATGTAGGATTGTGATGACATGGTCATTGAACATGGTGATGACAAGAATTCTGGAGCGTTGTGATGACAAGGGCCATGGAGCATTGTGATGACACGGTCATGGAACATTGTGATGACAAGAATTCTGGAGCATTGTGATGACAAGGTCCATGGAGAATTGTGATGACATGGTCATTGAACATGGTGATGACAAGAATTCTGGAGCATTGTGATGACAATGGCCATGGAGAATTGTGATGAGATGGTCATGGAACATGGTGATGACCAGAAATCTGGAGCATTGTGATGACAAGGGTCATGGAGCATTGTAATGAAAGGTTTCATTGTGCACCGTGATGACATGTGGGATGGAGTATTGTGATGAAACTGATCCTGGAGCCTTCTGATAACAAAAGCCATGGAGCATTGTGATGACAGGCATGATGGAGCATTGTAAAGAAAGGGGCAAAGGGGAATTGTAATGACAATAGAGAAATGTGGTGAAAATGGTCAGCGAGCATAGTGATTAAAGTGGTCTTTGAGAATTGTGATGAAAAGCGACACAGAGCATTGTGATGACAAAGGTCATGGAGAACTGTGATGACCAGGGTCATGTAGCCTTGTGATTACACGGTTATGGAATATTGTGATGAGAAGAATTATGGAGCATTGTGATGACACGGTCATGGAACATTGTGATGACAAGAAATCTGGAGCATTGTGATGACCAGGGCCATGGGGCATTGTGATGACACGGTCATGGAACATGGTGATGAAAAGAAATCTGGAGCATTGTGATGAGCAGGGTCATGTAGCATTGTGATGACACGGTCATGGAACATTGTGATGACAATAATTCTGGAGCATTCTGATGAAAAGGGCCATGGAGCATTGTGATGACAAGTGTCATGGAGCATTGTAATGAAAGGTTTCATTGTGCACCGTGATGACATGTGGGAAGGAGTATTGTGATGAAATTGATCCTGGAACATTCTGAAAACAAAAGCCATGGAGAATTGTGATGACAGGCATCATGGAGCATTGTGAAGAAACGGGAATGGGTAGTTGTAATGACAATAGAGAAATGTGATGAAAATGGTCAGCGAGTATAATGATTAAAGTGGTCATTTAGAATTGTGATGAAAAGCGACATAGAGCATTGTGATGACAAAGGTCATGGAGAACTGTGATGACCAGGGTCATGTAGCATTGTGATGACATGGTTATGGAACATTGTGATGAGAAGAATTATGGAGCATTGTGATGACACGGTCATGGAACATTGTGATGACAAGAATTCTGGAGAATTGTGATGACAAGGGCCAAGGAGAATTGTGATGACATGGTCATGGAACATGGGGATGACAAGAATTCTAGAGCATTGTGATGACAAGAACCATGGAGCATTGTGATGACATGTGTCTTGGAGCATTGTAATGAAAGGTTTCATTGTGCACCGTGATGACATGTGGGATGGAGTATTGTGATGAAACAGTTCCTGGAGCATTCTGATAAAAAAAAGCCATGGAGCATTGTGATGATAGGCATGATGGAGCATTGTAAAGAAAGGGGCAATGGGGAATTGTAATGACAATACAGAAATGGGATGAAAATGGTCAGCGAGCATAGTGACTAAAGTGGTCTTTGAGAATTGTGATGAAAAGCGACATAGAGCATTGTGATGACAAAGGTCATGGGGATGTGTGATGACCAGGGTCATGTAGCATTGTGATGACACGGTCACGGAACATTGTGATGAAAAGAATTCTGGAGCATTGTGATGACAAGGGCCTTGGAGCATTGTGATGACACGGTCATGGAACATTGTAATGACAAGAAATCTAGAGCATTGTGATGACAAGGGCCATAGAGCATTGTGATGACACGGTCATGGAACATTGTGATGACAAGAATTCTGGAGCATTGTGATGACAAGGGCCATGGAGAATTGTGATGACATGGTCATGGATCATTGTGATGACAAGAATTCTGGAGCATTGTGATGACAAGTGTCATGGAGCATTGTAATGAAACTTTTCATTGTGCACCGTGATGACAAGGGGGATGGAGTATTGTGATAAAACTGGTCCTGGAGTATTGTGATAACAAAAGCCATTGAGCATTGTGATGACAGGCATCATGGAGCATTGTGAAGAAAGGGGCAATGGGGAATTTTAATGACAATAGAGAAATGGGATGAAAATGGTCAGCGAGCATAGTGATTAAAGTGGTCTTTGAGAATTGTGATGAAAAGCGACATAGAGCATTGTGATGACAAAGGTCATGGAGAACTGTGATGACCAGGGTCATGTAGCATTGTGATGACACGGTCACGGAACATTGTGATGAAAAGTATTCTGCAGCATTGTGATGACAAGGGACATGGAGCATTGTGATGACAAGTATCATGGAGCATTATGAAGAAAGTGGCCATGGGGAATTGTAATGACATTAGAGAAATGTGATGAAAATGGTCAGCGAGTATAATGATTAAAGTGGTCATTTAGAATTGTGATGAAAAGCGACACAGAGCATTGTGATGACAAAGGTCATGGAGAACTGTGATGACCAGGGTCATGTAGCCTTGTGATTACACGGTTATGGAATATTGTGATGAGAAGAATTATGGAGCATTGTGATGACACGGTCATGGAACATTGTGATGACAAGAATTCTGGAGAATTGTGATGACAAGGGCCAAGGAGAATTGTGATGACATGGTCATGGAACATGGGGATGACAAGAATTCTAGAGCATTGTGATGACAAGAACCATGGAGCATTGTGATGACATGTGTCATGGAGCATTGTAATGAAAGGTTTCATTGTGCACCGTGATGACATGTGGGATGGAGTATTGTGATGAAACAGTTCCTGGAGCATTCTGATAAAAAAAAGCCATGGAGCATTGTGATGACAGGCATGATGGAGAATTGTAAAGAAAGGGGCAATGGGGAATTGTAATGACAATACAGAAATGGGATGAAAATGGTCAGCGAGCATAGTGACGAAAGTGGTCTTTCAGAATTGTGATGAAAAGCGACATAGAGCATTGTGATGACAAAGGTCATGGGGAAGTGTGATGACCAGGGTCATGTAGCATTGTGATGACACGGTCAAGGAACATTGTGATGAAAAGAATTCTGGAGCATTGTGATGATAAGGGCCTTGGAGCATTGTGATGACACGGTCATGGAACATTGTAATGACAAGAAATCTGGAGCATTGTGATGACAAGGGCCATAGAGCATTGTGATGACACGGTCATGGAACATTGTGATGACAAGAATTCTGGATCATTGTGATGACAAGGGCCATGGAGAATTGTGATGACATGGTCATGGATCATTGTGATGACAAGAATTCTGGAGCATTGTGATGACAAGTGTCATGGAGCATTGTAATGAAACTTTTCATTGTGCACCGTGATGACAAGGGGGATGGAGTATTGTGATAAAACTGGTCCTGGAGTATTGTGATAACAAAAGCCATTGAGCATTGTGATGACAGGCATCATGGAGCATTGTGAAGAAAGGGGCCATGGGGAATTTTAATGACAATAGAGAAATGGGATGAAAATGGTCAGCGAGCATAGTGATTAAAGTGGTCTTTGAGAATTGTGATGAAAAGCGACATAGAGCATTGTGATGCCAAAGGTCATGGAGAACTGTGATGACCAGGGTCATGTAGCCTTGTGATGACAAGAATTCTGGAGCATTGTGATGACAAAGGCCATGGAGCATTGTGATGACACGGTCATGGAAAATTGAGATGACAAGAATTCTGGAGCATTGTGATGACAAAGGCCATGGAGCATTGTGATGACATGTGTCAAGGAGCATTGTAATGAAAGGTTTCAATGTGCACCGTGATGACATTTGGGATGAAGTATTGTGATGAAACTGGTCCTGGAGCATTCTGATAACAAAAGAAATGGAACATTGTGATGACAGATATGATGGAGCATTGTAAAGAAAGGGGCAATGGGGAATTGTAATGACAATAGAGAAATGTGATGAAAACGGTCAGCGAGGATAGTGATTAAAGTGGTCTTTGAGAATTGTGATGACAAAGGTCATGGAGAACTGTGATGACCAGGGTCATGTAGCATTGTGATGACATGGTCATGGAACATTGTGATGACAAGAATTCTGGAGCATTGTGATGACAAATGCCATGGAGCATTGTGATGACACGGTCATGGAACAATGTGATGAAAAGAAATCTGGAGCATTGTGATGACCAGGGCCATGGGGCATTGTGATGACAAGGTCATGGAACATTGTGATGACAAGGGCCATGGAACATTGTGATGACAAGAATTCTGGAGCATTGTGATGACAAGGGCCATGGAGAATTGTGATGACATGGTCATGGATCATTGTGATGACAAGAATTCTGGAGCATTGTGATGACAAGTGTCATGGAGCATTGTAATGAAACTTTTCATTGTGCACCGTGATGACAAGGGGGATGGAGTATTGTGATAAAACTGGTCCTGGAGTATTGTGATAACAAAAGCCATTGAGCATTGTGATGACAGGCATCATGGAGCATTGTGAAGAAAGGGGCAATGGGGAATTGTAATGACAATAGAGAAATGGGATGAAAATGGTCAGCGAGCATAGTGATTAAAGTGGTCTTTGAGAATTGTGATGAAAAGCAACATAGAGCATTGTGATGAAAAAGGTCATGGAGAACTGTGATGACCAGGGTCATGTAGCATGGTGATGACACGGTGATGGAATATTGTGATGACAAGAATTCTGGAGCATTGTGATGACAAGGGCCATGGAGCATTGTAATGACACTGTCATTGAACATTGTGATGACAAGAATTCTGGAGCATTGTGATGAGAAGGGCCATGGAGAATTGTGATGACATGGTCATGGATCATTGTGATGACAAGAATTCTGGAGCATTGTGATGACAAGTGTCATAGAACATTGTAATGAAACTTTTCATTGTGCACCGTGATGACAAGGGGGATGGAGTTTTGTGATGAAACTGGTCCTGGAGTATTGTGATAACAAAAGCCATTGAGCATTGTGATGACAGGCATCATGGAGCATTGTGAAGAAAGGGGCCATGGGGAATTGTAATGACAATAGAGAAATGGGATGAAAATGGTCAGCGAGCATAGTGAACAAAGTGGTCTTTGAGAATTGTGAGGAAAAGCGACATAGAGCATTGTGATGACAAAGGTCATGGAGAACTGTGATGACCAGGGTCATGTAGCATTGTGAGGACACGGTCATGGAACATTGTGATGAAAAGAAATCTGGAGCATAGTGATGACCAGGGCCATGGGGCATTGTGATGACACGGTCATGGAACATGGTGATGAAAAGAAATCTGGAGCATTGTGATGAGCAGGGTCATGTAGCATTGTGATGACACGGTCATGGAACATTGTGATGACAATAATTCTGGAGCATTCTGATGAAAAGGGCCATGGAGCATTGTGATGACAAGTGTCATGGAGCATTGTAATGAAAGGTTTCATTGTGCACCGTGATGACATGTGGGAAGGAGTATTGTGATGAAATTGATCCTGGAACATTCTGAAAACAAAAGCCATGGAGAATTGTGATGACAGGCATCATGGAGCATTGTGAAGAAACGGGAATGGGTAGTTGTAATGACAATAGAGAAATGTGATGAAAATGGTCAGCGAGTATAATGATTAAAGTGGTCATTTAGAATTGTGATGAAAAGCGACATAGAGCATTGTGATGACAAAGGTCATGGAGAACTGTGATGACCAGGGTCATGTAGCATTGTGATGACATGGTTATGGAACATTGTGATGAGAAGAATTATGGAGCATTGTGATGACACGGACATGGAACATTGTGATGACAAGAATTCTGGAGCACTGTGTTGAAAAGGGCCATGGAGCATTGTGATGACAAGGGTCATGGAGCATTGTAATGAAAGGTTTCATTGTGCACCGTGATGACATGTGGGATGGAATATTGTGATGAAACTGGTCCTGTTGCATTCTGATAACAAAAGTCATGGAGCATTGTGATGACAGGCATCATGGAGCATTTTAAAGAAAGGTGCAATGGGGAATTGTAATGACAATAGAGAAATGTGATGAAAATGGTCAGCGAGAATAGTGATTAAAGTGGTCTTTGAGAATTGTGATGAAAAGCGACATAGAGCATTGTGATGACAAAGGTCATGGGGAAGTGTGATGACCAGGGTCATGTAGCATTGTGATGACACGGTCAAGGAACATTGTGATGAAAAGAATTCTGGAGCATTGTGATGATAAGGGCCTTGGAGCATTGTGATGACACGGTCATGGAACATTGTAATGACAAGAAATCTGGAGCATTGTGATGACAAGGGCCATAGAGCATTGTGATGACACGGTCATGGAACATTGTGATGACAAGAATTCTGGATCATTGTGATGACAAGGGCCATGGAGAATTGTGATGACATGGTCATGGATCATTGTGATGACAAGAATTCTGGAGCATTGTGATGACAAGTGTCATGGAGCATTGTAATGAAACTTTTCATTGTGCACCGTGATGACAAGGGGGATGGAGTATTGTGATAAAACTGGTCCTGGAGTATTGTGATAACAAAAGACATTGAGCATTGTGATGACAGGCATCATGGAGCATTGTGAAGAAAGGGGCCATGGGGAATTTTAATGACAATAGAGAAATGGGATGAAAATGGTCAGCGAGCATAGTGATTAAAGTGGTCTTTGAGAATTGTGATGAAAAGCGACATAGAGCATTGTGATGCCAAAGGTCATGGAGAACTGTGATGACCAGGGTCATGTAGCATTGTGATGACACGGTCATGGATCATTTTGAAGACAAGAATTCTGGAGCAATGTGATGACAAGGGCCATGGAGAATTGTGATGACATGGTCATGGATCATTGTGATGACAAGAATTCTGGAGCATTGTGATGACAGGGGCCATGGAGCATTGTGATGACACGGTCATGGAACATTTTGATGAAAAGAAATCTGGAGCATTGTGATGAACAGGGCCATGGGGCATTGTGATGACACGGTCATGGATCATTGTGATGACCAGAATTCTGGAGCACTGTGTTGACAAGGGCCATGGAGAATTGTGATGACAAGTGTCATGGAGCATTGTAATGAAAAGTTTCATTGTGCACCGTGATGACATGTGGAATGGAATATTGTGATGAAACTGGTCCTGTTGCATTCTGATAACAAAAGCCATGGAGCATTGTGATGACAGGCATCATGGAGCATTTTAAAGAAAGGTGCAATGGGGAATTGTAATGACAATAGAGAAATGGGATGAAAATGGTCAGCGAGAATAGTGATTAAAGTGGTCTTTGAGAATTGTGATGAAAAGCGACATAGAGCATTGTGATGACAAATGTCATGGAGAACTGTGATGACCAGGGTCATGTAGCATTGTGATGACACGGTCATGGAACATAGTGATGACAAGAATTCTGGAGCATTGTGATGACAAAGGCCATGGGGCATTGTGATGACACGGTCATGGAACATTGTGATGACAAGAATTCTGGAGCATTGTGATGAGAAGGGCCATGTAGGATTGTGATGACATGGTCATTGAACATGGTGATGACAAGAATTCTGGAGCGTTGTGATGACAAGGGCCATGGAGCATTGTGATGACACGGTCATGGAACATTGTGATGACAAGAATTCTGGAGCATTGTGATGACAAGGTCCATGGAGAATTGTGATGACATGGTCATTGAACATGGTGATGACAAGAATTCTGGAGCATTGTGATGACAATGGCCATGGAGAATTGTGATGAGATGGTCATGGAACATGGTGATGACCAGAAATCTGGAGCATTGTGATGACAAGGGTCATGGAGCATTGTAATGAAAGGTTTCATTGTGCACCGTGATGACATGTGGGATGGAGTATTGTGATGAAACTGATCCTGGAGCCTTCTGATAACAAAAGCCATGGAGCATTGTGATGACAGGCATGATGGAGCATTGTAAAGAAAGGGGCAAAGGGGAATTGTAATGACAATAGAGAAATGTGGTGAAAATGGTCAGCGAGCATAGTGATTAAAGTGGTCTTGGAGAATTGTGATGAAAAGCGACACAGAGCATTGTGATGACAAAGGTCATGGAGAACTGTGATGACCAGGGTCATGTAGCCTTGTGATGACACGGTTATGGAATATTGTGATGAGAAGAATTATGGAGCATTGTGATGACACGGTCATGGAACATTGTGATGACAAGAATTCTGGAGCATTGTGATGACAAGGGCCATGGAGCATTGTAATGACACTGTCATTGAACATTGTGATGACAAGAATTCTGGAGCATTGTGATGAGAAGGGCCATGGAGAATTGTGATGACATGGTCATGGATCATTGTGATGACAAGAATTCTGGAGCATTGTGATGACAAGTGTCATAGAACATTGTAATGAAACTTTTCATTGTGCACCGTGATGACAAGGGGGATGGAGTTTTGTGATGAAACTGGTCCTGGAGTATTGTGATAACAAAAGCCATTGAGCATTGTGATGACAGGCATCATGGAGCATTGTGAAGAAAGGGGCCATGGGGAATTGTAATGACAATAGAGAAATGGGATGAAAATGGTCAGCGAGCATAGTGAACAAAGTGGTCTTTGAGAATTGTGATGAAAAGCGACATAGAGCATTGTGATGACAAAGGTCATGGAGAACTGTGATGACCAGGGTCATGTAGCATTGTGAGGACACGGTCATGGAACATTGTGATGAAAAGAAATCTGGAGCATTGTGATGACCAGGGCCATGGGGCATTGTGATGACACGGTCATGGAACATGGTGATGAAAAGAAATCTGGAGCATTGTGATGAGCAGGGTCATGTAGCATTGTGATGACACGGTCATGGAACATTGTGATGACAATAATTCTGGAGCATTCTGATGAAAAGGGCCATGGAGCATTGTGATGACAAGTGTCATGGAGCATTGTAATGAAAGGTTTCATTGTGCACCGTGATGACATGTGGGAAGGAGTATTGTGATGAAATTGATCCTGGAACATTCTGAAAACAAAAGCCATGGAGAATTGTGATGACAGGCATCATGGAGCATTGTGAAGAAACGGGAATGGGTAGTTGTAATGACAATAGAGAAATGTGATGAAAATGGTCAGCGAGTATAATGATTAAAGTGGTCATTTAGAATTGTGATGAAAAGCGACATAGAGCATTGTGATGACAAAGGTCATGGAGAACTGTGATGACCAGGGTCATGTAGCATTGTGATGACATGGTTATGGAACATTGTGATGAGAAGAATTATGGAGCATTGTGATGACACGGTCATGGAACATTGTGATGACAAGAATTCTGGAGAATTGTGATGACAAGGGCCAAGGAGAATTGTGATGACATGGTCATGGAACATGGGGATGACAAGAATTCTAGAGCATTGTGATGACAAGAACCATGGAGCATTGTGATGACATGTGTCTTGGAGCATTGTAATGAAAGGTTTCATTGTGCACCGTGATGACATGTGGGATGGAGTATTGTGATGAAACAGTTCCTGGAGCATTCTGATAAAAAAAAGCCATGGAGCATTGTGATGATAGGCATGATGGAGCATTGTAAAGAAAGGGGCAATGGGGAATTGTAATGACAATACAGAAATGGGATGAAAATGGTCAGCGAGCATAGTGACTAAAGTGGTCTTTGAGAATTGTGATGAAAAGCGACATAGAGCATTGTGATGACAAAGGTCATGGGGATGTGTGATGACCAGGGTCATGTAGCATTGTGATGACACGGTCACGGAACATTGTGATGAAAAGAATTCTGGAGCATTGTGATGACAAGGGCCTTGGAGCATTGTGATGACACGGTCATGGAACATTGTAATGACAAGAAATCTAGAGCAATGTGATGACAAGGGCCATAGAGCATTGTGATGACACGGTCATGGAACATTGTGATGACAAGAATTCTGGAGCATTGTGATGACAAGGGCCATGGAGAATTGTGATGACATGGTCATGGATCATTGTGATGACAAGAATTCTGGAGCATTGTGATGACAAGTGTCATGGAGCATTGTAATGAAACTTTTCATTGTGCACCGTGATGACAAGGGGGATGGAGTATTGTGATAAAACTGGTCCTGGAGTATTGTGATAACAAAAGCCATTGAGCATTGTGATGACAGGCATCATGGAGCATTGTGAAGAAAGGGGCAATGGGGAATTTTAATGACAATAGAGAAATGGGATGAAAATGGTCAGCGAGCATAGTGATTAAAGTGGTCTTTGAGAATTGTGAAGAAAAGCGACATAGAGCATCGTGATGACAAAGGTCATGGAGAACTGTGATGACCAGGGTCATGTAGCATTGTGATGACACGGTCACGGAACATTGTGATGAAAAGTATTCTGCAGCATTGTGATGACAAGGGACATGGAGCATTGTGATGACAAGTATCATGGAGCATTATGAAGAAAGTGGCCATGGGGAATTGTAATGACATTAGAGAAATGTGATGAAAATGGTCAGCGAGTATAATGATTAAAGTGGTCATTTAGAATTGTGATGAAAAGCGACACAGAGCATTGTGATGACAAAGGTCATGGAGAACTGTGATGACCAGGGTCATGTAGCCTTGTGATTACACGGTTATGGAATATTGTGATGAGAAGAATTATGGAGCATTGTGATGACACGGTCATGGAACATTGTGATGACAAGAATTCTGGAGAATTGTGATGACAAGGGCCAAGGAGAATTGTGATGACATGGTCATGGAACATGGGGATGACAAGAATTCTAGAGCATTGTGATGACAAGAACCATGGAGCATTGTGATGACATGTGTCATGGAGCATTGTAATGAAAGGTTTCATTGTGCACCGTGATGACATGTGGGATGGAGTATTGTGATGAAACAGTTCCTGGAGCATTCTGATAAAAAAAAGCCATGGAGCATTGTGATGACAGGCATGATGGAGAATTGTAAAGAAAGGGGCAATGGGGAATTGTAATGACAATACAGAAATGGGATGAAAATGGTCAGCGAGCATAGTGACTAAAGTGGTCTTTCAGAATTGAGATGAAAAGCGACATAGAGCATTGTGATGACAAAGGTCATGGGGAAGTGTGATGACCAGGGTCATGTAGCATTGTGATGACACGGTCAAGGAACATTGTGATGAAAAGAATTCTGGAGCATTGTGATGATAAGGGCCTTGGAGCATTGTGATGACACGGTCATGGAACATTGTAATGACAAGAAATCTGGAGCATTGTGATGACAAGGGCCATAGAGCATTGTGATGACACGGTCATGGAACATTGTGATGACAAGAATTCTGGATCATTGTGATGACAAGGGCCATGGAGAATTGTGATGACATGGTCATGGATCATTGTGATGACAAGAATTCTGGAGCATTGTGATGACAAGTGTCATGGAGCATTGTAATGAAACTTTTCATTGTGCACCGTGATGACAAGGGGGATGGAGTATTGTGATAAAACTGGTCCTGGAGTATTGTGATAACAAAAGCCATTGAGCATTGTGATGACAGGCATCATGGAGCATTGTGAAGAAAGGGGCCATGGGGAATTTTAATGACAATAGAGAAATGGGATGAAAATGGTCAGCGAGCATAGTGATTAAAGTGGTCTTTGAGAATTGTGATGAAAAGCGACATAGAGCATTGTGATGCCAAAGGTCATGGAGAACTGTGATGACCAGGGTCATGTAGCCTTGTGATGACAAGAATTCTGGAGCATTGTGATGACAAATGCCATGGAGCATTGTGATGACACGGTCATGGAACAATGTGATGAAAAGAAATCTGGAGCATTGTGATGACCAGGGCCATGGGGCATTGTGATGACACGGTCATGGAACATTGTGATGACAAGGGCCATGGAACATTGTGATGACAAGAATTCTGGAGCATTGTGATGACAAGGGCCATGGAGAATTGTGATGACATGGTCATGGATCATTGTGATGACAAGAATTCTGGAGCATTGTGATGACAAGTGTCATGGAGCATTGTAATGAAACTTTTCATTGTGCACCGTGATGACAAGGGGGATGGAGTATTGTGATAAAACTGGTCCTGGATTATTGTGATAACAAAAGCCATTGAGCATTGTGATGACAGGCATCATGGAGCATTGTGAAGAAAGGGGCAATGGGGAATTGTAATGACAATAGAGAAATGGGATGAAAATGGTCAGCGAGCATAGTGATTAAAGTGGTCTTTGAGAATTGTGATGAAAAGCGACATAGAGCATTGTGATGACAAAGGTCATGGAGAACTGTGATGACCAGGGTCATGTAGCATTGTGATGAGAAGAATTATGGAGCATTGTGATGACAGGGTCATGGAACATTGTGATGACAAGAATTCTGGAGCACTGTGTTGAAAAGGGCCCTGGAGCATTGTGATGACAAGTGTCATGGAGCATTGTAATGAAAGGTTTCATTGTGCACTGTGATGACATGTGGGATGGAATATTGTGATGAAACTGGTCCTGGAGCATTCTGATAAAAAAAGCCATGGAGCATTGTGTTGACAGGTATCATGGAGCATTTTAAAGAAAGGGGCAATGGGGAATTGTAATGACAATAGAGAAATGGAATGAAAATGGTCAGCGAGCATAGTGATTAAAGTAGTCTTTGAGAATTGTGATGAAAAGCGACATAGAGCCTTGTGATGACAAAGGTCATGGAGAACTGTGATGACCAGGGTCATGTAGCATTGTGATGACACGGTCATGGATCATTTTGAAGACAAGAATTCTGGAGCAATGTGATGACAAGGGCCATGGAGAATTGTGATGACATGGTCATGGATCATTGTGATGACAAGAATTCTGGAGCATTGTGATGACAGGGGCCATGGAGCATTGTGATGACACGGTCATGGAACATTTTGATGAAAAGAAATCTGGAGCATTGTGATGAACAGGGCCATGGGGCATTGTGATGACACGGTCATGGATCATTGTGATGACCAGAATTCTGGAGCACTGTGTTGACAAGGGCCATGGAGAATTGTGATGACAAGTGTCATGGAGCATTGTAATGAAAAGTTTCATTGTGCACCGTGATGACATGTGGAATGGAATATTGTGATGAAACTGGTCCTGTTGCATTCTGATAACAAAAGCCATGGAGCATTGTGATGACAGGCATCATGGAGCATTTTAAAGAAAGGTGCAATGGGGAATTGTAATGACAATAGAGAAATGGGATGAAAATGGTCAGCGAGAATAGTGATTAAAGTGGTCTTTGAGAATTGTGATGAAAAGCGACATAGAGCATTGTGATGACAAAGGTCATGGAGAACTGTGATGACCAGGGTCATGTAGCATTGTGATGACACGGTCATGGAACATAGTGATGACAAGAATTCTGGAGCATTGTGATGACAAAGGCCATGGGGCATTGTGATGACACGGTCATGGAACATTGTGATGACAAGAATTCTGGAGCATTGTGATGAGAAGGGCCATGTAGGATTGTGATGACATGGTCATTGAACATGGTGATGACAAGAATTCTGGAGCGTTGTGATGACAAGGGCCATGGAGCATTGTGATGACACGGTCATGGAACATTGTGATGACAAGAATTCTGGAGCATTGTGATGACAAGGTCCATGGAGAATTGTGATGACATGGTCATTGAACATGGTGATGACAAGAATTCTGGAGCATTGTGATGACAATGGCCATGGAGAATTGTGATGAGATGGTCATGGAACATGGTGATGACCAGAAATCTGGAGCATTGTGATGACAAGGGTCATGGAGCATTGTAATGAAAGGTTTCATTGTGCACCGTGATGACATGTGGGATGGAGTATTGTGATGAAACTGATCCTGGAGCCTTCTGATAACAAAAGCCATGGAGCATTGTGATGACAGGCATGATGGAGCATTGTAAAGAAAGGGGCAAAGGGGAATTGTAATGACAATAGAGAAATGTGGTGAAAATGGTCAGCGAGCATAGTGATTAAAGTGGTCTTTGAGAATTGTGATGAAAAGCGACACAGAGCATTGTGATGACAAAGGTCATGGAGAACTGTGATGACCAGGGTCATGTAGCCTTGTGATGACACGGTTATGGAATATTGTGATGAGAAGAATTATGGAGCATTGTGATGACACGGTCATGGAACATTGTGATGACAAGAATTCTGGAGCATTGTGATGACAAGGGCCATGGAGCATTGTAATGACACTGTCATTGAACATTGTGATGACAAGAATTCTGGAGCATTGTGATGAGAAGGGCCATGGAGAATTGTGATGACATGGTCATGGATCATTGTGATGACAAGAATTCTGGAGCATTGTGATGACAAGTGTCATAGAACATTGTAATGAAACTTTTCATTGTGCACCGTGATGACAAGGGGGATGGAGTTTTGTGATGAAACTGGTCCTGGAGTATTGTGATAACAAAAGCCATTGAGCATTGTGATGACAGGCATCATGGAGCATTGTGAAGAAAGGGGCCATGGGGAATTGTAATGACAATAGAGAAATGGGATGAAAATGGTCAGCGAGCATAGTGAACAAAGTGGTCTTTGAGAATTGTGATGAAAAGCGACATAGAGCATTGTGATGACAAAGGTCATGGAGAACTGTGATGACCAGGGTCATGTAGCATTGTGAGGACACGGTCATGGAACATTGTGATGAAAAGAAATCTGGAGCATTGTGATGACCAGGGCCATGGGGCATTGTGATGACACGGTCATGGAACATGGTGATGAAAAGAAATCTGGAGCATTGTGATGAGCAGGGTCATGTAGCATTGTGATGACACGGTCATGGAACATTGTGATGACAATAATTCTGGAGCATTCTGATGAAAAGGGCCATGGAGCATTGTGATGACAAGTGTCATGGAGCATTGTAATGAAAGGTTTCATTGTGCACCGTGATGACATGTGGGAAGGAGTATTGTGATGAAATTGATCCTGGAACATTCTGAAAACAAAAGCCATGGAGAATTGTGATGACAGGCATCATGGAGCATTGTGAAGAAACGGGAATGGGTAGTTGTAATGACAATAGAGAAATGTGATGAAAATGGTCAGCGAGTATAATGATTAAAGTGGTCATTTAGAATTGTGATGAAAAGCGACATAGAGCATTGTGATGACAAAGGTCATGGAGAACTGTGATGACCAGGGTCATGTAGCATTGTGATGACATGGTTATGGAACATTGTGATGAGAAGAATTATGGAGCATTGTGATGACACGGTCATGGAACATTGTGATGACAAGAATTCTGGAGAATTGTGATGACAAGGGCCAAGGAGAATTGTGATGACATGGTCATGGAACATGGGGATGACAAGAATTCTAGAGCATTGTGATGACAAGAACCATGGAGCATTGTGATGACATGTGTCTTGGAGCATTGTAATGAAAGGTTTCATTGTGCACCGTGATGACATGTGGGATGGAGTATTGTGATGAAACAGTTCCTGGAGCATTCTGATAAAAAAAAGCCATGGAGCATTGTGATGATAGGCATGATGGAGCATTGTAAAGAAAGGGGCAATGGGGAATTGTAATGACAATACAGAAATGGGATGAAAATGGTCAGCGAGCATAGTGACTAAAGTGGTCTTTGAGAATTGTGATGAAAAGCGACATAGAGCATTGTGATTACAAAGGTCATGGAGAAGTGTGATGACCAGGGTCATGTAGCATTGTGATGACACGGTCACGGAACATTGTGATGAAAAGAATTCTGGAGCATTGTGATGACAAGGGCCTTGGAGCATTGTGATGACACGGTCATGGAACATTGTAATGACAAGAAATCTAGAGCATTGTGATGACAAGGGCCATAGAGCATTGTGATGACACGGTCATGGAACATTGTGATGACAAGAATTCTGGAGCATTGTGATGACAAGGGCCATGGAGAATTGTGATGACATGGTCATGGATCATTGTGATGACAAGAATTCTGGAGCATTGTGATGACAAGTGTCATGGAGCATTGTAATGAAACTTTTCATTGTGCACCGTGATGACAAGGGGGATGGAGTATTGTGATAAAACTGGTCCTGGAGTATTGTGATAACAAAAGCCATTGAGCATTGTGATGACAGGCATCATGGAGCATTGTGAAGAAAGGGGCAATGGGGAATTTTAATGACAATAGAGAAATGGGATGAAAATGGTCAGCGAGCATAGTGATTAAAGTGGTCTTTGAGAATTGTGATGAAAAGCGACATAGAGCATTGTGATGACAAAGGTCATGGAGAACTCTGATGACCAGGGTCATGTAGCATTGTGATGACACGGTCACGGAACATTGTGATGAAAAGTATTCTGCAGCATTGTGATGACAAGGGACATGGAGCATTGTGATGACAAGTATCATGGAGCATTATGAAGAAAGTGGCCATGGGGAATTGTAATGACATTAGAGAAATGTGATGAAAATGGTCAGCGAGTATAATGATTAAAGTGGTCATTTAGAATTGTGATGAAAAGCGACACAGAGCATTGTGATGACAAAGGTCATGGAGAACTGTGATGACCAGGGTCATGTAGCCTTGTGATTACACGGTTATGGAATATTGTGATGAGAAGAATTATGGAGCATTGTGATGACACGGTCATGGAACATTGTGATGACAAGAATTCTGGAGAATTGTGATGACAAGGGCCAAGGAGAATTGTGATGACATGGTCATGGAACATGGGGATGACAAGAATTCTAGAGCATTGTGATGACAAGAACCATGGAGCATTGTGATGACATGTGTCATGGAGCATTGTAATGAAAGGTTTCATTGTGCACCGTGATGACATGTGGGATGGAGTATTGTGATGAAACAGTTCCTGGAGCATTCTGATAAAAAAAAGCCATGTAGCATTGTGATGACAGGCATGATGGAGAATTGTAAAGAAAGGGGCAATGGGGAATTGTAATGACAATACAGAAATGGGATGAAAATGGTCAGCGAGCATAGTGACTAAAGTGGTCTTTCAGAATTGTGATGAAAAGCGACATAGAGCATTGTGATGACAAAGGTCATGGGGAAGTGTGATGACCAGGGTCATGTAGCATTGTGATGACACGGTCAAGGAACATTGTGATGAAAAGAATTCTGGAGCATTGTGATGATAAGGGCCTTGGAGCATTGTGATGACACGGTCATGGAACATTGTAATGACAAGAAATCTGGAGCATTGTGATGACAAGGGCCATAGAGCATTGTGATGACACGGTCATGGAACATTGTGATGACAAGAATTCTGGATCATTGTGATGACAAGGGCCATGGAGAATTGTGATGACATGGTCATGGATCATTGTGATGACAAGAATTCTGGAGCATTGTGATGACAAGTGTCATGGAGCATTGTAATGAAACTTTTCATTGTGCACCGTGATGACAAGGGGGATGGAGTATTGTGATAAAACTGGTCCTGGAGTATTGTGATAACAAAAGCCATTGAGCATTGTGATGACAGGCATCATGGAGCATTGTGAAGAAAGGGGCCATGGGGAATTTTAATGACAATAGAGAAATGGGATGAAAATGGTCAGCGAGCATAGTGATTAAAGTGGTCTTTGAGAATTGTGATGAAAAGCGACATAGAGCATTGTGATGCCAAAGGTCATGGAGAACTGTGATGACCAGGGTCATGTAGCCTTGTGATGACAAGAATTCTGGAGCATTGTGATGACAAATGCCATGGAGCATTGTGATGACACGGTCATGGAACAATGTGATGAAAAGAAATCTGGAGCATTGTGATGACCAGGGCCATGGGGCATTGTGATGACACGGTCATGGAACATTGTGATGACAAGGGCCATGGAACATTGTGATGACAAGAATTCTGGAGCATTGTGATGACAAGGGCCATGGAGAATTGTGATGACATGGTCATGGATCATTGTGATGACAAGAATTCTGGAGCATTGTGATGACAAGTGTCATGGAGCATTGTAATGAAACTTTTCATTGTGCACCGTGATGACAAGGGGGATGGAGTATTGTGATAAAACTGGTCCTGGATTATTGTGATAACAAAAGCCATTGAGCATTGTGATGACAGGCATCATGGAGCATTGTGAAGAAAGGGGCAATGGGGAATTGTAATGACAATAGAGAAATGGGATGAAAATGGTCAGCGAGCATAGTGATTAAAGTGGTCTTTGAGAATTGTGATGAAAAGCGATATAGAGCATTGTGATGACAAAGGTCATGGAGAACTGTGATGACCAGGGTCATGTAGCATTGTGATGAGAAGAATTATGGAGCATTGTGATGACAGGGTCATGGAACATTGTGATGACAAGAATTCTGGAGCACTGTGTTGAAAAGGGCCCTGGAGCATTGTGATGACAAGTGTCATGGAGCATTGTAATGAAAGGTTTCATTGTGCACTGTGATGACATGTGGGATGGAATATTGTGATGAAACTGGTCCTGGAGCATTCTGATAAAAAAAGCCATGGAGCATTGTGTTGACAGGTATCATGGAGCATTTTAAAGAAAGGGGCAATGGGGAATTGTAATGACAATAGAGAAATGGAATGAAAATGGTCAGCGAGCATAGTGATTAAAGTAGTCTTTGAGAATTGTGATGAAAAGCGACATAGAGCCTTGTGATGACAAAGGTCATGGAGAACTGTGATGACCAGGGTCATGTAGCATTGTGATGACACGGTCATGGATCATTTTGAAGACAAGAATTCTGGAGCAATGTGATGACAAGGGCCATGGAGAATTGTGATGACATGGTCATGGATCATTGTGATGACAAGAATTCTGGAGCATTGTGATGACAGGGGCCATGGAGCATTGTGATGACACGGTCATGGAACATTTTGATGAAAAGAAATCTGGAGCATTGTGATGAACAGGGCCATGGGGCATTGTGATGACACGGTCATGGATCATTGTGATGACCAGAATTCTGGAGCACTGTGTTGACAAGGGCCATGGAGAATTGTGATGACAAGTGTCATGGAGCATTGTAATGAAAAGTTTCATTGTGCACCGTGATGACATGTGGAATGGAATATTGTGATGAAACTGGTCCTGTTGCATTCTGATAACAAAAGCCATGGAGCATTGTGATGACAGGCATCATGGAGCATTTTAAAGAAAGGTGCAATGGGGAATTGTAATGACAATAGAGAAATGGGATGAAAATGGTCAGCGAGAATAGTGATTAAAGTGGTCTTTGAGAATTGTGATGAAAAGCGACATAGAGCATTGTGATGACAAAGGTCATGGAGAACTGTGATGACCAGGGTCATGTAGCATTGTGATGACACGGTCATGGAACATAGTGATGACAAGAATTCTGGAGCATTGTGATGACAAAGGCCATGAGGCATTGTGATGACACGGTCATGGAACATTGTGATGACAAGAATTCTGGAGCATTGTGATGAGAAGGGCCATGTAGGATTGTGATGACATGGTCATTGAACATGGTGATGACAAGAATTCTGGAGCGTTGTGATGACAAGGGCCATGGAGCATTGTGATGACACGGTCATGGAACATTGTGATGACAAGAATTCTGGAGCATTGTGATGACAAGGTCCATGGAGAATTGTGATGACATGGTCATTGAACATGGTGATGACAAGAATTCTGGAGCATTGTGATGACAATGGCCATGGAGAATTGTGATGAGATGGTCATGGAACATGGTGATGACCAGAAATCTGGAGCATTGTGATGACAAGGGTCATGGAGCATTGTAATGAAAGGTTTCATTGTGCACCGTGATGACATGTGGGATGGAGTATTGTGATGAAACTGATCCTGGAGCCTTCTGATAACAAAAGCCATGGAGCATTGTGATGACAGGCATGATGGAGCATTGTAAAGAAAGGGGCAAAGGGGAATTGTAATGACAATAGAGAAATGTGGTGAAAATGGTCAGCGAGCATAGTGATTAAAGTGGTCTTTGAGAATTGTGATGAAAAGCGACACAGAGCATTGTGATGACAAAGGTCATGGAGAACTGTGATGACCAGGGTCATGTAGCCTTGTGATTACACGGTTATGGAATATTGTGATGAGAAGAATTATGGAGCATTGTGATGACACGGTCATGGAACATTGTGATGACAAGAAATCTGGAGCATTGTGATGACCAGGGCCATGGGGCATTGTGATGACACGGTCATGGAACATGGTGATGAAAAGAAATCTGGAGCATTGTGATGAGCAGGGTCATGTAGCATTGTGATGACACGGTCATGGAACATTGTGATGACAATAATTCTGGAGCATTCTGATGAAAAGGGCCATGGAGCATTGTGATGACAAGTGTCATGGAGCATTGTAATGAAAGGTTTCATTGTGCACCGTGATGACATGTGGGAAGGAGTATTGTGATGAAATTGATCCTGGAACATTCTGAAAACAAAAGCCATGGAGAATTGTGATGACAGGCATCATGGAGCATTGTGAAGAAACGGGAATGGGTAGTTGTAATGACAATAGAGAAATGTGATGAAAATGGTCAGCGAGTATAATGATTAAAGTGGTCATTTAGAATTGTGATGAAAAGCGACATAGAGCATTGTGATGACAAAGGTCATGGAGAACTGTGATGACCAGGGTCATGTAGCATTGTGATGACATGGTTATGGAACATTGTGATGAGAAGAATTATGGAGCATTGTGATGACACGGTCATGGAACATTGTGATGACAAGAATTCTGGAGAATTGTGATGACAAGGGCCAAGGAGAATTGTGATGACATGGTCATGGAACATGGGGATGACAAGAATTCTAGAGCATTGTGATGACAAGAACCATGGAGCATTGTGATGACATGTGTCTTGGAGCATTGTAATGAAAGGTTTCATTGTGCACCGTGATGACATGTGGGATGGAGTATTGTGATGAAACAGTTCCTGGAGCATTCTGATAAAAAAAAGCCATGGAGCATTGTGATGATAGGCATGATGGAGCATTGTAAAGAAAGGGGCAATGGGGAATTGTAATGACAATACAGAAATGGGATGAAAATGGTCAGCGAGCATAGTGACTAAAGTGGTCTTTGAGAATTGTGATGAAAAGCGACATAGAGCATTGTGATGACAAAGGTCATGGGGATGTGTGATGACCAGGGTCATGTAGCATTGTGATGACACGGTCACGGAACATTGTGATGAAAAGAATTCTGGAGCATTGTGATGACAAGGGCCTTGGAGCATTGTGATGACACGGTCATGGAACATTGTAATGACAAGAAATCTAGAGCAATGTGATGACAAGGGCCATAGAGCATTGTGATGACACGGTCATGGAACATTGTGATGACAAGAATTCTGGAGCATTGTGATGACAAGGGCCATGGAGAATTGTGATGACATGGTCATGGATCATTGTGATGACAAGAATTCTGGAGCATTGTGATGACAAGTGTCATGGAGCATTGTAATGAAACTTTTCATTGTGCACCGTGATGACAAGGGGGATGGAGTATTGTGATAAAACTGGTCCTGGAGTATTGTGATAACAAAAGCCATTGAGCATTGTGATGACAGGCATCATGGAGCATTGTGAAGAAAGGGGCAATGGGGAATTTTAATGACAATAGAGAAATGGGATGAAAATGGTCAGCGAGCATAGTGATTAAAGTGGTCTTTGAGAATTGTGATGAAAAGCGACATAGAGCATTGTGATGACAAAGGTCATGGAGAACTGTGATGACCAGGGTCATGTAGCATTGTGATGACACGGTCACGGAACATTGTGATGAAAAGTATTCTGCAGCATTGTGATGACAAGGGACATGGAGCATTGTGATGACAAGTATCATGGAGCATTATGAAGAAAGTGGCCATGGGGAATTGTAATGACATTAGAGAAATGTGGTGAAAATGGTCAGCGAGCATAGTGATTAAAGTGGTCTTTGAGAATTGTGATGAAAAGCGACACAGAGCATTGTGATGACAAAGGTCATGGAGAACTGTGATGACCAGGGTCATGTAGCCTTGTGATTACACGGTTATGGAATATTGTGATGAGAAGAATTATGGAGCATTGTGATGACACGGTCATGGAACATTGTGATGACAAGAAATCTGGAGCATTGTGATGACCAGGGCCATGGGGCATTGTGATGACACGGTCATGGAACATGGTGATGAAAAGAAATCTGGAGCATTGTGATGAGCAGGGTCATGTAGCATTGTGATGACACGGTCATGGAACATTGTGATGACAATAATTCTGGAGCATTCTGATGAAAAGGGCCATGGAGCATTGTGATGACAAGTGTCATGGAGCATTGTAATGAAAGGTTTCATTGTGCACCGTGATGACATGTGGGAAGGAGTATTGTGATGAAATTGATCCTGGAACATTCTGAAAACAAAAGCCATGGAGAATTGTGATGACAGGCATCATGGAGCATTGTGAAGAAACGGGAATGGGTAGTTGTAATGACAATAGAGAAATGTGATGAAAATGGTCAGCGAGTATAATGATTAAAGTGGTCATTTAGAATTGTGATGAAAAGCGACATAGAGCATTGTGATGACAAAGGTCATGGAGAACTGTGATGACCAGGGTCATGTAGCATTGTGATGACATGGTTATGGAACATTGTGATGAGAAGAATTATGGAGCATTGTGATGACACGGTCATGGAACATTGTGATGACAAGAATTCTGGAGAATTGTGATGACAAGGGCCAAGGAGAATTGTGATGACATGGTCATGGAACATGGGGATGACAAGAATTCTAGAGCATTGTGATGACAAGAACCATGGAGCATTGTGATGACATGTGTCTTGGAGCATTGTAATGAAAGGTTTCATTGTGCACCGTGATGACATGTGGGATGGAGTATTGTGATGAAACAGTTCCTGGAGCATTCTGATAAAAAAAAGCCATGGAGCATTGTGATGATAGGCATGATGGAGCATTGTAAAGAAAGGGGCAATGGGGAATTGTAATGACAATACAGAAATGGGATGAAAATGGTCAGCGAGCATAGTGACTAAAGTGGTCTTTGAGAATTGTGATGAAAAGCGACATAGAGCATTGTGATGACAAAGGTCATGGGGATGTGTGATGACCAGGGTCATGTAGCATTGTGATGACACGGTCACGGAACATTGTGATGAAAAGAATTCTGGAGCATTGTGATGACAAGGGCCTTGGAGCATTGTGATGACACGGTCATGGAACATTGTAATGACAAGAAATCTAGAGCATTGTGATGACAAGGGCCATAGAGCATTGTGATGACACGGTCATGGAACATTGTGATGACAAGAATTCTGGAGCATTGTGATGACAAGGGCCATGGAGAATTGTGATGACATGGTCATGGATCATTGTGATGACAAGAATTCTGGAGCATTGTGATGACAAGTGTCATGGAGCATTGTAATGAAACTTTTCATTGTGCACCGTGATGACAAGGGGGATGGAGTATTGTGATAAAACTGGTCCTGGAGTATTGTGATAACAAAAGCCATTGAGCATTGTGATGACAGGCATCATGGAGCATTGTGAAGAAAGGGGCAATGGGGAATTTTAATGACAATAGAGAAATGGGATGAAAATGGTCAGCGAGCATAGTGATTAAAGTGGTCTTTGAGAATTGTGATGAAAAGCGACATAGAGCATTGTGATGACAAAGGTCATGGAGAACTGTGATGACCAGGGTCATGTAGCATTGTGATGACACGGTCACGGAACATTGTGATGAAAAGTATTCTGCAGCATTGTGATGACAAGGGACATGGAGCATTGTGATGACAAGTATCATGGAGCATTATGAAGAAAGTGGCCATGGGGAATTGTAATGACATTAGAGAAATGTGATGAAAATGGTCAGCGAGTATAATGATTAAAGTGGTCATTTAGAATTGTGATGAAAAGCGACACAGAGCATTGTGATGACAAAGGTCATGGAGAACTGTGATGACCAGGGTCATGTAGCCTTGTGATTACACGGTTATGGAATATTGTGATGAGAAGAATTATGGAGCATTGTGATGACACGGTCATGGAACATTGTGATGACAAGAATTCTGGAGAATTGTGATGACAAGGGCCAAGGAGAATTGTGATGACATGGTCATGGAACATGGGGATGACAAGAATTCTAGAGCATTGTGATGACAAGAACCATGGAGCATTGTGATGACATGTGTCATGGAGCATTGTAATGAAAGGTTTCATTGTGCACCGTGATGACATGTGGGATGGAGTATTGTGATGAAACAGTTCCTGGAGCATTCTGATAAAAAAAAGCCATGGAGCATTGTGATGACAGGCATGATGGAGAATTGTAAAGAAAGGGGCAATGGGGAATTGTAATGACAATACAGAAATGGGATGAAAATGGTCAGCGAGCATAGTGACGAAAGTGGTCTTTCAGAATTGTGATGAAAAGCGACATAGAGCATTGTGATGACAAAGGTCATGGGGAAGTGTGATGACCAGGGTCATGTAGCATTGTGATGACACGGTCAAGGAACATTGTGATGAAAAGAATTCTGGAGCATTGTGATGATAAGGGCCTTGGAGCATTGTGATGACACGGTCATGGAACATTGTAATGACAAGAAATCTGGAGCATTGTGATGACAAGGGCCATAGAGCATTGTGATGACACGGTCATGGAACATTGTGATGACAAGAATTCTGGATCATTGTGATGACAAGGGCCATGGAGAATTGTGATGACATGGTCATGGATCATTGTGATGACAAGAATTCTGGAGCATTGTGATGACAAGTGTCATGGAGCATTGTAATGAAACTTTTCATTGTGCACCGTGATGACAAGGGGGATGGAGTATTGTGATAAAACTGGTCCTGGAGTATTGTGATAACAAAAGCCATTGAGCATTGTGATGACAGGCATCATGGAGCATTGTGAAGAAAGGGGCCATGGGGAATTTTAATGACAATAGAGAAATGGGATGAAAATGGTCAGCGAGCATAGTGATTAAAGTGGTCTTTGAGAATTGTGATGAAAAGCGACATAGAGCATTGTGATGCCAAAGGTCATGGAGAACTGTGATGACCAGGGTCATGTAGCCTTGTGATGACAAGAATTCTGGAGCATTGTGATGACAAAGGCCATGGAGCATTGTGATGACACGGTCATGGAAAATTGAGATGACAAGAATTCTGGAGCATTGTGATGACAAAGGCCATGGAGCATTGTGATGACATGTGTCAAGGAGCATTGTAATGAAAGGTTTCAATGTGCACCGTGATGACATTTGGGATGAAGTATTGTGATGAAACTGGTCCTGGAGCATTCTGATAACAAAAGAAATGGAACATTGTGATGACAGATATGATGGAGCATTGTAAAGAAAGGGGCAATGGGGAATTGTAATGACAATAGAGAAATGTGATGAAAACGGTCAG
This sequence comes from Balaenoptera acutorostrata, assembly GCF_949987535.1. Classification (NCBI taxonomy): domain Eukaryota; kingdom Metazoa; phylum Chordata; class Mammalia; order Artiodactyla; family Balaenopteridae; genus Balaenoptera; species Balaenoptera acutorostrata. Next base: position 548,039 of record NW_026645510.1, on the reverse strand, counting down.
CGAGGATAGTGATTAAAGTGGTCTTTGAGAATTGTGATGACAAAGGTCATGGAGAACTGTGATGACCAGGGTCATGTAGCATTGTGATGACATGGTCATGGAACATTGTGATGACAAGAATTCTGGAGCATTGTGATGACAAATGCCATGGAGCATTGTGATGACACGGTCATGGAACAATGTGATGAAAAGAAATCTGGAGCATTGTGATGACCAGGGCCATGGGGCATTGTGATGACAAGGTCATGGAACATTGTGATGACAAGGGCCATGGAACATTGTGATGACAAGAATTCTGGAGCATTGTGATGACAAGGGCCATGGAGAATTGTGATGACATGGTCATGGATCATTGTGATGACAAGAATTCTGGAGCATTGTGATGACAAGTGTCATGGAGCATTGTAATGAAACTTTTCATTGTGCACCGTGATGACAAGGGGGATGGAGTATTGTGATAAAACTGGTCCTGGAGTATTGTGATAACAAAAGCCATTGAGCATTGTGATGACAGGCATCATGGAGCATTGTGAAGAAAGGGGCAATGGGGAATTGTAATGACAATAGAGAAATGGGATGAAAATGGTCAGCGAGCATAGTGATTAAAGTGGTCTTTGAGAATTGTGATGAAAAGCAACATAGAGCATTGTGATGAAAAAGGTCATGGAGAACTGTGATGACCAGGGTCATGTAGCATTGTGATGACACGGTGATGGAATATTGTGATGACAAGAATTCTGGAGCATTGTGATGACAAGGGCCATGGAGCATTGTAATGACACTGTCATTGAACATTGTGATGACAAGAATTCTGGAGCATTGTGATGAGAAGGGCCATGGAGAATTGTGATGACATGGTCATGGATCATTGTGATGACAAGAATTCTGGAGCATTGTGATGACAAGTGTCATAGAACATTGTAATGAAACTTTTCATTGTGCACCGTGATGACAAGGGGGATGGAGTTTTGTGATGAAACTGGTCCTGGAGTATTGTGATAACAAAAGCCATTGAGCATTGTGATGACAGGCATCATGGAGCATTGTGAAGAAAGGGGCCATGGGGAATTGTAATGACAATAGAGAAATGGGATGAAAATGGTCAGCGAGCATAGTGAACAAAGTGGTCTTTGAGAATTGTGAGGAAAAGCGACATAGAGCATTGTGATGACAAAGGTCATGGAGAACTGTGATGACCAGGGTCATGTAGCATTGTGAGGACACGGTCATGGAACATTGTGATGAAAAGAAATCTGGAGCATAGTGATGACCAGGGCCATGGGGCATTGTGATGACACGGTCATGGAACATGGTGATGAAAAGAAATCTGGAGCATTGTGATGAGCAGGGTCATGTAGCATTGTGATGACACGGTCATGGAACATTGTGATGACAATAATTCTGGAGCATTCTGATGAAAAGGGCCATGGAGCATTGTGATGACAAGTGTCATGGAGCATTGTAATGAAAGGTTTCATTGTGCACCGTGATGACATGTGGGAAGGAGTATTGTGATGAAATTGATCCTGGAACATTCTGAAAACAAAAGCCATGGAGAATTGTGATGACAGGCATCATGGAGCATTGTGAAGAAACGGGAATGGGTAGTTGTAATGACAATAGAGAAATGTGATGAAAATGGTCAGCGAGTATAATGATTAAAGTGGTCATTTAGAATTGTGATGAAAAGCGACATAGAGCATTGTGATGACAAAGGTCATGGAGAACTGTGATGACCAGGGTCATGTAGCATTGTGATGACATGGTTATGGAACATTGTGATGAGAAGAATTATGGAGCATTGTGATGACACGGACATGGAACATTGTGATGACAAGAATTCTGGAGCACTGTGTTGAAAAGGGCCATGGAGCATTGTGATGACAAGGGTCATGGAGCATTGTAATGAAAGGTTTCATTGTGCACCGTGATGACATGTGGGATGGAATATTGTGATGAAACTGGTCCTGTTGCATTCTGATAACAAAAGTCATGGAGCATTGTGATGACAGGCATCATGGAGCATTTTAAAGAAAGGTGCAATGGGGAATTGTAATGACAATAGAGAAATGTGATGAAAATGGTCAGCGAGAATAGTGATTAAAGTGGTCTTTGAGAATTGTGATGAAAAGCGACATAGAGCATTGTGATGACAAAGGTCATGGGGAAGTGTGATGACCAGGGTCATGTAGCATTGTGATGACACGGTCAAGGAACATTGTGATGAAAAGAATTCTGGAGCATTGTGATGATAAGGGCCTTGGAGCATTGTGATGACACGGTCATGGAACATTGTAATGACAAGAAATCTGGAGCATTGTGATGACAAGGGCCATAGAGCATTGTGATGACACGGTCATGGAACATTGTGATGACAAGAATTCTGGATCATTGTGATGACAAGGGCCATGGAGAATTGTGATGACATGGTCATGGATCATTGTGATGACAAGAATTCTGGAGCATTGTGATGACAAGTGTCATGGAGCATTGTAATGAAACTTTTCATTGTGCACCGTGATGACAAGGGGGATGGAGTATTGTGATAAAACTGGTCCTGGAGTATTGTGATAACAAAAGCCATTGAGCATTGTGATGACAGGCATCATGGAGCATTGTGAAGAAAGGGGCCATGGGGAATTTTAATGACAATAGAGAAATGGGATGAAAATGGTCAGCGAGCATAGTGATTAAAGTGGTCTTTGAGAATTGTGATGAAAAGCGACATAGAGCATTGTGATGCCAAAGGTCATGGAGAACTGTGATGACCAGGGTCATGTAGCCTTGTGATGACAAGAATTCTGGAGCATTGTGATGACAAAGGCCATGGAGCATTGTGATGACACGGTCATGGAAAATTGAGATGACAAGAATTCTGGAGCATTGTGATGACAAAGGCCATGGAGCATTGTGATGACATGTGTCAAGGAGCATTGTAATGAAAGGTTTCAATGTGCACCGTGATGACATTTGGGATGAAGTATTGTGATGAAACTGGTCCTGGAGCATTCTGATAACAAAAGAAATGGAACATTGTGATGACAGATATGATGGAGCATTGTAAAGAAAGGGGCAATGGGGAATTGTAATGACAATAGAGAAATGTGATGAAAACGGTCAGCGAGCATAGTGATTAAAGTGGTCTTTGAGAATTGTGATGACAAAGGTCATGGAGAACTGTGATGACCAGGGTCATGTAGCATTGTGATGACATGGTCATGGAACATTGTGATGACAAGAATTCTGGAGCATTGTGATGACAAATGCCATGGAGCATTGTGATGACACGGTCATGGAACAATGTGATGAAAAGAAATCTGGAGCATTGTGATGACCAGGGCCATGGGGCATTGTGATGACAAGGTCATGGAACATTGTGATGACAAGGGCCATGGAACATTGTGATGACAAGAATTCTGGAGCATTGTGATGACAAGGGCCATGGAGAATTGTGATGACATGGTCATGGATCATTGTGATGACAAGAATTCTGGAGCATTGTGATGACAAGTGTCATGGAGCATTGTAATGAAACTTTTCATTGTGCACCGTGATGACAAGGGGGATGGAGTATTGTGATAAAACTGGTCCTGGAGTATTGTGATAACAAAAGCCATTGAGCATTGTGATGACAGGCATCATGGAGCATTGTGAAGAAAGGGGCAATGGGGAATTGTAATGACAATAGAGAAATGGGATGAAAATGGTCAGCGAGCATAGTGATTAAAGTGGTCTTTGAGAATTGTGATGAAAAGCAACATAGAGCATTGTGATGAAAAAGGTCATGGAGAACTGTGATGACCAGGGTCATGTAGCATTGTGATGACACGGTGATGGAATATTGTGATGACAAGAATTCTGGAGCATTGTGATGACAAGGGCCATGGAGCATTGTAATGACACTGTCATTGAACATTGTGATGACAAGAATTCTGGAGCATTGTGATGAGAAGGGCCATGGAGAATTGTGATGACATGGTCATGGATCATTGTGATGACAAGAATTCTGGAGCATTGTGATGACAAGTGTCATAGAACATTGTAATGAAACTTTTCATTGTGCACCGTGATGACAAGGGGGATGGAGTTTTGTGATGAAACTGGTCCTGGAGTATTGTGATAACAAAAGCCATTGAGCATTGTGATGACAGGCATCATGGAGCATTGTGAAGAAAGGGGCCATGGGGAATTGTAATGACAATAGAGAAATGGGATGAAAATGGTCAGCGAGCATAGTGAACAAAGTGGTCTTTGAGAATTGTGAGGAAAAGCGACATAGAGCATTGTGATGACAAAGGTCATGGAGAACTGTGATGACCAGGGTCATGTAGCATTGTGAGGACACGGTCATGGAACATTGTGATGAAAAGAAATCTGGAGCATTGTGATGACCAGGGCCATGGGGCATTGTGATGACACGGTCATGGAACATGGTGATGAAAAGAAATCTGGAGCATTGTGATGAGCAGGGTCATGTAGCATTGTGATGACACGGTCATGGAACATTGTGATGACAATAATTCTGGAGCATTCTGATGAAAAGGGCCATGGAGCATTGTGATGACAAGTGTCATGGAGCATTGTAATGAAAGGTTTCATTGTGCACCGTGATGACATGTGGGAAGGAGTATTGTGATGAAATTGATCCTGGAACATTCTGAAAACAAAAGCCATGGAGAATTGTGATGACAGGCATCATGGAGCATTGTGAAGAAACGGGAATGGGTAGTTGTAATGACAATAGAGAAATGTGATGAAAATGGTCAGCGAGTATAATGATTAAAGTGGTCATTTAGAATTGTGATGAAAAGCGACATAGAGCATTGTGATGACAAAGGTCATGGAGAACTGTGATTACCAGGGTCATGTAGCATTGTGATGACATGGTTATGGAACATTGTGATGAGAAGAATTATGGAGCATTGTGATGACACGGACATGGAACATTGTGATGACAAGAATTCTGGAGCACTGTGTTGAAAAGGGCCATGGAGCATTGTGATGACAAGGGTCATGGAGCATTGTAATGAAAGGTTTCATTGTGCACCGTGATGACATGTGGGATGGAATATTGTGATGAAACTGGTCCTGTTGCATTCTGATAACAAAAGTCATGGAGCATTGTGATGACAGGCATCATGGAGCATTTTAAAGAAAGGTGCAATGGGGAATTGTAATGACAATAGAGAAATGTGATGAAAATGGTCAGCGAGAATAGTGATTAAAGTGGTCTTTGAGAATTGTGATGAAAAGCGACATAGAGCATTGTGATGACAAAGGTCATGGAGAACTGTAATGACCAGGGACATTCAGCATTGTGATGACATGGTGATGGAATATTGTGATGACAAGAATTCTGGACCATTGTGATGACAAAGGCCATGGGGCATTGTGATGACACGGTCATGGAAAATAGTGATGACAAGAATTACGGAGCATTGTGATGACACGATCAAGAAACATTGTGATGAGAAGAATTCTGGAGCATTGTGATGACAAGGGCCATGGAGCATTGTGATGACACGGTCATGGAACATTGTGATGACAAGAATTCTGGAGCATTGTGATGAGAAGGGCCATGGAGAATTGTGATGACATGGTCATGGAACATGGTGATGACAAGAATTCTGGAGCGTTGTGATGACAAGGGCCATGGAGCATTGTGTTGACACGGTCATGGAACATTGTGATGACAAGAATTCTGGAGCATTTTGATGACAAGGGCCATGGTGCATTGTGATGACACGGTCATGGAACATTGTGATGACAAGCAATCTGGAGCATTGTGATGACAAGGGCCATGGAGCATTGTGATGACATGGTCATTGAACATTGTGATGACAAGAATTCTGGAGCATTGTGATGACAATGGCCATGGAGAATTGTGAGGACATGGTCGTGGGACATGGTGATGACAAGAATTCTGGAGCACTGTGTTGAAAAGGGCCCTGGAGCATTGTTATGACAAGTGTCATGGAGCATTGTAATGAAAGGTTTCATTGTGCACCGTGATGACATGTGGGATGGAATATTGTGATGAAACTGCTCCTGGAGCATTCTGATAACAAAAGCCATGGAGCATTGTGTTGACAGGCATCATGGAGCATTTTAAAGAGAGGGGCAATGGGGAATTGTAATGACAATAGAGAAATGGAATGAAAATGGTCAGCGAGCATAGTGATTAAAGTGGTCTTTGAGAATTGTGATGAAAAGCGACATAGAGCCTTGTGATGACAAAGGTCATGGAGAACTGTGATGACCAGGGTCATGTAGCATTGTGATAACACGGTCATGGAACATTGTGATGACAAGAATTATGGAGCATTGTGATGACACGGTCATGGAACATTGTGATGACAAGAATTCTGGAGCATTGTGATGACAAGGGCCATGGAGCATTGTGATGACAAGTGTCATGGAGCATTGTAATGAAAGGTTTCATTGTGCACCGTGATGACATGTGGGATGGAGTATTGTGATGAAACTGTTCCTGGAGCATTCTGATAACAAAAGCCATGGAGCATTGTGATGACAGGCATGATGGAGCATTGTAAGGAAAGGGGCAATGGGGAATTGTAATGACAATAGAGAAATGGGATGAAAATGGTCAGCGAGCATAGTGATTAAAGTGGTCTTTGAGAATTGTGATGAAAAGCGACATAGAGCATTGTGATGACAAAGGTCATGGAGAACTGTGATGACCAGGGTCATGTAGCATTGTGATAACACGGTCATGGAACATTGTGATGACAAGAATTCTGGAGCATTGTGATGACAAAGGCCATGGAGCATTGTGATGACACGGTCATGGAACATTGTGATGAAAAGAAATCTGGAGCATTGTGATGAACAGGGCCATGGGGCATTGTGATGACACGGTCATGGAACATTGTGATGACAAGAATTATGGAGCATTGTGATGAGAAGGGCCATGGAGGATTGTGATGACATGGTCATGGAACATGGTGATGACAAGAATTCTGGAGCGTTGTGATGACAAGGGCCATGGAGCATTGTGTTGACACGGTCATGGAACATTGTGATGACAAGAATTCTGGAGCATTTTGATGACAAGGGCCATGGTGCATTGTGATGACACGGTCATGGAACATTGTGATGACAAGCAATCTGGAGCATTGTGATGACAAGGGCCATGGAGCATTGTGATGACACGGTCATGCAACATTGTGATGACAAGAATTCTGGAGCATTGTGATGACAAGGTCCATGGAGAATTGTGATGACATGGTCATTGAACATGGTGATGACAAGAATTCTGGAGCATTGTGATGACAATGGCCATGGAGAATTGTGAGGACATGGTCGTGGGACATGGTGATGACAAGAATTCTGGAGAATTGTGATGACAAGGGTCATGGAGCATTGTAATGAAAGGTTTCATTGTGCACCGTGATGACATGTGGGATGGAGTATTGTGATGAAACTGATCCTGGAGCCTTCTGATAACAAAAGCCATGGAGCATTGTGATGACAGGAATGAAGGAGCATAGTAAAGAAAGGGGCAAAGTGGAATTGTAATGACAATAGAGAAATGTGATGAAAATGGTCAGCGAGTATAATGATTAAAGTGGTCATTTAGAATTGTGATGAAAAGCGACATAGAGAATTGTGATGACAAAGGTCATGGAGAAATGTGATGACCAGGGTCATGTAGCATTGTGATGACATGGTTATGGAACATTGTGATGAGAAGAAATATGGAGCATTGTGATGACACGGACATGGAACATTGTGATGACAAGAATTCTGGAGCACTGTGTTGAAAAGGGCCCTGGAGCATTGTGATGACAAGTGTCATGGAGCATTGTAATGAAAGGTTTCATTGTGCACCGTGATGACATGTGGGATGGAATATTGTGATGAAACTGGTCCTGGAGCATTCTGAAAACAAAAGCCATGGAGCATTGTGATGACAGGAATCATGGAGAATTGTAAAGAGAGGGGCAAAGGGGAATTGTAATGACAATAGAGAAATGGGATGAAAATGGTCAGCGAGCATAGTGATTAAAGTGGTCTTTGAGAATTGTGATGAAAAGCGACATAGAGCATTGTGATGACAAAGGTCATGGAGAACTGTGATGACCAGGGTCATGTAGCATTGTGATGAGAAGAATTATGGAGCATTGTGATGACAGGGTCATGGAACATTGTGATGACAAGAATTCTGGAGCACTGTGTTGAAAAGGGCCCTGGAGCATTGTGATGACAAGTGTCATGGAGCATTGTAATGAAAGGTTTCATTGTGCACTGTGATGACATGTGGGATGGAATATTGTGATGAAACTGGTCCTGGAGCATTCTGATAAAAAAAGCCATGGAGCATTGTGTTGAAAGGTATCATGGAGCATTTTAAAGAAAGGGGCAATGGGGAATTGTAATGACAATAGAGAAATGGAATGAAAATGGTCAGCGAGCATAGTGATTAAAGTAGTCTTTGAGAATTGTGATGAAAAGCGACATAGAGCCTTGTGATGACAAAGGTCATGGAGAACTGTGATGACCAGGGTCATGTAGCATTGTGATGACACGGTCATGGATCATTTTGAAGACAAGAATTCTGGAGCAATGTGATGACAAGGGCCATGGAGAATTGTGATGACATGGTCATGGATCATTGTGATGACAAGAATTCTGGAGCATTGTGATGACAAGGGCCATGGAGCATTGTGATGACACGGTCATGGAACATTTTGATGAAAAGAAATCTGGAGCATTGTGATGAACAGGGCCATGGGGCATTGTGATGACACGGTCATGGATCATTGTGATGACCAGAATTCTGGAGCACTGTGTTGTCAAGGGCCATGGAGAATTGTGATGACAAGTGTCATGGAGCATTGTAATGAAAAGTTTCATTGTGCACCGTGATGACATGTGGAATGGAATATTGTGATGAAACTGGTCCTGTTGCATTCTGATAACAAAAGCCATGGAGCATTGTGATGACAGGCATCATGGAGCATTTTAAAGAAAGGTGCAATGGGGAATTGTAATGACAATAGAGAAATGGGATGAAAATGGTCAGCGAGAATAGTGATTAAAGTGGTCTTTGAGAATTGTGATGAAAAGCGACATAGAGCATTGTGATGACAAAGGTCATGGAGAACTGTGATGACCATGGTCATGTAGCATTGTGATGACACGGTGATGGAATATTGTGATGACAAGAATTCTGGAGCATTGGGATGACAAAGGCCATGGGGCATTGTGATGACACGGTCATGGAACATTTTGATGACAAGAATTCTGGAGCATTGTGATGAGAAGGGCCATGGAGGATTGTGATGACACAGTCATGGAACATGGTGATGACAAGAATTCTGGAGCGTTGTGATGACAAGGGCCATGGAGCATTGTGATGACACGGTCATGGAACATTGTGATGACAAGAATTCTGGAGCATTGTGATGACAAGGGCCATGGTGCATTGTGATGACACGGTCATGGAACATTGTGATGACAAGCAATCTGGAGCATTGTGATGACAAGGGCCATGGAGCATTGTGATGACACGGTCATTGAACATTGTGATGACAAGAATTCTGGAGCATTGTGATGACAAGGTCCATGGAGAATTGTGATGACATGGTCATTGAACATGGTGATGACAAGAATTCTGGAGCATTGTGATGACAATGGCCATGGAGAATTGTGATGAGATGGTCATGGAACATGGTGATGACCAGAAATCTGGAGCATTGTGATGACAAGGGTCATGGAGCATTGTAATGAAAGGTTTCATTGTGCACCGTGATGACATGTGGGATGGAGTATTGTGATGAAACTGATCCTGGAGCCTTCTGATAACAAAAGCCATGGAGCATTGTGATGACAGGCATGATGGAGCATTGTAAAGAAAGGGGCAAAGGGGAATTGTAATGACAATAGAGAAATGTGGTGAAAATGGTCAGCGAGCATAGTGATTAAAGTGGTCTTTGAGAATTGTGATGAAAAGCGACATAGAGCATTGTGATGACAAAGGTCATGGAGAACTGTGATGACCAGGTTCAGGTAGTATTGTGATGACACGGTTATGGAACATTGTGATGAGAAGAATTATGGAGCATTGTGATGACAAAGGCCATGGAGCATTGTGATGACAAGTGTCAAGGAGCATTGTAATGAAAGGTTTCAATGTGCACCGTGATGACATTTGGGATGAAGTATTGTGATGAAACTGGTCCTGGAGCATTCTGATAACAAAAGAAATGGAACATTGTGATGACAGATATGATGGAGCATTGTAAAGAAAGGGGCAATGGGGAATTGTAATGACAATAGAGAAATGTGATGAAAACGGTCAGCGAGCATAGTGATTAAAGTGGTCTTTGAGAATTGTGATGACAAAGGTCATGGAGAACTGTGATGACCAGGGTCATGTAGCATTGTGATGACATGGTCATGGAACATTGTGATGACAAGAATTCTGGAGCATTGTGATGACAAATGCCATGGAGCATTGTGATGACACGGTCATGGAACAATGTGATGAAAAGAAATCTGGAGCATTGTGATGACCAGGGCCATGGGGCATTGTGATGACACGGTCATGGAACATTGTGATGACAAGGGCCATGGAACATTGTGATGAAAAGAATTCTGGAGCATTGTGATGACAAGGGCCATGGAGAATTGTGATGACACGGTCATGGATCATTGTGATGACCAGAATTCTGGAGCACTGTGTTGTCAAGGGCCATGGAGAATTGTGATGACAAGTGTCATGGAGCATTGTAATGAAAAGTTTCATTGTGCACCGTGATGACATGTGGAATGGAATATTGTGATGAAACTGGTCCTGTTGCATTCTGATAACAAAAGCCATGGAGCATTGTGATGACAGGCATCATGGAGCATTTTAAAGAAAGGTGCAATGGGGAATTGTAATGACAATAGAGAAATGGGATGAAAATGGTCAGCGAGAATAGTGATTAAAGTGGTCTTTGAGAATTGTGATGAAAAGCGACATAGAGCATTGTGATGACAAAGGTCATGGAGAACTGTGATGACCATGGTCATGTAGCATTGTGATGACACGGTGATGGAATATTGTGATGACAAGAATTCTGGAGCATTGTGATGACAAAGGCCATGGGGCATTGTGATGACACGGTCATGGAACATTGTGATGACAAGAATTCTGGAGCATTGTGATGAGAAGGGCCATGGAGGATTGTGATGACACGGTCATGGAACATGGTGATGACAAGAATTCTGGAGCGTTGTGATGACAAGGGCCATGGAGCATTGTGATGACACGGTCATGGAACATTGTGATGACAAGAATTCTGGAGCATTGTGATGAGAAGGGCCATGGAGAATTGTGATGACATGGTCATGGAACATGGTGATGACAAGAATTCTGGAGCGTTGTGATGACAAGGGCCATGGAGCATTGTGTTGACACGGTCATGGAACATTGTGATGACAAGAATTCTGGAGCATTTTGATGACAAGGGCCATGGTGCATTGTGATGACACGGTCATGGAACATTGTGATGACAAGCAATCTGGAGCATTGTGATGACAAGGGCCATGGAGCATTGTGATGACATGGTCATTGAACATGGTGATGACAAGAATTCTGGAGCATTGTGATGACAATGGCCATGGAGAATTGTGAGGACATGGTCGTGGGACATGGTGATGACAAGAATTCTGGAGCACTGTGTTGAAAAGGGCCCTGGAGCATTGTTATGACAAGTGTCATGGAGCATTGTAATGAAAGGTTTCATTGTGCACCGTGATGACATGTGGGATGGAATATTGTGATGAAACTGCTCCTGGAGCATTCTGATAACAAAAGCCATGGAGCATTGTGTTGACAGGCATCATGGAGCATTTTAAAGAGAGGGGCAATGGGGAATTGTAATGACAATAGAGAAATGGAATGAAAATGGTCAGCGAGCATAGTGATTAAAGTGGTCTTTGAGAATTGTGATGAAAAGCGACATAGAGCCTTGTGATGACAAAGGTCATGGAGAACTGTGATGACCAGGGTCATGTAGCATTGTGATGACACCGTCATGGATCATTGTGAAGACAGGAATTCTGGAGCAATGTGATGACAAGGGCCATGGAGAATTGTGATGACATGGTCATGGATCATTGTGATGACAAGAATTCTGGAGCATTGTGATGACAGGGGCCATGGAGCATTGTGATGACAAGTGTCATGGAGCATTGTAATGAAAGGTTTCATTGTGCACCGTGATGACATGTGGGATGGAGTATTGTGATGAAACTGTTCCTGGAGCATTCTGATAACAAAAGCCATGGAGCATTGTGATGACAGGCATGATGGAGCATTGTAAGGAAAGGGGCAATGGGGAATTGTAATGACAATAGAGAAATGGGATGAAAATGGTCAGCGAGCATAGTGATTAAAGTGGTCTTTGAGAATTGTGATGAAAAGCGACATAGAGCATTGTGATGACAAAGGTCATGGAGAAATGTGATGACCAGGATCATGTAGCATTGTGATAACACGGTCATGGAACATTGTGATGACAAGAATTCTGGAGCATTGTGATGACAAAGGCCATGGAGCATTGTGATGACACGGTCATGGAACATTGTGATGAAAAGAAATCTGGAGCATTGTGATGAACAGGGCCATGGGGCATTGTGATGACACGGTCATGGAACATTGTGATGACAAGAATTATGGAGCATTGTGATGAGAAGGGCCATGGAGGATTGTGATGACATGGTCATGGAACATGGTGATGACAAGAATTCTGGAGCGTTGTGATGACAAGGGCCATGGAGCATTGTGTTGACACGGTCATGGAACATTGTGATGACAAGAATTCTGGAGCATTTTGATGACAAGGGCCATGGTGCATTGTGATGACACGGTCATGGAACATTGTGATGACAAGCAATCTGGAGCATTGTGATGACAAGGGCCATGGAGCATTGTGATGACACGGTCATGCAACATTGTGATGACAAGAATTCTGGAGCATTGTGATGACAAGGTCCATGGAGAATTGTGATGACATGGTCATTGAACATGGTGATGACAAGAATTCTGGAGCATTGTGATGACAATGGCCATGGAGAATTGTGAGGACATGGTCGTGGGACATGGTGATGACAAGAATTCTGGAGAATTGTGATGACAAGGGTCATGGAGCATTGTAATGAAAGGTTTCATTGTGCACCGTGATGACATGTGGGATGGAGTATTGTGATGAAACTGATCCTGGAGCCTTCTGATAACAAAAGCCATGGAGCATTGTGATGACAGGCATGAAGGAGCATAGTTAAGAAAGGGGCAAAGTGGAATTGTAATGACAATAGAGAAATGTGATGAAAATGGTCAGCGAGTATAATGATTAAAGTGGTCATTTAGAATTGTGATGAAAAGCGACATAGAGAATTGTGATGACAAAGGTCATGGAGAAATGTGATGACCAGGGTCATGTAGCATTGTGATGACATGGTTATGGAACATTGTGATGAGAAGAAATATGGAGCATTGTGATGACACGGACATGGAACATTGTGATGACAAGAATTCTGGAGCACTGTGTTGAAAAGGGCCCTGGAGCATTGTGATGACAAGTGTCATGGAGCATTGTAATGAAAGGTTTCATTTTGCACCGTGATGACATGTGGGATGGAATATTGTGATGAAACTGGTCCTGGAGCATTCTGAAAACAAAAGCCATGGAGCATTGTGATGACAGGAATCATGGAGAATTGTAAAGAGAGGGGCAAAGGGGAATTGTAATGACAATAGAGAAATGGGATGAAAATGGTCAGCGAGCATAGTGATTAAAGTGGTCTTTGAGAATTGTGATGAAAAGCGACATAGAGCATTGTGATGACAAAGGTCATGGAGAACTGTGATGACCAGGGTCATGTAGCATTGTGATGAGAAGAATTATGGAGCATTGTGATGACAGGGTCATGGAACATTGTGATGACAAGAATTCTGGAGCACTGTGTTGAAAAGGGCCCTGGAGCATTGTGATGACAAGTGTCATGGAGCATTGTAATGAAAGGTTTCATTGTGCACTGTGATGACATGTGGGATGGAATATTGTGATGAAACTGGTCCTGGAGCATTCTGATAAAAAAAGCCATGGAGCATTGTGTTGACAGGTATCATGGAGCATTTTAAAGAAAGGGGCAATGGGGAATTGTAATGACAATAGAGAAATGGAATGAAAATGGTCAGCGAGCATAGTGATTAAAGTAGTCTTTGAGAATTGTGATGAAAAGCGACATAGAGCCTTGTGATGACAAAGGTCATGGAGAACTGTGATGACCAGGGTCATGTAGCATTGTGATGACACGGTCATGGATCATTTTGAAGACAAGAATTCTGGAGCAATGTGATGACAAGGGCCATGGAGAATTGTGATGACATGGTCATGGATCATTGTGATGACAAGAATTCTGGAGCATTGTGATGACAAGGGCCATGGAGCATTGTGATGACACGGTCATGGAACATTTTGATGAAAAGAAATCTGGAGCATTGTGATGAACAGGGCCATGGGGCATTGTGATGACACGGTCATGGATCATTGTGATGACCAGAATTCTGGAGCACTGTGTTGTCAAGGGCCATGGAGAATTGTGATGACAAGTGTCATGGAGCATTGTAATGAAAAGTTTCATTGTGCACCGTGATGACATGTGGAATGGAATATTGTGATGAAACTGGTCCTGTTGCATTCTGATAACAAAAGCCATGGAGCATTGTGATGACAGGCATCATGGAGCATTTTAAAGAAAGGTGCAATGGGGAATTGTAATGACAATAGAGAAATGGGATGAAAATGGTCAGCGAGAATAGTGATTAAAGTGGTCTTTGAGAATTGTGATGAAAAGCGACATAGAGCATTGTGATGACAAAGGTCATGGAGAACTGTGATGACCATGGTCATGTAGCATTGTGATGACACGGTGATGGAATATTGTGATGACAAGAATTCTGGAGCATTGTGATGACAAAGGCCATGGGGCATTGTGATGACACGGTCATGGAACATTGTGATGACAAGAATTCTGGAGCATTGTGATGAGAAGGGCCATGGAGGATTGTGATGACACGGTCATGGAACATGGTGATGACAAGAATTCTGGAGCGTTGTGATGACAAGGGCCATGGAGCATTGTGATGACACGGTCATGGAACATTGTGATGACAAGAATTCTGGAGCATTTTGATGACAAGGGCCATGGTGCATTGTGATGACACGGTCATGGAACATTGTGATGACAAGCAATCTGGAGCATTGTGATGACAAGGGCCATGGAGCATTGTGATGACACGGTCATGGAACATTGTGATGACAAGAATTCTGGAGCATTGTGATGACAAGGTCCATGGAGAATTGTGATGACATGGTCATTGAACATGGTGATGACAAGAATTCTGGAGCATTGTGATGACAATGGCCATGGAGAATTGTGATGAGATGGTCATGGAACATGGTGATGACCAGAAATCTGGAGCATTGTGATGACAAGGGTCATGGAGCATTGTAATGAAAGGTTTCATTGTGCACCGTGATGACATGTGGGATGGAGTATTGTGATGAAACTGATCCTGGAGCCTTCTGATAACAAAAGCCATGGAGCATTGTGATGACAGGCATGATGGAGCATTGTAAAGAAAGGGGCAAAGGGGAATTGTAATGACAATAGAGAAATGTGGTGAAAATGGTCAGCGAGCATAGTGATTAAAGTGGTCTTTGAGAATTGTGATGAAAAGCGACATAGAGCATTGTGATGACAAAGGTCATGGAGAACTGTGATGACCAGGTTCAGGTAGTATTGTGATGACACGGTTATGGAACATTGTGATGAGAAGAATTATGGAGCATTGTGATGACAAAGGCCATGGAGCATTGTGATGACAAGTGTCAAGGAGCATTGTAATGAAAGGTTTCAATGTGCACCGTGATGACATTTGGGATGAAGTATTGTGATGAAACTGGTCCTGGAGCATTCTGATAACAAAAGAAATGGAACATTGTGATGACAGATATGATGGAGCATTGTAAAGAAAGGGGCAATGGGGAATTGTAATGACAATAGAGAAATGTGATGAAAACGGTCAGCGAGCATAGTGATTAAAGTGGTCTTTGAGAATTGTGATGACAAAGGTCATGGAGAACTGTGATGACCAGGGTCATGTAGCATTGTGATGACATGGTCATGGAACATTGTGATGACAAGAATTCTGGAGCATTGTGATGACAAATGCCATGGAGCATTGTGATGACACGGTCATGGAACAATGTGATGAAAAGAAATCTGGAGCATTGTGATGACCAGGGCCATGGGGCATTGTGATGACACGGTCATGGAACATTGTGATGACAAGGGCCATGGAACATTGTGATGACAAGAATTCTGGAGCATTGTGATGACAAGGGCCATGGAGAATTGTGATGACACGGTCATGGATCATTGTGATGACAAGAATTCTGGAGCATTGTGATGACAAGTGTCATGGAGCATTGTAATGAAACTTTTCATTGTGCACCGTGATGACAAGGGGGATGGAGTATTGTGATAAAACTGGTCCTGGAGTATTGTGATAACAAAAGCCATTGAGCATTGTGATGACAGGCATCATGGAGCATTGTGAAGAAAGGGGCAATGGGGAATTGTAATGACAATAGAGAAATGGGATGAAAATGGTCAGCGAGCATAGTGATTAAAGTGGTCTTTGAGAATTGTGATGAAAAGCGACATAGAGCATTGTGATGACAAAGGTCATGGAGAACTGTGATGACCAGGGTCATGTAGCATTGTGATGACACGGTGATGGAATATTGTGATGACAAGAATTCTGGAGCATTGTGATGACAAGGGCCATGGAGCATTGTAATGACACTGTCATTGAACATTGTGATGACAAGAATTCTGGAGCATTGTGATGAGAAGGGCCATGGAGAATTGTGATGACATGGTCATGGATCATTGTGATGACAAGAATTCTGGAGCATTGTGATGACAAGTGTCATAGAACATTGTAATGAAACTTTTCATTGTGCACCGTGATGACAAGGGGGATGGAGTTTTGTGATGAAACTGGTCCTGGAGTATTGTGATAACAAAAGCCATTGAGCATTGTGATGACAGGCATCATGGAGCATTGTGAAGAAAGGGGCCATGGGGAATTGTAATGACAATAGAGAAATGGGATGAAAATGGTCAGCGAGCATAGTGAACAAATTGGTCTTTGAGAATTGTGAGGAAAAGCGACATAGAGCATTGTGATGACAAAGGTCATGGAGAACTGTGATGACCAGGGTCATGTAGCATTGTGAGGACACGGTCATGGAACATTGTGATGAAAAGAAATCTGGAGCATTGTGATGACCAGGGCCATGGGGCATTGTGATGACACGGTCATGGAACATGGTGATGAAAAGAAATCTGGAGCATTGTGATGAGCAGGGTCATGTAGCATTGTGATGACACGGTCATGGAACATTGTGATGACAATAATTCTGGAGCATTGTAATGAAAGGTTTCATTGTGCACCGTGATGACATGTGGGAAGGAGTATTGTGATGAAACTGATCCTGGAACATTCTGAAAACAAAAGCCATGGAGAATTGTGATGACAGGCATCATGGAGCATTGTGAAGAAACGGGAATGGGTAGTTGTAATGACAATAGAGAAATGTGATGAAAATGGTCAGCGAGTATAATGATTAAAGTGGTCATTTAGAATTGTGATGAAAAGCGACATAGAGCATTGTGATGACAAAGGTCATGGAGAACTGTGATGACCAGGGTCATGTAGCATTGTGATGACATGGTTATGGAACATTGTGATGAGAAGAATTATGGAGCATTGTGATGACACGGACATGGAACATTGTGATGACAAGAATTCTGGAGCACTGTGTTGAAAAGGGCCATGGAGCATTGTGATGACAAGGGTCATGGAGCATTGTAATGAAAGGTTTCATTGTGCACCGTGATGACATGTGGGATGGAATATTGTGATGAAACTGGTCCTGGAGCATTCTGATAACAAAAGCCATGGAGCATTGTGATGACAGGAATCATGGAGCATTGTAAAGAGAGGGGCAATGGGGAATTGTAATGACAATAGAGAAATGGGATGAAAATGGTCAGCGAGCATAGTGATTAAAGTGGTCTTTGAGAATTGTGATGAAAAGCGACATAGAGTATTGTGATGACAAAGGTCATGGAGAACTGTGATGACCAGGGTCATGTAGCATTGTGATGACACGGTCATGGAACATTGTGATGACAAGGGCCATGGAGCATTGTGATGACAAGTGTCATGGAGCATTGTAATGAAAGGTTCATTGTGCACCGTGATGACATGTGGGATGGAGTATTGTGATGAAACTGATCCTGGAGCATTCGGATAAGAAAAGCCATGGAGCATTGTGATGACAGGCATGATGGAGCATTGTAAAGAAAGGGGCAATGGGGAATTGTAATGACAATAGAGAAATGTGATGAAAATGATCAGCGAGCATAGTGATTAAAGTGGTCTTTGAGAATTGTGATGAAAAGTTACATAGAGCATTGTGATGACAAAGGTCATGGAGAACTGTGATGACCAGGCTCATGTAGCATTGTGATGACACGGTCATGTAACATTGTGATGACAAGAATTCTGGAGCACTGTTTTGACAAGGGCCATGGAGCATTGTGATGACATGGTCATGGAACATGGTGATGACAAGAATTCTGGAGCAATGTGATGACAAGGGCCATGGAGCATTGTGATGACACGGTCATGGAACATTTTGATGACCAGAATTCTGGAGCACTGTGTTGTCAAGGGCCATGGAGAATTGTGATGACAAGTGTCATGGAGCATTGTAATGAAAAGTTTCATTGTGCACCGTGATGACATGTGGAATGGAATATTGTGATGAAACTGGTCCTGTTGCATTCTGATAACAAAAGCCATGGAGCATTGTGATGACAGGCATCATGGAGCATTTTAAAGAAAGGTGCAATGGGGAATTGTAATGACAATAGAGAAATGGGATGAAAATGGTCAGCGAGAATAGTGATTAAAGTGGTCTTTGAGAATTGTGATGAAAAGCGACATAGAGCATTGTGATGACAAAGGTCATGGAGAACTGTGATGACCATGGTCATGTAGCATTGTGATGACACGGTGATGGAATATTGTGATGACAAGAATTCTGGAGCATTGTGATGACAAAGGCCATGGGGCATTGTGATGACACGGTCATGGAACATTGTGATGACAAGAATTCTGGAGCATTGTGATGAGAAGGGCCATGGAGGATTGTGATGACATGGTCATGGAACATGGTGATGACAAGAATTCTGGAGCGTTGTGATGACAAGGGCCATGGAGCATTGTGATGACACGGTCATGGATCATTGTGATGACAAGAATTCTGGAGCATTGTGATGACAAGTGTCATAGAACATTGTAATGAAACTTTTCATTGTGCACCGTGATGACAAGGGGGATGGAGTTTTGTGATGAAACTGGTCCTGGAGTATTGTGATAACAAAAGCCATTGAGCATTGTTATGACAGGCATCATGGAGCATTGTGAAGAAAGGGGCCTTGGGGAATTGTAATGACAATAGAGAAATGGGATGAAAATGGTCAGCGAGCATAGTGAACAAATTGGTCTTTGAGAATTGTGATGAAAAGCGACATAGAGCATTGTGATGACAAAGGTCATGGAGAACTGTGATGACCAAGGTCATGTAGCATTGTGAGGACACGGTCATGGAACATTGTGATGAAAAGAAATCTGGAGCATTGTGATGACCAGGGCCATGGGGCATTGTGATGACACGGTCATGGAACATGGTGATGAAAAGAAATCTGGAGCATTGTGATGAGCAGGGTCATGTAGCATTGTGATGACACGGTCATGGAACATTGTGATGACAATAATTCTGGAGCATTGTAATGAAAGGTTTCATTGTGCACCGTGATGACATGTGGGAAGGAGTATTGTGATGAAACTGATCCTGGAACATTCTGAAAACAAAAGCCATGGAGAATTGTGATGACAGGCATCATGGAGCATTGTGAAGAAACGGGAATTGGTAGTTGTAATGACAATAGAGAAATGTGATGAAAATGGTCAGCGAGTATAATGATTAAAGTGGTCATTTAGAATTGTGATGAAAAGCGACATAGAGCATTGTGATGACAAAGGTCATGGAGAACTGTGATGACCAGGGTCATGTAGCATTGTGATGACATGGTTATGGAACATTGTGATGAGAAGAATTATGGAGCATTGTGATGACACGGACATGGAACATTGTGATGACAAGAATTCTGGAGCACTGTGTTGAAAAGGGCCATGGAGCATTGTGATGACAAGTGTCATGGAGCATTGTAATGAAAGGTTTCATTGTGCACCGTGATGACATGTGGGATGGAATATTGTGATGAAACTGGTCCTGGAGCATTCTGATAACAAAAGCCATGGAGCATTGTGATGACAGGAATCATGGAGCATTGCAAAGAGAGGGGCAATGGGGAATTGTAATGACAATAGAGAAATGGGATGAAAATGGTCAGCGAGCATAGTGATTAAAATGGTCTTTGAGAATTGTGATGAAAAGCGACATAGAGCATTGTGATGACAAAGGTCATGGAGAACTGTGATGACCAGGGTCATGTAGCATTGTGATGACACGGTCATGGAACATTGTGATGACAAGGGCCATGGAGCATTGTGATGACAAGTGTCATGGAGCATTGTAATGAAAGGTTCATTGTGCACCGTGATGACATGTGGGATGGAGTATTGTGATGAAACTGATCCTGGAGCATTCGGATAAGAAAAGCCATGGAGCATTGTGATGACAGGCATGATGGAGCATTGTAAAGAAAGGGGCAATGGGGAATTGTAATGACAATAGAGAAATGTGATGAAAATGATCAGCGAGCATAGTGATTAAAGTGGTCTTTGAGAATTGTGATGAAAAGTGACATAGAGCATTGTGATGACAAAGGTCATGGAGAACTGTGATGACCAGGCTCATGTAGCATTGTGAGGACACGGTCATGTAACATTGTGATGACAAGAATTCTGGAGCACAGTTTTGACAAGGGCCATGGAGCATTGTGATGACATGGTCATGGAACATGGTGATGACAAGAATTCTGGAGCAATGTGATGACAAGGGCCATGGAGCATTGTGATGACACGGTCATGGAACATTTTGATGAAAAGAAATCTGGAGCATTGTGATGAACAGGGCCATGGGGCATTGTGATGACACGGTCATGGATCATTGTGATGACCAGAATTCTGGAGCACTGTGTTGTCAAGGGCCATGGAGAATTGTGATGACAAGTGTCATGGAGCATTGTAATGAAAAGTTTCATTGTGCACCGTGATGACATGTGGAATGGAATATTGTGATGAAACTGGTCCTGTTGCATTCTGATAACAAAAGCCATGGAGCATTGTGATGACAGGCATCATGGAGCATTTTAAAGAAAAGTGCAATGGGGAATTGTAATGACAATAGAGAAATGGGATGAAAATGGTCAGCGAGAATAGTGATTAAAGTGGTCTTTGAGAATTGTGATGAAAAGCGACATAGAGCATTGTGATGACAAAGGTCATGGAGAACTGTGATGACCATGGTCATGTAGCATTGTGATGACACGGTGATGGAATATTGTGATGACAAGAATTCTGGAGCATTGTGATGACAAAGGCCATGGGGCATTGTGATGACACGGTCATGGAACATTGTGATGACAAGAATTCTGGAGCATTGTGATGAGAAGGGCCATGGAGGATTGTGATGACATGGTCATGGAACATGGTGATGACAAGAATTCTGGAGCGTTGTGATGACAAGGGCCATGGAGCATTGTGATGACACGGTCATGGATCATTGTGATGACAAGAATTCTGGAGCATTGTGATGACAAGTGTCATAGAACATTGTAATTAAACTTTTCATTGTGCACCGTGATGACAAGGGGGATGGAGTTTTGTGATGAAACTGGTCCTGGAGTATTGTGATAACAAAAGCCATTGAGCATTGTTATGACAGGCATCATGGAGCATTGTGAAGAAAGGGGCCATGGGGACTTGTAATGACAATAGAGAAATGGGATGAAAATGGTCAGCGAGCATAGTGAACAAATTGGTCTTTGAGAATTGTGATGAAAAGCGACATAGAGCATTGTGATGACAAAGGTCATGGAGAACTGTGATGACCAGGGTCATGTAGCATTGTGAGGACACGGTCATGGAACATTGTGATGAAAAGAAATCTGGAGCATTGTGATGACCAGGGCCATGGGGCATTGTGATGACACGGTCATGGAACATGGTGATGAAAAGAAATCTGGAGCATTGTGATGAGCAGGGTCATGTAGCATTGTGATGACACGGTCATGGAACATTGTGATGACAATAATTCTGGAGCATTGTAATGAAAGGTTTCATTGTGCACCGTGATGACATGTGGGAAGGAGTATTGTGATGAAACTGATCCTGGAATATTCTGAAAACAAAAGCCATGGAGAATTGTGATGACAGGCATCATGGAGCATTGTGAAGAAACGGGAATGGGTAGTTGTAATGACAATAGAGAAATGTGATGAAAATGGTCAGCGAGTATAATGATTAAAGTGGTCATTTAGAATTGTGATGAAAAGCGACATAGAGCATTGTGATGACAAAGGTCATGGAGAACTGTGATGACCAGGGTCATGTAGCATTGTGATGACATGGTTATGGAACATTGTGATGAGAAGAATTATGGAGCATTGTGATGACACGGACATGGAACATTGTGATGACAAGAATTCTGGAGCACTGTGTTGAAAAGGGCCATGGAGCATTGTGATGACAAGTGTCATGGAGCATTGTAATGAAAGGTTTCATTGTGCACCGTGATGACATGTGGGATGGAATATTGTGATGAAACTGGTCCTGGAGCATTCTGATAACAAAAGCCATGGAGCATTGTGATGACAGGAATCATGGAGCATTGCAAAGAGAGGGGCAATGGGGAATTGTAATGACAATAGAGAAATGGGATGAAAATGGTCAGCGAGCATAGTGATTAAAATGGTCTTTGAGAATTGTGATGAAAAGCGACATAGAGCATTGTGATGACAAAGGTCATGGAGAACTGTGATGACCAGGGTCATGTAGCATTGTGATGACACGGTCATGGAACATTGTGATGACAAGGGCCATGGAGCATTGTGATGACAAGTGTCATGGAGCATTGTAATGAAAGGTTCATTGTGCACCGTGATGACATGTGGGATGGAGTATTGTGATGAAACTGATCCTGGAGCATTCGGATAAGAAAAGCCATGGAGCATTGTGATGACAGGCATGATGGAGCATTGTAAAGAAAGGGGCAATGGGGAATTGTAATGACAATAGAGAAATGTGATGAAAATGATCAGCGAGCATAGTGATTAAAGTGGTCTTTGAGAATTGTGATGAAAAGTGACATAGAGCATTGTGATGACAAAGGTCATGGAGAACTGTGATGACCAGGCTCATGTAGCATTGTGAGGACACGGTCATGTAACATTGTGATGACAAGAATTCTGGAGCACAGTTTTGACAAGGGCCATGGAGCATTGTGATGACATGGTCATGGAACATGGTGATGACAAGAATTCTGGAGCAATGTGATGACAAGGGCCATGGAGCATTGTGATGACACGGTCATGGAACATTTTGATGAAAAGAAATCTGGAGCATTGTGATGAACAGGGCCATGGGGCATTGTGATGACACGGTCATGGATCATTGTGATGACCAGAATTCTGGAGCACTGTGTTGTCAAGGGCCATGGAGAATTGTGATGACAAGTGTCATGGAGCATTGTAATGAAAAGTTTCATTGTGCACCGTGATGACATGTGGAATGGAATATTGTGATGAAACTGGTCCTGTTGCATTCTGATAACAAAAGCCATGGAGCATTGTGATGACAGGCATCATGGAGCATTTTAAAGAAAAGTGCAATGGGGAATTGTAATGACAATAGAGAAATGGGATGAAAATGGTCAGCGAGAATAGTGATTAAAGTGGTCTTTGAGAATTGTGATGAAAAGCGACATAGAGCATTGTGATGACAAAGGTCATGGAGAACTGTGATGACCATGGTCATGTAGCATTGTGATGACACGGTGATGGAATATTGTGATGACAAGAATTCTGGAGCATTGTGATGACAAAGGCCATGGGGCATTGTGATGACACGGTCATGGAACATTGTGATGACAAGAATTCTGGAGCATTGTGATGAGAAGGGCCATGGAGGATTGTGATGACATGGTCATGGAACATGGTGATGACAAGAATTCTGGAGCGTTGTGATGACAAGGGCCATGGAGCATTGTGATGACACGGTCATGGATCATTGTGATGACAAGAATTCTGGAGCATTGTGATGACAAGTGTCATAGAACATTGTAATGAAACTTTTCATTGTGCACCGTGATGACAAGGGGGATGGAGTTTTGTGATGAAACTGGTCCTGGAGTATTGTGATAACAAAAGCCATTGAGCATTGTTATGACAGGCATCATGGAGCATTGTGAAGAAAGGGGCCATGGGGACTTGTAATGACAATAGAGAAATGGGATGAAAATGGTCAGCGAGCATAGTGAACAAATTGGTCTTTGAGAATTGTGATGAAAAGCGACATAGAGCATTGTGATGACAAAGGTCATGGAGAACTGTGATGACCAGGGTCATGTAGCATTGTGAGGACACGGTCATGGAACATTGTGATGAAAAGAAATCTGGAGCATTGTGATGACCAGGGCCATGGGGCATTGTGATGACACGGTCATGGAACATGGTGATGAAAAGAAATCTGGAGCATTGTGATGAGCAGGGTCATGTAGCATTGTGATGACACGGTCATGGAACATTGTGATGACAATAATTCTGGAGCATTGTAATGAAAGGTTTCATTGTGCACCGTGATGACATGTGGGAAGGAGTATTGTGATGAAACTGATCCTGGAATATTCTGAAAACAAAAGCCATGGAGAATTGTGATGACAGGCATCATGGAGCATTGTGAAGAAACGGGAATGGGTAGTTGTAATGACAATAGAGAAATGTGATGAAAATGGTCAGCGAGTATAATGATTAAAGTGGTCATTTAGAATTGTGATGAAAAGCGACATAGAGCATTGTGATGACAAAGGTCATGGAGAACTGTGATGACCAGGGTCATGTAGCATTGTGATGACATGGTTATGGAACATTGTGATGAGAAGAATTATGGAGCATTGTGATGACACGGACATGGAACATTGTGATGACAAGAATTCTGGAGCACTGTGTTGAAAAGGGCCATGGAGCATTGTGATGACAAGTGTCATGGAGCATTGTAATGAAAGGTTTCATTGTGCACCGTGATGACATGTGGGATGGAATATTGTGATGAAACTGGTCCTGGAGCATTCTGATAACAAAAGCCATGGAGCATTGTGATGACAGGAATCATGGAGCATTGTAAAGAGAGGGGCAATGGGGAATTGTAATGACAATAGAGAAATGGGATGAAAATGGTCAGCGAGCATAGTGATTAAAGTGGTCTTTGAGAATTGTGATGAAAAGCGACATAGAGCATTGTGATGACAAAGGTCATGGAGAACTGTGATGACCAGGGTCATGTAGCATTGTGATGACACGGTCATGGATCATTGTGAAGACAAGAATTCTGGAGCAATGTGATGACAAGGGCCATGGAGAATTGTGATGACATGGTCATGGATCATTGTGATGACAAGAATTCTGGAGCATTGTGATAGCAAGAGCCATGGAGCATTGTGATGACAAGTGTCATGGAGCATTGTAATGAAAGGTTTCATTGTGCACCGTGATGACATGTGGGATGGAGTATTGTGATGAAACTGTTCCTGGAGCATTGTGATAACAAAAGCCATGGAGCATTGTGATGACACGCATGATGGAGCATTGTAAGGAAAGGGACAATGGGGAATTGTAATGACAATAGAGAAATGGGATGAAAATGGTCAGCGAGCATAGTGATTAAAGTGGTCTTTGAGAATTGTGATGAAAAGCGACATAGAGCATTGTGATGACAAAGGTCATGGAGAAATGTGATGACCAGGATCATGTAGCATTGTGATAACACGGTCATGGAACATTGTGGTGACAAGAATACTGGAGCATTGTGATGACAAAGGCCATGGAGCATTGTGATGACACGGTCATGGAACATTGTGATGAAAAGAAATCTGGAGCATTGTGATGAACAGGGCCATGGGGCATTGTGATGACACGGTCATGGATCATTGTGATGACCAGAATTCTGGAGCACTGTGTTGTCAAGGGCCATGGAGAATTGTGATGACAACTGTCATGGAGCATTGTAATGAAAAGTTTCATTGTGCACCGTGATGACATGTGGGATGGAATATTGTGATGAAACTGGTCCTGTTGCATTCTGATAACAAAAGCCATGGAGCATTGTGATGACAGTCATCATGGAGCATTTTAAAGAAAGGTGCAATTGGGAATTGTAATGACAATAGAGAAATGTGATGAAAATGGTCAGCGAGAATAGTGATTAAAGTGGTCTTTGAGAATTGTGATGAAAAGTGACATAGAGCATTGTGATGACAAAGGTCATGGAGAACTGTAATGACCAGGGACATGTAGCATTGTGATGACACGGTGATGGAATATTGTGATGACAAGAATTCTGGACCATTGTGATGACAAAGGCCATGGGGCATTGTGATGACACGGTCATGGAACATTGTGATGACAAGAATTATGGAGCATTGTGATGACACGATCAAGAAACATTGTGATGAGAAGAATTCTGGAGCATTGTTATGACAAGGGCCATGGAGCATTGTGATGACACGGTCATGGAACATTGTGATGACAAGAATTCTGGAGCATTGTGATGAGAAGGTCCATGGAGAATTGTGATGACATGGTCATTGAACATGGTGATGACAAGAATTCTGGAGAATTGTGATGACAATGGCCATGGAGAATTGTGAGGACATGGTCGTGGGACATGGTGATGACAAGAATTCTGGAGAATTGTGATGACAAGGGTCATGGAGCATTGTAATGAAAGGTTTCATTGTGCACCGTGATGACATGTGGGATGGAGTATTGTGATGAAACTGATCCTGGAGCCTTCTGATAACAAAAGCCATGGAGCATTGTGATGACAGGCATGATGGAGCATAGTAAAGAAAGGGGCAAAGTGGAATTGTAATGACAATAGAGAAATGTGATGAAAATGGTCAGCGAGCATAGTGATTAAAGTGGTCTTTGAGAATTGTGATGAAAAGCGACATAGAGCATTGTGATGACAAAGGTCATGGAGAACTGTGATGACCAGGTTCATGTAGTATTGTGATTACACGGTTATGGAACATTGTGATGAGAAGAATTATAGAGCATTGTGATGACACGGTCATGGAACATTGTGATGACAAGAATTCTGGAGCATTGTGATGACAAGAGCCATGGAGCATTGTGATGACACGGTCATGGAACATTGTAATGACAGGAAATCTGGAGCATTGTGATGACAAGAGCCATGGAGCATTGTGATGACAAGTGTCATGGAGCATTGTAATGAAAGGTTTCATTGTGCACCGTGATGACATGTGGGATGGAGTATTGTGATGAAACTGTTCCTGGAGCATTCTGATAAAAAAAAGCCATGGAGCATTGTGATGACAGGCATGATGGAGCATTGTAAAGAAAGGGGCAATGGGGAATTGTAATGACAATAGAGAAATTGGATGAAAATGCTCAGCGAGCATAGTGACTAAAGTGGTGTTTGAGAATTGTGTTGAAAAGCGACATAGAGCATTGTGATGACAAAGGTCATGGAGAAGTGTGATGACCAGGGTCATGTAGCATTGTGATGACACGGTCACGGAACATTGTGATGACAAGAAATCTGGAGCATTGTGATGACAAGGGCCATAGAGCATTGTGATGACACGGTCATGGAACATTGTGATGACAAGAATTCTGGAGCATTGTGATGACAAGGGCCATGGAGAATTGTGATGACATGGTCATGGATCATTGTGATGACAAGAATTCTGGAGCATTGTGATGACAAGTATCATGGAACATTGTAATGAAACTTTTCATTGTGCACCGTGATGACAAGGGGGATGGAGTTTTGTGATGAAACTGGTCCTGCAGTATTGTGATAACAAAAGCCATTGAGCATTGTGATGACAGGCATCATGGAGCATTGTGAAGAAAGGGGCCATGGGGAATTGTAATGACAATAGAGAAATGGGATGAAAATGGACAGCGAGCATAGTGAACAAAGTGGTCTTTGAGAATAGTGATGAAAAGCGACATAGAGCATTGTGATGACAAAGGTCATGGAGAACTGTGATGACCAGGGTCATGTAGCATTGTGTGGACACGGTCATGGAACATTGTGATGAAAAGAAATCTGGAGCATTGTGATGACCAGGGCCATGGGGCATTGTGATGACACGGTCATGGAACATGGTGATGAAAAGAAATCTGGAGCATTGTGATGAGCATGGTCATGTAGCATTTTGATGACACGGTCATGGAACATTGTGATGACAATAATTCTGGAGCATTCTGATGACAAGGGCCATGGAGCATTGTGATGACAAGTGTCATGGAACATTGTAATGAAAGGTTTCATTGTGCACCGTGATGACATGTGGGATGGAGTATTGTGATGAAACTGATCCTGGAGCATTCGGATAACAAAAGCCATGGAGCATTGTGATGACAGGCATGATGGAGCATTGTGATGACACGATCAAGAAACATTGTGATGAGAAGAATTCTGGAGCATTGTGATGACAAGGGCCATGGAGCATTGTGATGACACGGTCATGGAACATTGTGATGACAAGAATTCTGGAGCATTGTGATGACAAGGGCCAAGGAGAATTGTGATGACATGGTCATGGAATATTGTGATGACAACAATTCTGGAGCATAGTGATGACAAGGGCCATGGAGCATTGTGATGACTAGTGTCATGGAGCATTGTAATGAAAGGTTTCATTGTGCACCGTGATGATATGTGGGATGGAATATTTTGATGAAACTGGTCCTGGAGAATTCTGATAACAAAAGCCATGGAGCATTGTGATGACAGGCATGATGGAGAATTGTAAAGAAAGGGGCAATGGGGAATTGTAATGACAATAGAGAATTGTGATGAAAATGATCAGCGAGCATAGTGATTAAAGTGGTCTTTGAGAATTGTGATGAAAAGCGACATAGAGCATTGTGATGGCAAAGGTCCTGGAGAACTGTAATGACCAGGGTCATGTAGCATTGTGATGACACGGTCAAGGACATTGTGATGAAAAGTATTCTGCAGCATTGTGATGACAAGGGCCATGGAGCATTGTGATGACAAATATCATGGAGCATTATGAAGAAAGGGGCCATGGGGAATTGTAATGACAATAGAGAAATGTGATGAAAATGGTCAGCGAGTATAATGATTAAAGTGGTCATTTAGAATTGTGATGAAAAACGACATAGAGCATTGTGATGACAAAGGTCATGGAGAACTGTGATGACCAGGGTCATGTAGCCTTGTGATTACACGGTTATGGAACATTGTGATGAGAAGAATTATGGAGCATTGTGATGACACGGTCATGGAACATTGTGATGACAAGAATTCTGGAGCACTGTTTTGACAAGGGCCATGGAGCATTGTGATGACAAGTGTCATGGAGCATTGTGATGACACGTTCATGGAACATTGTGATGACAAAAATTCTGGAGCATTGTGATGACAAGGGCCATGGAGAATTGTGATGACATGGTCATGGAACATGGTGATGACAAGTATTCTGGAGCATTGTGATGACAAGGGCCATGGAGGATTGTGATGACAAGTGTCATGGAGCATTGTAATGAGAGGTTTCATTGTGCACCGTGATGACAATGGGGATGGAGTATTGTGATGAAACTGGTCCTGGAGCATTGTGATAACAAAAACCATGGAGCATTTTGATGAGAGGCATCATGGAGCATTGTGAAGAAAGGGGAATGGGGAATTGTAATGACAATAGAGAAATGTGATGAAAATGGTCAGCGAGTATAATGATTAAAGTGGTCATTTAGAATTGTGATGAAAAGCGACATAGAGCATTGTGATGACAAAAGTCATGGAGAACTGTGATGACCAGGGTCATGTAGCATTGTGATGAGAAGAATTATGGAGCATTGTGATGACAGGGTCATGGAACATTGTGAGGACAAGAATTCTGGAGCACTGTGTTGAAAAGGGCCATGGAGCATTATGATGACAAGTGTCATGGAGCATTGTAATGAAAGGTTTCATTGTGCACCGTGATGACATGTGGGATGGAATATTGTGATGAAACTGGTCCTGGAGCATTCTGATAACAAAAGCCATGGAGCATTGTGTTGACAGGCATCATGGAGCATTTTAAAGAAAGGGGCAATGGGGAATTGTAATGACAATAGAGAAATGGAATGAAAATGGTCAGCGAGCATAGTGATTAAAGTGGTCTTTGAGAATTGTGATGAAAAGCGACATAGAGCCTTGTGATGACAAAGGTCATGGAGAACTGTGATGACCAGGGTCATGTAGCATTGTGATGACACGGTCATGGATCATTGTGAAGACAAGAATTCTGGAGCAATGTGATGACAAGGGCCATGGAGAATTGTGATGACATGGTCATGGATCATTGTGATGACAAGAATTCTGGAGCATTGTGATGACAAGGGCCATGGAGCATTGTGATGAGAAGAATTCTGGAGCATTGTGATGACAAGGGCCATGGAGCATTGTGATGACACGGTCATGGAACATTGTGATGACAAGAATTCTGGAGCGTTGTGATGACAAGGGCCATGGAGCATTGTGATGACACGGTCATGGAACATTGTGATGACAAGAATTCTGGAGCATTTTGATGACAAGAGCCATGGTGCATTGTGATGACACGGTCATGGAACATTGTGATGACAAGCAATCTGGAGCATTGTGATGACAAGGGCCATAGAGGATTGTGATGACACGGTCATGGAACATTGTGATGACAAGAATTCTGGAGCATTGTGATGACAAGGTCCATGGAGAATTGTGATGACATGGTCATTGAACATGGTGATGACAAGAATTCTGGAGCATTGTGATGACAATGGCCATGGAGAATTGTGATGACATGGTCATGGGACATGTTGATAACAAGAATTCTGGAGAATTGTGATGACAAGGGTCATGGAGCATTGTAATGAAAGGTTTCATTGTGCACCGTGATGACATGTGGGATGGAGTATTGTGATGAAACTGATCCTGGAGCCTTCTGATAACAAAAGCCATGGAGCATTGTGATGACAGGCATGATGGAGCATTGTAAAGAAACGGGCAAAGTGGAATTGTAATGACAATAGAGAAATGTGATGAAAATGGTCAGCGAGCATAGTGATTAAAGTGGTCTTTGAGAATTGTGATGAAAAGCGACATAGAGCATTGTGATGACAAAGGTCATGGAGAACTGTGATGACCAGGTTCATGTAGTATTGTGATGACACGGTTATGGAACATTGTGATGAGAAGAATTATGGAGCATTGTGATGACAAGAGCCATGGAGCATTGTGATGACACGGTCATGGAACATTGTAATGACAAGAATTCTGGAGCATTGTGATGACAAGAGCCATGGAGCATTGTGATGACACGGTCATGGAACATTGTAATGACAGGAAATCTGGAGCATTGTGATGACAAGAGCCATGGAGCATTGTGATGACAAGTGTCATGGAGCATTGTAATGAAAGGTTTCATTGTGCACCGTGATGACATGTGGGATGGAGTACTGTGATGAAACTGTTCCTGGAGCATTCTGATAAAAAAAAGCCATGGAGCATTGTGATGACAGACATGATGGAGCATTGTAAAGAAAGGGGCAATGGGGAATTGTAATGACAATAGAGAAATTGGATGAAAATGCTCAGCGAGCATAGTGACTAAAGTGGTCTTTGAGAATTGTGATGAAAAGCGACATAGAGCATTGTGATGACAAAGGTCATGGAGAAGTGTGATGACCAGGGTCATGTAGCATTGTGATGACACGGTCACGGAACATTGTGATGAAAAGAATTCTGGAGCATTGTGATGACAAGGGCCATGGAGCATTGTGATGAAACGGACATGGAACATTGTAATGACAAGAAATCTGGAGCATTGTGATGACAAGGGCCATAGAGCATTGTGATGACACGGTCATGGATCATGGTGATGAAAAGAAATCTGGAGCATTGTGATGAGCAGGGTCATGTAGCATTGTGATGACACGGTCTTGGAACATTGTGATGACAATAATTCTGGAGCATTCTGATGACAAGGGCCATGGAGCATTGTGATGACAAGTGTCATGGAGCATTGTAATGAAAGGTTTCATTGTGCACCGTGATGACATGTGGGATGGAGTATTGTGATGAAACTGATCCTGGAACATTCTGAAAACAAAAGCCATGGAGCGTTTTGATGACAGGCATGATGGAGCCTTGTAAAGAAAGGGGCAATGGGGAATTGTAATGACAATAGAGAAATGGGATGAAAAGGGTCAGCGAGCATAGTGATTAAAGTGGTCTTTGAGAATTGTGATGAAAAGTGACATAGAACCTTGTGATGACAAAGGTCATGGAGAAATGTGATGACCAGGGTCATGTAGCATTGTGATGACACGGTCACGGAACATTGTGATGAAATGTATTCTGCAGCATTGTGATGACAAGGGCCATGGAGCATTGTGATGACTAGTGTCATGGAGCATTATGAAGAAAGGGGCCATGGGGAATTGTAATGACAATAGAGAAATGTGATGAAAATGGTCAGCGAGTATAATGATTAAAGTGGTCATTTAGAATTGTGATGAAAAGCGACATAGAGCATTGTGATGACAAAGGTCATGGAGAACTGTGATGACCAGGGTCATGTAGCCTTGTGATTGCACGGTTATGGAACATTGTGATGAGAAGAATTATGGAGCATTGTGATGACACGGTCATGGAACATTGTGATGACAAGAATTCTGGAGCACTGTGTTGACAAGGGCCATGGAGCATTGTGATGACAAGTGTCATGGAGCATTGTGATGACACGGTCATGCAACATTGTGATGACAAAAATTCTGGAGCATTGTGATGACAAGGGCCATGGAGAATTGTGATGACATGGTCATGGAACATGGTGATGACAAGAATTCTGGAGCATTGTGATGACAATGGCCATGGAGGATTGTGATGACAAGTGTCATGGAGCATTGTAATGAGAGGTTTCATTGTGCACCGTGATGACAAGGGGGATGGAGTATTCTGATGAAACTTGTCCTGGAGCATTGTGATAACAAAAGCCATGGAGCATTGTGATGACAGGCATCATGGAGCATTGTGAAGAAAGGGGAATGGGGAATTGTAATGACAATAGAGAAATGTGATGAAAATGGTCAGCGAGTATAATGATTAAAGTGGTCATTTAGAATTGTGATGAAAAGCGACATAGAGCATTGTGATGACAAACGTCATGGAGAACTGTGATGACCAGGGGCATGTAGCATTGTGATGACATGGTTATGGAACATTTTGATGAGAAGAATTATGGAGCATTGTGATGACACGGACATGGAACATTGTGATGACAAGAATTCTGGAGCGCTGTGTTGAAAAGGGCCATGGAGCATTGTGATGACAAGTGTCATGGAGCATTGTAATGAAAGGTTTCATTGTGCACCATGATGACATGTGGGATGGAATATTGTGATGAAACTGGTCCTGGAGCATTCTGATAACAAAAGCCATGGAGCATTGTGATGACAGGAATCAAGGAGCATTGTAAAGATAGGGGCAATGGGGAATTGTAATGACAATAGAGAAATGGGATGAAAATGGTCATCGAGCATAGTGTTTAAAGTGGTCTTTGAGAATTGTGATGAAAAGCGACATAGAGCATTGTGATGAAAAAGGTCATGGAGAACTGTGATGCCCAGGGTCATGTAGCATTGTGATGACACGGTCATGGATCATTGTGAAGACAAGAATTCTGGAGCAATGTGATGACAAGGGCCATGGAGAATTGTGATGACATGGTCATGGATCATTGTGATGACAAGAATTCTGGAGCATTGTGATGACAAGGGCCATGGAGCATTGTGATGACAAGTGTCATGGAGCATTGTAATGAAAGGTTTCATTGTGCACCGTGATGACAATGGGGATGGAGTATTCTGATGAAACTTGTCCTGGAGCATTGTGATAACAAAAGCCATGGAGCATTGTGATGACAGGCATCATGGAGCATTGTGAAGAAAGGGGAATGGGGAATTGTAATGACAATAGAGAAATGTGATGAAAATGGTCAGCGAGTATAATGATTAAAGAGGTCATTTAGAATTGTGATGAAAAGCGACATAGAGCATTGTGATGACAAACGTCATGGAGAACTGTGA
The DNA here is from genome assembly GCF_949987535.1 of Balaenoptera acutorostrata. Taxonomy (NCBI): domain Eukaryota; kingdom Metazoa; phylum Chordata; class Mammalia; order Artiodactyla; family Balaenopteridae; genus Balaenoptera; species Balaenoptera acutorostrata. The sequence continues at coordinate 513,521 of NW_026645510.1, read as the reverse complement.
TGACCAGGGTCATGTAGCATTGTGATGACATGGTTATGGAACATTGTGATGAGAAGAATTATGGAGCATTGTGATGACACGGTCATGGAACATTGTGATGACAAGAATTCTGGAGCACTGTGTTGAAAAGGGCCATGGAGCATTGTGATGACAAGTGTCATGGAGCATTGTAATGAAAGGTTTCATTGTGCACCATGATGACATGTGGGATGGAGTATTGTGATGAAACTGGTCCTGGAGCATTCTGATAACAAAAGCCATGGAGCATTGTGATGACAGGAATCATGGAGCATTGTAAAGAAAGGGGCAATGGGGAATTGTAATGACAATAGAGAAATGGTATGAAAATGGTCATCAAGCATAGTGTTTATAGTGGTCTTTGAGAATTGTGATGAAAAGCGACATAGAGCATTGTGATGACAAAGGTCATGGAGAACTGTGATGACCAGGTTCATGTAGTAGTGTGATGACACGGTTATTGAACATTGTGATGAGAAGAATTATGGAGCATTGTGATGACACGGTCATGGAACATTGTGATGACAAGAATTCTGGAGCATTGTGATGACAAGAGCCATGGAGCATTGTGATGACACGGTCATGGAACATTGTAATGACAGGAAATCTGGAGCATTGTGATGACAAGAGCCATGGAGCATTGTGATTACAAGTGTCATGGAGCATTGTAATGAAAGGTTTCATTGTGCACCGTGATGACATGTGGGATGGAGTATTGTGATGAAACTGTTCCTGGAGCATTCTGATAAAAAAAAGCCATGGAGCATTGTGATGACAGGCATGATGGAGCATTGTAAAGAAAGGGGCAATGGGGAATTGTAATGACAATAGAGAAATTGGATGAAAATGCTCAGCGAGCATAGTGACTAAAGTGGTCTTTGAGAATTGTGATGAAAAGCGACATAGAGCATTGTGATGACAAAGGTCATGGAGAAGTGTGATGAACCAGGGTCATGTAGCATTGTGATGACACGGTCACGGAACATTGTGATGAAAAGAATTCTGGAGCAATGTGATGACAAGGGCCATGGAGCATTGTGATGACACGGTCATGGAACATTGTAATGACAAGAAATCTGGAGCATTGTGATGACAAGAGCCATAGAGCATTGTGATGACACCGTCATGGAACATTGTGATGACACGAATTCTGGAGCATTGTGATGACAAGGGCCATGGAGAATTGTGATGATATGGTCATGGATCATTGTGATGACAAGAATTCTGGAGCATTGTGATGACAAGTGTCATGGAACATTGTAATGAAACTTTTCATTGTGCACCGTGATGACAAGGGGGATGGAGTTTTGTGATGAAACTGGTCCTGGAGTATTGTGATAACAAAAGCCATTGAGCATTGTGATGACAGGCATCATGGAGCATTGTGAAGAAAGGGGCCATGGGGAATTGTAATGACAATAGAGAAATGGGATGAAAATGGTCAGCGAGCATAGTGAACAAAGTGGTCTTTGAGAATTGTGATGAAAATCGACATAGAGCATTGTGATGACAAAGGTCATGGAGAACTGTGATGACCAGGGTCATGTAGCATTGTGAGGACACGGTCATGGAACATTGTGATGAAAAGAATTCTGGAGCATTGTGATGAGCAGGGTGATGTAGCATTGTGATGACACGGTCATGGAACATGGTGATGAAAAGAAATCTGGAGCATTGTGATGAGCAGGGTGATGTAGCATTGTGATGACACGGTCTTGGAACATTGTGATGACAATAATTCTGGAGCATTCTGATGACAAGGGCCATGGAGCATTGTGATGACAATTGTCATGGAGCATTGTAATGAAAGGTTTCATTGTGCATGTGATGACATGTGGGATGGAGTATTGTGATGAAACTGATCCTGGAACATTCTGAAAACAAAAGCCATGGAGCATTTTGATGACAATCATGATGGAGCCTTGTAAAGAAAGGGGCAATGGGGAATTGTAATGACAATAGAGAAATGGGATGAAAATGGTCAGCGAGCATAGTGATTAAAGTGGTCTTTGAGAATTGTGATGAAAAGTGACATAGAACCTTGTGTTGACAAAGGTCATGGAGAACTGTGATGACCAGGGTCATGTAGCATTGTGATGACACGGTCACGGAACATTGTGATGAAAAGTATTCTGCAGCATTGTGATGACAAGGGCCATGGAGCATTGTGATGACTAGTGTCATGGAGCATTATGAAGAAAGGGGCCATGGGGAATTGTAATGACAATAGAGAAATGTGATGAAAATGGTCAGCGAGTATAATGATTAAAGTGGTCATTTAGAATTGTGATGAAAAGCGACATAGAGCATTGTGATGACAAAGGTCATGGAGATCTGTGATGACCAGGGTCATGTAGCCTTGTGATTACACGGTTATGGAACATTGTGATGAGAAGAATTATGGAGCATTGTGATGACAAGGTCATGGAACATAGTGATGACAAGAATTCTGGAGCACTGTGTTGACAAGGGCCATGGAGCATTGTGATGACAAGTGTCATGAAGCATTGTGATGACACGGTCATGCAACATTGTGATGACAAAAATTATGGAGCATTGTGATGACAAGGGCCATGGAGAATTGTGATGACATGGTCATGGAACATGGTGATGACAAGAATTCTGGAGCATTGTGATGACAATGGCCATGGAGGATTGTGATGACAAGTGTCATGGAGCATTGTAATGAGAGGTTTCATTGTGCACCGTGATGACAAGGGGGATGGAGTATTCTGATGAAACTTGTCCTGGAGCATTGTGATAACAAAAGCCATGGAGCATTGTGATGACAGGCATCATGGAGCATTGTGAAGAAAGGGGAATGGGGAATTGTAATGACAATAGAGAAATATGATGAAAATGGTCAGCGAGTATAATGATTAAAGTGGTCATTTAGAATTGTGATGAAAAGCGACATAGAGCATTGTGATGACAAAGGTCATGGAGAACTGTGATGACCAGGGTCATGTAGCATTGTGATGATATGGTTATGGAACATTGTGATGAGAAGAATTATGGAGCATTGTGATGACACGGACATGGAACATTGTGATGACAAGAATTCTGGAGCACTGTGTTGAAAAGGGCCATGGAGCATTGTGATGACAAGTGTCATGGAGCATTGTAATGAAAGGTTTCATTGTGCACCATGATGACATGTGGGATGGAATATTGTGATGAAACTGGTCCTGGAGCATTCTGATAACTAAAGCCATGGAGCATTGTGATGACAGGAATCATGGAGCATTGTAAAGAAAGGGGCAATGGGGAATTGTAATGACAATAGAGAAATGGGATGAAAATGGTCATCGAGCATAGTGTTTAAAGTGGTCTTTGAGAATTGTGATGAAAAGCGACATAGAGCATTGTGATGAAAAAGGTCATGGAGAACTGTGATGCTCAGGGTCATGTAGCATTGTGATGACACGGTCATGGATCATTGTGAAGACAAGAATTCTGGAGCAATGTGATGACAAGGGCCATGGAGAATTGTGATGACATGGTCATGGATCATTGTGATGACAAGAATTCTGGAGCATTGTGATGACAAGTGCCATGGAGCATTGTGATGACAAGTGTCATGGAGCATTGTAATGAAAGGTTTCATTGTGCACCGTGATGACATGTGGGATGGAGTATTGTGATGAAACTGTTCCTGGAGCATTCTGATAACGAAAGCCATGGAGCATTGTGATGACAGGCATGATGGAGCATTGTAAGGAAAGGGGCAATGGGGAATTGTAATGACAATAGAGAAATGGGATGAAAATGGTCAGCGAGCATAGTGATTAAAATGGTCTTTGAGAATTGTGATGAAAAGCGACATAGAGCATTGTGATGACAAAGGTTATGGAGAAATGTGATGACCAGGATCATGTAGCATTGTGATAACACGGTCATGGAACATTGTGATGGCAAGAATTCTGGAGCATTGTGATGACAAAGGCCATGGAGCATTGTGATGACACGGTCATGGAACATTGTGATGAAAGCAAATCTGGAGCATTGTGATGAACAGGGCCATGGGGCATTCTGATGACACGGTCATGGATCATTGTGATGACCAGAATTCTGGAGCACTGTGTTGTCAAGGGCCATGGAGAATTGTGATGACAAGTGTCATGGAGCATTGTAATGAAAAGTTTCATTGTGCACCGTGATGACATGTGGGATGGAATATAGAGATGAAACTGTTTCTGTTGCATTCTGATAACAAAAGCCATGGAGCATTGTGATGACAGGCATCATGGAGCATTTTAAAGAAAGTTGCAATGGGGAATTGTTATGACAATAGAGAAATGGGATGAAAATGGTCTGCGAGAATAGAGATTAAAGTGGTCTTTGAGAATTGTGATGAAAAGCGACATAGAGCATTGTGATGACAAAGGTCATGGAGAACTGTGATGACCATGGACATGTAGCATTGTGATGACACGGTGATGGAATATTGTGATGACAAGAACTCTGGAGCATTGTGATGACAAAGGCCATGGGGCATTGTGATGACACGGTCATGGAACATTGTGATGACAAGGGCCATGGAGCATTGTGATGACAAGTGTCATGGACCATTGTAATGAAAAGTTTCATTGTGCACCGTGATGACATGTGGGATGGAATATTGTGATGAAACTGGTCCTGTTGCATTCTGATAACAAAAGCCATGGAGCGTTTTGATGACAGGCATGATGGAGCCTTGTAAAGAAAGGGGCAATGGGGAATTGTAATGACAATAGAGAAATGGGATGAAAAGGGTCAGCGAGCATAGTGATTAAAGTGGTCTTTGAGAATTGTGATGAAAAGTGACATAGAACCTTGTGATGACAAAGGTCATGGAGAAATGTGATGACCAGGGTCATGTAGCATTGTGATGAAATGTATTCTGCAGCATTGTGATGACAAGGGCCATGGAGCATTGTGATGACTAGTGTCATGGAGCATTATGAAGAAAGGGGCCATGGGGAATTGTAATGACAATAGAGAAATGTGATGAAAATGGTCAGCGAGTATAATGATTAAAGTGGTCATTTAGAATTGTGATGAAAAGCGACATAGAGCATTGTGATGACAAAGGTCATGGAGAACTGTGATGACCAGGGTCATGTAGCCTTGTGATTGCACGGTTATGGAACATTGTGATGAGAAGTATTATGGAGCATTGTGATGACACGGTCATGGAACATTGTGATGACAAGAATTCTGGAGCACTGTGTTGACAAGGGCCATGGAGCATTGTGATGACAAGTGTCATGGAGCATTGTGATGACACGGTCATGCAACATTGTGATGACAAAAATTCTGGAGCATTGTGATGACAAGGGCCATGGAGAATTGTGATGACATGGTCATGGAACATGGTGATGACAAGAATTCTGGAGCATTGTGATGACAATGGCCATGGAGGATTGTGATGACAAGTGTCATGGAGCATTGTAATGAGAGGTTTCATTGTGCACCGTGATGACAAGGGGGATGGAGTATTCTGATGAAACTTGTCCTGGAGCATTGTGATAACAAAAGCCATGGAGCATTGTGATGACAGGCATCATGGAGCATTGTGAAGAAAGGGGAATGGGGAATTGTAATGACAATAGAGAAATGTGATGAAAATGGTCAGCGAGTATAATGATTAAAGTGGTCATTTAGAATTGTGATGAAAAGCGACATAGAGCATTGTGATGACAAACGTCATGGAGAACTGTGATGACCAGGGGCATGTAGCATTGTGATGACATGGTTATGGAACATTTTGATGAGAAGAATTATGGAGCATTGTGATGACACGGACATGGAACATTGTGATGACAAGAATTCTGGAGCGCTGTGTTGAAAAGGGCCATGGAGCATTGTGATGACAAGTGTCATGGAGCATTGTAATGAAAGGTTTCATTGTGCACCATGATGACATGTGGGATGGAATATTGTGATGAAACTGGTCCTGGAGCATTCTGATAACAAAAGCCATGGAGCATTGTGATGACAGGAATCAAGGAGCATTGTAAAGATAGGGGCAATGGGGAATTGTAATGACAATAGAGAAATGGGATGAAAATGGTCATCGAGCATAGTGTTTAAAGTGGTCTTTGAGAATTGTGATGAAAAGCGACATAGAGCATTGTGATGAAAAAGGTCATGGAGAACTGTGATGCCCAGGGTCATGTAGCATTGTGATGACACGGTCATGGATCATTGTGAAGACAAGAATTCTGGAGCAATGTGATGACAAGGGCCATGGAGAATTGTGATGACATGGTCATGGATCATTGTGATGACAAGAATTCTGGAGCATTGTGATGACAAGGGCCATGGAGCATTGTGATGACAAGTGTCATGGAGCATTGTAATGAAAGGTTTCATTGTGCACCGTGATGACAATGGGGATGGAGTATTCTGATGAAACTTGTCCTGGAGCATTGTGATAACAAAAGCCATGGAGCATTGTGATGACAGGCATCATGGAGCATTGTGAAGAAAGGGGAATGGGGAATTGTAATGACAATAGAGAAATGTGATGAAAATGGTCAGCGAGTATAATGATTAAAGAGGTCATTTAGAATTGTGATGAAAAGCGACATAGAGCATTGTGATGACAAACGTCATGGAGAACTGTGATGACCAGGGTCATGTAGCATTGTGATGACATGGTTATGGAACATTGTGATGAGAAGAATTATGGAGCATTGTGATGACACGGTCATGGAACATTGTGATGACAAGAATTCTGGAGCACTGTGTTGAAAAGGGCCATGGAGCATTGTGATGACAAGTGTCATGGAGCATTGTAATGAAAGGTTTCATTGTGCACCATGATGACATGTGGGATGGAGTATTGTGATGAAACTGGTCCTGGAGCATTCTGATAACAAAAGCCATGGAGCATTGTGATGACAGGAATCATGGAGCATTGTAAAGAAAGGGGCAATGGGGAATTGTAATGACAATAGAGAAATGGTATGAAAATGGTCATCGAGCATAGTGTTTATAGTGGTCTTTGAGAATTGTGATGAAAAGCGACATAGAGCATTGTGATGACAAAGGTCATGGAGAACTGTGATGACCAGGTTCATGTAGTAGTGTGATGACACGGTTATTGAACATTGTGATGAGAAGAATTATGGAGCATTGTGATGACACGGTCATGGAACATTGTGATGACAAGAATTCTGGAGCATTGTGATGACAAGAGCCATGGAGCATTGTGATGACACGGTCATGGAACATTGTAATGACAGGAAATCTGGAGCATTGTGATGACAAGAGCCATGGAGCATTGTGATTACAAGTGTCATGGAGCATTGTAATGAAAGGTTTCATTGTGCACCGTGATGACATGTGGGATGGAGTATTGTGATGAAACTGTTCCTGGAGCATTCTGATAAAAAAAAGCCATGGAGCATTGTGATGACAGGCATGATGGAGCATTGTAAAGAAAGGGGCAATGGGGAATTGTAATGACAATAGAGAAATTGGATGAAAATGCTCAGCGAGCATAGTGACTAAAGTGGTCTTTGAGAATTGTGATGAAAAGCGACATAGAGCATTGTGATGACAAAGGTCATGGAGAAGTGTGATGAACCAGGGTCATGTAGCATTGTGATGACACGGTCACGGAACATTGTGATGAAAAGAATTCTGGAGCAATGTGATGACAAGGGCCATGGAGCATTGTGATGACACGGTCATGGAACATTGTAATGACAAGAAATCTGGAGCATTGTGATGACAAGAGCCATAGAGCATTGTGATGACACCGTCATGGAACATTGTGATGACAAGAATTCTGGAGCATTGTGATGACAAGGGCCATGGAGAATTGTGATGATATGGTCATGGATCATTGTGATGACAAGAATTCTGGAGCATTGTGATGACAAGTGTCATGGAACATTGTAATGAAACTTTTCATTGTGCACCGTGATGACAAGGGGGATGGAGTTTTGTGATGAAACTGGTCCTGGAGTATTGTGATAACAAAAGCCATTGAGCATTGTGATGACAGGCATCATGGAGCATTGTGAAGAAAGGGGCCATGGGGAATTGTAATGACAATAGAGAAATGGGATGAAAATGGTCAGCGAGCATAGTGAACAAAGTGGTCTTTGAGAATTGTGATGAAAATCGACATAGAGCATTGTGATGACAAAGGTCATGGAGAACTGTGATGACCAGGGTCATGTAGCATTGTGAGGACACGGTCATGGAACATTGTGATGAAAAGAATTCTGGAGCATTGTGATGAGCAGGGTGATGTAGCATTGTGATGACACGGTCATGGAACATGGTGATGAAAAGAAATCTGGAGCATTGTGATGAGCAGGGTGATGTAGCATTGTGATGACACGGTCTTGGAACATTGTGATGACAATAATTCTGGAGCATTCTGATGACAAGGGCCATGGAGCATTGTGATGACAATTGTCATGGAGCATTGTAATGAAAGGTTTCATTGTGCATGTGATGACATGTGGGATGGAGTATTGTGATGAAACTGATCCTGGAACATTCTGAAAACAAAAGCCATGGAGCATTTTGATGACAATCATGATGGAGCCTTGTAAAGAAAGGGGCAATGGGGAATTGTAATGACAATAGAGAAATGGGATGAAAATGGTCAGCGAGCATAGTGATTAAAGTGGTCTTTGAGAATTGTGATGAAAAGTGACATAGAACCTTGTGTTGACAAAGGTCATGGAGAACTGTGATGACCAGGGTCATGTAGCATTGTGATGACACGGTCACGGAACATTGTGATGAAAAGTATTCTGCAGCATTGTGATGACAAGGGCCATGGAGCATTGTGATGACTAGTGTCATGGAGCATTATGAAGAAAGGGGCCATGGGGAATTGTAATGACAATAGAGAAATGTGATGAAAATGGTCAGCGAGTATAATGATTAAAGTGGTCATTTAGAATTGTGATGAAAAGCGACATAGAGCATTGTGATGACAAAGGTCATGGAGATCTGTGATGACCAGGGTCATGTAGCCTTGTGATTACACGGTTATGGAACATTGTGATGAGAAGAATTATGGAGCATTGTGATGACAAGGTCATGGAACATAGTGATGACAAGAATTCTGGAGCACTGTGTTGACAAGGGCCATGGAGCATTGTGATGACAAGTGTCATGGAGCATTGTGATGACACGGTCATGCAACATTGTGATGACAAAAATTATGGAGCATTGTGATGACAAGGGCCATGGAGAATTGTGATGACATGGTCATGGAACATGGTGATGACAAGAATTCTGGAGCATTGTGATGACAATGGCCATGGAGGATTGTGATGACAAGTGTCATGGAGCATTGTAATGAGAGGTTTCATTGTGCACCGTGATGACAAGGGGGATGGAGTATTCTGATGAAACTTGTCCTGGAGCATTGTGATAACAAAAGCCATGGAGCATTGTGATGACAGGCATCATGGAGCATTGTGAAGAAAGGGGAATGGGGAATTGTAATGACAATAGAGAAATATGATGAAAATGGTCAGCGAGTATAATGATTAAAGTGCTCATTTAGAATTGTGATGAAAAGCGACATAGAGCATTGTGATGACAAAGGTCATGGAGAACTGTGATGACCAGGGTCATGTAGCATTGTGATGATATGGTTATGGAACATTGTGATGAGAAGAATTATGGAGCATTGTGATGACACGGACATGGAACATTGTGATGACAAGAATTCTGGAGCACTGTGTTGAAAAGGGCCATGGAGCATTGTGATGACAAGTGTCATGGAGCATTGTAATGAAAGGTTTCATTGTGCACCATGATGACATGTGGGATGGAATATTGTGATGAAACTGGTCCTGGAGCATTCTGATAACTAAAGCCATGGAGCATTGTGATGACAGGAATCATGGAGCATTGTAAAGAAAGGGGCAATGGGGAATTGTAATGACAATAGAGAAATGGGATGAAAATGGTCATCGAGCATAGTGTTTAAAGTGGTCTTTGAGAATTGTGATGAAAAGCGACATAGAGCATTGTGATGAAAAAGGTCATGGAGAACTGTGATGCTCAGGGTCATGTAGCATTGTGATGACACGGTCATGGATCATTGTGAAGACAAGAATTCTGGAGCAATGTGATGACAAGGGCCATGGAGAATTGTGATGACATGGTCATGGATCATTGTGATGACAAGAATTCTGGAGCATTGTGATGACAAGTGCCATGGAGCATTGTGATGACAAGTGTCATGGAGCATTGTAATGAAAGGTTTCATTGTGCACCGTGATGACATGTGGGATGGAGTATTGTGATGAAACTGTTCCTGGAGCATTCTGATAACGAAAGCCATGGAGCATTGTGATGACAGGCATGATGGAGCATTGTAAGGAAAGGGGCAATGGGGAATTGTAATGACAATAGAGAAATGGGATGAAAATGGTCAGCGAGCATAGTGATTAAAATGGTCTTTGAGAATTGTGATGAAAAGCGACATAGAGCATTGTGATGACAAAGGTTATGGAGAAATGTGATGACCAGGATCATGTAGCATTGTGATAACACGGTCATGGAACATTGTGATGGCAAGAATTCTGGAGCATTGTGATGACAAAGGCCATGGAGCATTGTGATGACACGGTCATGGAACATTGTGATGAAAGCAAATCTGGAGCATTGTGATGAACAGGGCCATGGGGCATTCTGATGACACGGTCATGGATCATTGTGATGACCAGAATTCTGGAGCACTGTGTTGTCAAGGGCCATGGAGAATTGTGATGACAAGTGTCATGGAGCATTGTAATGAAAAGTTTCATTGTGCACCGTGATGACATGTGGGATGGAATATAGAGATGAAACTGTTTCTGTTGCATTCTGATAACAAAAGCCATGGAGCATTGTGATGACAGGCATCATGGAGCATTTTAAAGAAAGTTGCAATGGGGAATTGTTATGACAATAGAGAAATGGGATGAAAATGGTCTGCGAGAATAGAGATTAAAGTGGTCTTTGAGAATTGTGATGAAAAGCGACATAGAGCATTGTGATGACAAAGGTCATGGAGAACTGTGATGACCATGGACATGTAGCATTGTGATGACACGGTGATGGAATATTGTGATGACAAGAACTCTGGAGCATTGTGATGACAAAGGCCATGGGGCATTGTGATGACACGGTCATGGAACATTGTGATGACAAGGGCCATGGAGCATTGTGATGACAAGTGTCATGGACCATTGTAATGAAAAGTTTCATTGTGCACCGTGATGACATGTGGGATGGAATATTGTGATGAAACTGGTCCTGTTGCATTCTGATAACAAAAGCCATGGAGCATTGTGATGACAGGCATCATGGAGCATTTTAAAGAAAGGTGCAATGGGGAATTGTAATGACAATAGAGAAATGTGATGAAAATGGTCAGCGAGAATAGTGATTAAAGTGGTTTTTGAGAATTGTGATGAAAAGTGACATAGAGCATTGTGATGACAAAGGTCATGGAGAACTGTGATGACCAGTGTCATGTAGCATTGTGATGACACGGTGATGGAATATTGTGATGACAAGAATTCTGGAGCTTTGTGATGACAAAGGCCATGGGGCATTGTGATGACACGGTCATGGAACATTGTGATGACAAGAATTATGGAGCATTGTGATGACACGATCATGAAACATTGTGATGAGAAGAATTCTGGAACATTGTGATGACAAGGGCCATGGAGCATTGTGATGACACGGTCATGGAACTTTGTGATGAAAAGAATTCTAGAGCATTGTGATGACAAGGGCCATGGAGCATTGTGATGATACGGTCATGGAACATTGTGATGACAAGAATTCTGGAGCATTGTGATGAGAAGGGCCATGGAGGATTGTGATGACATGGTCATGGAACATGGTGATGACAAGAATTCTGGAGTGTTGTGATGACAAGGGCCATGGAGCATTGTGATGACACGGTCATGGAACATTGTGATGACAAGAATTCTGGAGCATTGTGATGACAAAGTCCATGGAGAATTGTGATGACATGGTCATTGAACATGGTGATGACAAGAATTCTGGAGCATTGTGATGACAATGGCCATTGAGAATTGTGATGACATGGTCATGGAACATGGTGATGACAAGAATTCTGGAGCATTGTGATGACAAGGGTCATGGAGCATTGTAATGAAAGGTTTCATTGTGCACCGTGATGACATGTGGGATGGAGTATTGTGATGAAACTGATCCTGGAGCCTTCTGATAACAAAAGCCATGGAGCATTGTGATGACAGGCATGATGGAGCATTGTAAAAAAGGGGCAAAGTGGAATTGTAATGACAATAGAGAAATGTGATGAAAATGGTCAGCGAGCATAGTGATTAAAGTAGTCTTTGAGAATTGTGATGAAAAGCGACATAGAGCATTGTGATGACAAAGGTCATGGAGAACTGTGATGACCAGGGTCATGTAGCCTTGTGATTACACGGTTATGGAACATTGTGATGAGAAGAATTATGGAGCATTGTGATGACACGGTCATGGAACATTGTGATGACAAGGATTCTGGAGCACTGTGTTGACAAGGGCCATGGAGCATTGTGATGACTAGTGTCATGGAGCATTGTGATGACACGGTCATGCAACATTGTGATGACAAAAATTCTGGAGCATTGTGATGACAAGGGCCATGGAGAATTGTGATGACATGGTCATGGAACATGGTGATGACAAAAATTCTGGAGCATTGTGATGACAAGGGCCATGGAGAATTGTGATGACATGGTCATGGAACATGGTGATGACAAGAATTCTGGAGCATTGTGATGACAATGGCCATGGAGGATTGTGATGACAAGTGTCATGGAGCATTGTAATGAGAGGTTTCATTGTGCACGGTGATGACAAGGGGGATGGAGTATTGTGATGAAACTGGTCCTGGAGCATTGTGATAACAAAAGCCATGGAGCATTGTGATGACAGGCATCATGGAGCATTGTGAAGAAAGGGGAATGGGGAATTGTAATGACAATAGAGAAATGTGATGAAAATGGTCAGCGAGTATAATGATTAAAGTGGTCATTTAGAATTGTGATGAAAAGCGACATAGAGCATTGTGATGACAAAGGTCATGGAGAACTGTGATGACCAGGGTCATGTAGCATTGTGATGACATGGTTATGGATCATTGTGATGAGAAGAATTATGGAGCATTGTGATGACACGGACATGGAACATTGTGATGACAAGAATTCTGGAGCACTGTGTTGAAAAGGGCCATGGAGCATTGTGATGACAAGTGTCATGGAGCATTGTAATGAAAGGTTTCATTGTGCACCATGATGACATGTGGGATGGAATATTGTGATGAAACTGGTCCTGGAGCATTCTGATAAAAAAAGCCATGGAGCATTGTGATGACAGGAATCATGGAGCATTGTAAAGATAGGGGCAATGGGGAATTGTAATGACAATAGAGAAATGGGATGAAAATGGTCATCGAGCATAGTGTTTAAAGTGGTCTTTGAGAATTGTGATGAAAAGCGATATAGAGCATTGTGATGACAAAGGTCATGGAGAACTTTGATGACCAGGGTCATGTAGCATTGTGATGAGAAGAATTATGGAGCATTGTGATGACAGGGTCATGGAACATTGTGATGACAACAATTCTGGAGCACTGTGTTGAAAAGGGCCATGGAGCATTATGATGACAAGTGTCATGGAGCATTGTAATGAAAGGTTTCATTGTGCACCGTGATGACATGTGGGATGGAATATTGTGATGAAACTGGTCCTGGAGCATTCTGATAACAAAAGCCATGGAGAAATGTGTTGACAGGCATCATGGAGCATTTTAAAGAAAGGGGCAATGGGGAATTGTAATGACAATAGATAAATGGAATGAAAATGGTCAGCGAGCATACTGATTAAAGTGGTCTTTGAGAATTGTGATGAAAAGCGACATAGAGCCTTGTGATGAAAAAGGTCATGGAGAACTGTGATGACCAGGGTCATGTAGCATTGTGATGACACGGTCATGGATCATTTTGAAGACAAGAATTCTGGAGCAATGTGATGACAAGGGCCATGGAGAATTGTGATGACATGGTCATGGATCATTGTGAGGACAAGAATTCTGGAGCATTGTGATGACAAGTGTCATGGAACATTGTAATGAAACTTTTCATTGTGCACCGTGATGACAAGGGGGATGGAGTTTTGTGATGAAACTGGTCCTGGAGTATTGTGATAACAAAAGCCATTGAGCATTGTGATGACAGGCATCATGGAGCATTGTGAAGAAAGGGGCCATGGGGAATTGTAATGACAATAGAGAAATGGGGTGACAATGGTCAGCGAGCATAGTGAACAAAGTGGTCTTTGAGAATTGTGATGAAAATCGACATAGAGCATTGTGATGACAAAGGTCATGGAGAACAGTGATGACCAGGGTCATGTAGCATTGTGAGGACACGGTCATGGAACATTGTGATGAAAAGAAATCTGGAGCATTGTGATGACCAGGGCCATGGGGCATTGTGATGACATGGTCATGGAACATGGTGATGAAAAGAAATCTGGAGCATTGTGATGAGCAGGGTCATGTAGCATTGTGATGACACGGTCTTGGAACATTGTGATGACAAGAATTCTGGAGCATTCTGATGACAAGGGCCATGGAGCATTGTGATGACAAGTGTCATGGAGCATTGTAATGAAAGGTTTCATTGTGCACCGTGATGACATGTGGGATGGAGTATTGTGATGAAACTGATCCTGGAAAATTCTGAAAACAAAAGTCATGGAGCATTTTGATGACAGCCATGATGGAGCCTTGTAAAGAAAGGGGCAATGGGGAATTGTAATGACAATAGAGAAATGGGATGAAAATGGTCAGCGAGCATAGTGATTAAAGTGGTCTTTGAGAATTTTGATGAAAAGCGACATAGAACCTTGTGTTGACAAAGGTCATGGAGAACTGTGATGACCAGGGTCATGTAGCATTGTGATGACACGTTCACGGAACATTGTGATGAAAAGTATTCTGCAGCATTGTGATGACAAGGGCCATGGAGCATTGTGATGACTAATGTCATGGAGCATTATGAAGAAAGGGGCCATGGGGAATTGTAATGACAATAGAGAAATGTGATGAAAATGGTCAGCGAGTATAATGATTAAAGTGGTCATTTAGAATTGTGATGAAAAGCGACATAGAGCATTGTGATGACAAAAGTCATGGAGAACTGTGATGACCAGTGTCATGTAGCCTTGTAATTACACGGTTATGGAACATTGTGATGAGAAGAATTATGGAGCATTGTGATGACACGGTCATGGAACATTGTGATGACAAGAATTCTGGAGCACTGTGTTGACAAGGGCCATGGAGCATTGTGATGACAAGTGTCATGGAGCATTGTGATGACACGGTCATGGAACATTGTGATTACAACAATTCTGGAGCATTGTGATGACAAGGGCCATGGAGAATTGTGATGACATGGTCATGGAACATGGTGATGACAAGAATTCTGGAGCATTGTGATGACAAGGGCCATGGAGGATTGTGATGACAAGTGTCATGGAGCATTGTAATGGGAGTTTTCATTGTGCACCGTGATGACAAGAGGGATGGAGTATTGTGATGAAACTGGTCCTGGAGCATTGTGATAAAAAAAGCCATGGAGCATTGTGATGACAGGCATCATGGAGCATTGTGAAGAAAGGGGAATGGGTAATTGTAATGACAATAGAGAAATGTGATGAAAATGGTCATCGAGTATAATGATTAAAGTGGTCATTTAGAATTGTGATGAAAAGCGACATAGAGCATTGTGATGACAAAGGTCATGGAGAACTGTGATGACCAGGGTCATGTAGCATTGTGATGACATGGTTATGGAACATTGTGATGAGAAGAAATATGGAGCATTGTGATGACACGGACATGGAACATTGTGATGACAAGAATTCTGGAGCACTGTGTTGAAAAGGGCCATGGAGCAATGTGATGACAAGTGTCATGGAGCATTGTAATGAAAGGTTTCATTGTGCACCGTGATGACATGTGGGATGGAGTATTGTGATGAAACTGATCCTGGAGCATTCGGATAACAAAAGCCATGGAGCATTGTGATGACAGGCATGATGGAGCATTGTAAAGAAAGGGGCAATGGGGAATTGTAATGACAATAGAAAAATGTGATGAAAATGGTCAGCGAGCATAGTGATTAAAGTGGTCTTTGAGAATTGTGATGAAAAGCGACATAGAACATTGTGTTGACAAAGGTCATGGAGAACTGTGATGACCAGGGTCTTGTTGCATTGTGATGACACGGTCATGGAACATTGTGATGAAAAGAATTCTGGAGCATTGTGATGACAAGGGCCAAGGAGAATTGTGATGACATGGTCATGGTATATTGTGATGACAACAATTCTGGAGCATAGTGATGACAAGGGCCATGGAGCATTGTGATGACAAGTGTCATGGAGCATTGTAATGAGAGGTTTCATTGTGCACCGTGATGACAAGGGGGATGGAGTATTGTGATGAAACTGGTCCTGGAGCATTGTGATAACAAAAGCCATGGAGCATTGTGATGACAGGCATCATGGAGCATTGTGAAGAAAGGGGAATGGGGAATTGTAATGACAATAGAGAAATGTGATGAAAATGGTCAGCGAGTATAATGATTAAAGTGGTCATTTAGAATTGTGATGAAAAGCGACATAGAGCATTGTGATGACAAAGGTCATGGAGAACTGTGATGACCAGGGTCATGTAGCCTTGTGATTACACGGTTATGGAACATTGTGATGAGAAGAATTATGGAGCATTGTGATGACACGGTCATGGAACATTGTGATGACAAGAATTCTGGAGCACTGTGTTGACAAGGGCCATGGAGCATTGTGATGACAAGTGTCATGGAGCATTGTGATGACACGGTCATGCAACATTGTGATGAGAAAAATTCTGGAGCATTGTGATGACAAGGGCCATGGAGAATTGTGATGACATGGTCATGGAACATGGTGATGACAAAAATTCTGGAGCATTGTGATGACAAGGGCCATGGAAAATTGTGATGACATGGTCATGGAACATGGTGATGACAAGAATTATGGAGCATTGTGATGACACGATCATGAAACATTGTGATGAGAAGAATTCTGGAGCATTGTGATGACAAGGGCCATGGAGCATTGTGATGACACGGTCATGGAACATTGTGATGACAAGAATTCTGGAGCATTGTGATGAGAAGGGCCATGGAGGATTGTGATGACATGGTCATGGAACATGGTGATGACAAGAATTCTGGAGCGTTGTGATGACAAGGGCCATGGAGCATTGTGGTGACACGGTCATGGAACATTGTGATGACAAGAATTCTGGAGCATTGTGATGAGAAGGGCCATGGAGGATTGTGATGACATGGTCATGGAACATGGTGATGACAAGAATTCTGGAGCGTTGTGATGACAAGGGCCATGGAGCATTGTGGTGACACGGTCATGGAACATTGTGATGACAAGAATTCTGGAGCATTTTGATGACAAGGGCCATGGTGCATTGTGATGACACGGTCATGGAACATTGTGATGACAAGCAATCTGGAGCATTGTGATGACAAGGGCCATGGAGCATTGTGATGACACGGTCATGGAACATTGTGATGACAAGAATTCTGGAGCATTGTGATGACAAGGTCCATGGAGAATTGTGATGACATGGTCATTGAACATGGTGATGACAAGAATTCTGGAGCATTGTGATGACAATGGCCATGGAGAATTGTGATGACATGGTCATGGAACATGGTGATGACAAGAATTCTGGAGCATTGTGATGACAAGGGTCATGGAGCATTGTAATGAAAGGTTTCATTGTGCACCGTGATGACATGTGGGATGGAGTATTGTGATGAAACTGATCCTGGAGCCTTCTGATAACAAAAGCCATGGAGCATTGTGATGACAGGCATGATGGAGCAGTGTAAAGAAAGGGGCAAAGGGGAATTGTAATGACAAAAGATTAATGTGGTGAAAATGGTCAGCGAGCATAGTGTTTAAAGTGGTCTTTGAGAATTGTGATGAAAAGCGATATAGAGCATTGTGATGACAAAGGTCATGGAGAACTGTGATGACCAGGTTCAGGTAGTATTGTGATGACACGGTTATGGAACATTGTGATGAGAAGAATTATGGAGCATTGTGATGACACGGTCATGGAACATTGTGATGACAAGAATTCTGGAGCATTGTGATGACAAGTGCCATGGAGCATTGTGATGTCACGGTCATGGAACATTGTGATGACAGGAAATCTGGAGCATTGTGATGACAAGAGCCATGGAGCATTGTGATGACAAGTGTCATGGAGCATTGTAATGAAAGGTTTCATTGTGCACCGTGATGACATGTGGGATGGAATATTGTGATGAAACTGTTCCTGGAGCATTCTGATAAAAAACGCCATGGAGCATTGTGATGACAGGCATGATGGAGCACTGTAAAGAAAGGGGCAATGGGGAATTGTAATGACAATAGAGAAATTGGATGAAAATGTTCAGCGAGCATAGTGACTAAAGTGGTCTTTGAGAATTGTGATGAAAAGCGACATAGAGCATTGTGATGACAAAGCTCATGGAGAAGTGTGATGACCAGGGTCATGTAGCATTGTGATGACACGGTCACGGAACATTGTGATGAAAATAATTCTGGAGCATTGTGATGACAAGGGCCATGGAGCATTGTGATGACACGGTCATGGAACATTGTAATGACAAGAAATCTGGAGCATTGTGATGACAAGGGCCATAGACCATTGTGATGACACGGTCATGGAACATTGTGATGACAAGAATTCTGGAGCATTGTGATGACAAGGGCCATGGAGAATTGTGATGACATGGTCATGGATCATTGTGATGAGAAGAATTCTGGAGCATTGTGATGACAAGTGTCATGGAACATTGTAATGAAACTTTTCATTGTGCACCGTGATGACAAGGGGGATGGAGTTTTGTGATGAAACTGGTCCTGGAGTATTGTGATAACAAAAGCCATTGAGCATTGTGATGACAGGCATCAAGGAGCATTGTGAAGAAAGGGGCAATGGGGAATTGTAATGACAATAGAGAAATGGGATGAAAATGGTCAGCGAGCATAGTGAACAAAGTGGTCTTTG
Organism: Balaenoptera acutorostrata; assembly: GCF_949987535.1. Classification (NCBI taxonomy): domain Eukaryota; kingdom Metazoa; phylum Chordata; class Mammalia; order Artiodactyla; family Balaenopteridae; genus Balaenoptera; species Balaenoptera acutorostrata. The sequence goes on along the minus strand of NW_026645510.1, from coordinate 494,347 downwards.
AGAATTGTGATGAAAAGCGACATAGAGCATTGTGATGACAAAGGTCATGGAGAACTGTGATGACCAGGGTCATGTAGCATTGTGAGGACACGGTCATGGAACATTGTGATGAAAAGAAATCTGGAGCATTGTGATGACCAGGGCCATGGGGCATTGTGATGACACGGTCATGGAATATGGTGATGAAAAGAAATCTGGAGCATTGTGATGAGCAGGGTCATGTAGCATTGTGATGACACGGTCATGGAATATGGTGATGAAAAGAAATCTGGAGCATTGTGATGAGCAGGGTCATGTAGCATTGTGATGACACGGTCATGGAATATGGTGATGAAAAGAAATCTGGAGCATTGTGATGACAAGTGTCATGGAGCATTGTAATGAAAGGTTTCATTGTGCACCGTGATGACATGTGGGATGGAGTATTGTGATGAAACTGATCCTGGAACATTCTGAAAACAAAAGCCATGGAGCATTTTGATGACAGGCATGATGGAGCCTTGTAAAGAAAGGGGCAATGGGGAATTGTAATGTCAATAGAGAAATGGGATGAAAATGGTCAGCGAGCATAGTGATTAAAGTGGTCTTTGAGAATTGTGATGAAAAGCGACATAGAACCTTGTGTTTACAAAGGTCATGGAGAACTGTGATGACCAGGGTCATGTAGCATTGTGATAACACGGTCACGGAACATTGTGATGAAAAGTATTCTGCAGCATTGTGATGACAAGGGCCATGGAGCATTGTGATGACTAGTGTCATGGAGCATTATGAAGAAAGGGGCCATGGGGAATTGTAATGACAATAGAGAAATGTGATGAAAATGGTCAGCGAGTATAATGATTAAAGTGGTCATTTAGAATTGTGATGAAAAGCGACATAGAGCATTGTGATGACAAAGGTCATGGAGAACTGTGATGACCAGTGTCATGTAGCCTTGTGATTACACGGTTATGGAACATTGTGATGGGAAGAATTATGGAGCATTGTGATGACAGGGTCATGGAACATTGTGATGACAACAATTCTGGAGCACTGTTTTGACAAGGGCCATGGAGCATTGTGATGACAAGTGTCATGGAGCATTGTGATGAAAGGTTTCACTGTGCACCGTGATGACATGTGGGATGGAATATTGTGATGAAACTGGTCCTGGAGCATTCTGATAACAAAATCCATGGAGCATTGTGATCACAGGCATGATGAAGCATTGTAAAGAAAGGGGCAATGGGGAATTGTAATGACAATAGAAAAATGTGATGAAAAAGGTCAGTGAGCATAGTGATTAAAGTGGTCTTTGAGAATTGTGATGAAAGGCGTCCTAGAACATTGTTTTGACAAAGGTCATGGAGAACTGTGATGACCAGGGTCTTGTAGCATTGTGATGACACGGTCATGGAACATTGTGATGAAAAGAATTCTGGAGCATTGTGATGACAAGGGCCAAGGAGAATTGTGATGACATGTTCATGGAATATAGTGATGTCAACAATTCTGGAGCATAGTGATGACAAGGGCCATGGAGCATTGTGATGACTAGTGTCATGGAGCATTGTAATGAAAGGTTTCATTGTGCACCGTGATGATATGTGGGACGGAATATTTTGATGAAACTGGTCCTGGAGCATTCTGATAACAAAAGCCATGGAGCATTGTGATGACAGGCATGATGGAGAATTGTAAAGAAAGGGGCAATGGGGAATTGTAATGACAATAGGGAAATGTGATGAAAATGATCAGCGAGCATAGTGATTAAAGTGGTCTTTGAGAATTGTGATGAAAAGCCACATAGAGCATTGTGATGACAAAGGTCATGGAGAACTGTGATGACCAGGGTCATGTAGCATTGGGATGTCACGGTCAAGGAACATTGTGATGAAAAGTATTCTGCAGCATTGTGATGACAAGGGCCATGGAGCATTGTGATGACAAGTATCATGGAGCATTATGAAGAAAGGGGCCATGGGGAATTGTAATGACAATAGAGAAATGTGATGAAAATGGTCAGCGAGTATAATGATTAAAGTGGTCATTTAGAAATGTGATGAAAAGCGACATAGAGCATTGTGATGACAAAGGTCATGGAGAACTGTGATGACCAGGGTCATGTAGCCTTGTGATTACACGGTTATGGAACATTGTGATGAGAAGAATTATGGAGCATTGTGATGACACGGTCATGGAACATTGTGATGACAAGAATTCTGGAGCACTGTTTTGACAAGGGCCATGGAGCATTGTGATGACAAGTGTCATGGAGCATTGTAATGAGAGGTTTCATTGTGCACCGTGATGACAAGGGGGATGGAGTATTGTGATGAAACTGGTCCTGGAGCATTGTGATAACAAAAGCCATGGAGCATTGTGATGACAGGCATCATGGAACATTGTGAAGAAAGGGGAATGGGGAATTGTAATGACAATAGAGAAATGTGATGAAAATGGTCAGCGAGTATAATGATTAAAGTGGTCATTTAGAATTGTGATGAAAAGCGAAATAGAGCATTGTGATGACAAAGGTCATGGAGAACTGTGATGACCAGGGTCATGTAACATTGTGATGACATGGTTATGGAACATTGTGATGAGAAGAATTATGGAGCATTGTGAAGACACGGACATGGAACATTGTGATGACAAGAATTCTGCAGCACTGTGTTGAAAAGGGCCATGGAGCATTGTGATGACAAGTGTCATGGAGCATTGTAATGAAAGGTTTCATTGTGCACTGTGATGACATGTGGGATGGAATATTGTGATGAAACTGGTCCTGAAGCATTCTGATAACAAAAGCCATGGAGCATTGTGATGACAAGTGTCATGGAGCATTGTAATGAAAGGTTTCATTGTGCACCGTGATGACATGTGGGATGGAGTATTGTGATGAAACTGTTCCTGGATCATTCTGATAACCAAAGCCATGGAGCATTGTGATGACAGGCATGATGGAGCATTGTAAGGAAAGGGGCAAAGGGGAATTGTAATGACAATAGAGAAATGTGATGAAAATGGTCAGCGAGCATAGTGATTAAAGTGGTCTTTGAGAATTGTGATGAAAAGCGACATAGAGCATTGTGATGACAAAGGTCATGGAGAACTGTGATGACCAGGGTCATGTAGCATTGTGATGACACGGTCATGGAACATTGTGATGACAAGAATTCTGGAGCATTGTGATGACAAGGGCCATGGAGCATTGTGATGACACGGTCATGGAACATTGTGATGACAAGGGCCATGGAGCATTGTGATGACAAGTGTCATGGAGCATTGTAATGAAAGGTTCATTGTGCACCGTGATGACATGTGGGATGGAGTATTGTGATGAAACTGATCCTGGAGCATTCGGATAACAAAAGCCATGGAGCATTGTGATGACAGGCATGATGGAGCATTGTAAAGAAAGGGGCAATGGGGAATTGTAATGACAATAGAAAAATGTGATGAAAATGGTCAGCGAGCATAGTGATTAAAGTGGTCTTTGAGAATTGTGATGAAAAGCGACATAGAACATTGTGTTGACAAAGGTCATGGAGAACTGTGATGACCAGGGTCTTGTTGCATTGTGATGACACGGTCATGGAACATTGTGATGAAAAGAATTCTGGAGCATTGTGATGACAAGGGCCAAGGAGAATTGTGATGACATGGTCATGGTATATTGTGATGACCACAATTCTGGAGCATAGTGATGACAAGGGCCATGGAGCATTGTGATGACAAGTGTCATGGAGCATTGTAATGAAAGGTTTCATTGTGCACCGTGATGATATGTGGGATGGAATATTTTGATGAAACTGGTCCTGGAGCATTCTGATAACAAAAGCCATGGAGCATTGTGATGACAGGCATGATGGAGAATTGTAAAGAAAGGGGCAATGGGGAATTGTAATGACAATAGAGAAATGTGATGAAAATGGTCAGCGAGTATAATGATTAAAGTGGTCATTTAGAATTGTGATGAAAAGCGACATAGAGCATTGTGATGACAAAGGTCATGGAGAACTGTGATGACCAGGGTCATGTAGCCTTGTGATTACACGGTTATGGAACATTGTGATGAGAAGAATTATGGAGCATTGTGATGACACGGTCATGGAACATTGTGATGACAAGAATTCTGGAGCACTGTGTTGACAAGGGCCATGGAGCATTGTGATGACAAGTGTCATGGAGCATTGTGATGACACGGTCATGCAACATTGTGATGAGAAAAATTCTGGAGCATTGTGATGACAAGGGCCATGGAGAATTGTGATGACATGGTCATGGAATATGGTGATGACAAAAATTCTGGAGCATTGTGATGACAAGGGCCATGGAGAATTGTGATGACATGGTCATGGAACATGGTGATGACAAGAATTATGGAGCATTGTGATGACACGATCATGAAACATTGTGATGAGAAGAATTCTGGAGCATTGTGATGACAAGGGCCATGGAGCATTGTGATGACACGGTCATGGAACATTGTGATGACAAGAATTCTGGAGCATTGTGATGAGAAGGGCCATGGAGGATTGTGATGACATGGTCATGGAACATGGTGATGACAAGAATTCTGGAGCGTTGTGATGACAAGGGCCATGGAGCATTGTGATGACACGGTCATGGAACATTGTGATGACAAGAATTCTGGAGCATTTTGATGACAAGGGCCATGGTGCATTGTGATGACACGGTCATGGAACATTGTGATGACAAGCAATCTGGAGCATTGTGATGACAAGTGTCATGGAGCATTGTAATGAAAGGTTTCATTGTGCACCGTGATGACATGTGGGATGGAGTATTGTGATGAAACTGATCCTGGAGCCTTCTGATAACAAAAGCCATGGAGCATTGTGATGACAGGCATGATGGAGCAGTGTAAAGAAAGGGGCAAAGGGGAATTGTAATGACAATAGATTAATGTGGTGAAAATAGTCAGCGAGCATAGTGTTTAAAGTGGTCTTTGAGAATTGTGATGAAAAGCGATATAGAGCATTGTGATGACAAAGGTCATGGAGAACTGTGATGACCAGGTTCAGGTAGTATTGTGATGACACGGTTATGGAACATTGTGATGAGAAGAATTATGGAGCATTGTGATGACACGGTCATGGAACATTGTGATGACAAGAATTCTGGAGCATTGTGATGACAAGTGCCATGGAGCATTGTGATGTCACGGTCATGGAACATTGTGATGACAGGAAATCTGGAGCATTGTGATGACAAGAGCCATGGAGCATTGTGATGACAAGTGTCATGGAGCATTGTAATGAAAGGTTTCATTGTGCACCGTGATGACATGTGGGATGGAGTATTGTGATGAAACTGTTCCTGGAGCATTCTGATAAAAAACGCCATGGAGCATTGTGATGACAGGCATGATGGAGCACTGTAAAGAAAGGGGCAATGGGGAATTGTAATGACAATAGAGAAATTGGATGAAAATGTTCAGCGAGCATAGTGACTAAAGTGGTCTTTGAGAATTGTGATGAAAAGCGACATAGAGCATTGTGATGACAAAGCTCATGGAGAAGTGTGATGACCAGGGTCATGTAGCATTGTGATGACACGGTCACGGAACATTGTGATGAAAAGAATTCTGGAGCATTGTGATGACAAGGGCCATGGAGCATTGTGATGACACGGTCATGGAACATTGTAATGACAAGAAATCTGGAGCATTGTGATGACAAGGGCCATAGACCATTGTGATGACACGGTCATGGAACATTGTGATGACAAGAATTCTGGAGCATTGTGATGACAAGGGCCATGGAGAATTGTGATGACATGGTCATGGATCATTGTGATGAGAAGAATTCTGGAGCATTGTGATGACAAGTGTCATGGAACATTGTAATGAAACTTTTCATTGTGCACCGTGATGAAAAGGGGGATGGAGTTTTGTGATGAAACTGGTCCTGGAGTATTGTGATAACAAAAGCCATTGAGCATTGTGATGACAGGCATCATGGAACATTGTGAAGAAAGGGGCAATGGGGAATTGTAATGACAATAGAGAAATGGGATGAAAATGGTCAGCGAGCATAGTGAACAAAGTGGTCTTTGAGAATTGTGATGAAAAGCGACATAGAGCATTGTGATGACAAAGGTCATGGAGAACTGTGATGACCAGGGTCATGTAGCATTGTGAGGACACGGTCATGGAACATTGTGATGAAAAGAAATCTGGAGCATTGTGATGACCAGGGCCATGGGGCATTGTGATGACACGGTCATGGAATATGGTGATGAAAAGAAATCTGGAGCATTGTGATGAGCAGGGTCATGTAGCATTGTGATGACACGGTCATGGAATATGGTGATAAAAAGAAATCTGGAGCATTGTGATGAGCAGGGTCATGTAGCATTGTGATGACACGGTCATGGAACATTGTGATGACAATAATTCTGGAGCATTCTGATGACAAGGGCCATGGAGCATTGTGATGACAAGTGTCATGGAGCATTGTAATGAAAGGTTTCATTGTGCACCGTGATGACATGTGGGATGGAGTATTGTGATGAAACTGATCCTGGAACATTCTGAAAACAAAAGCCATGGAGCATTTTGATGACAGGCATGATGGAGCCTTGTAAAGAAAGGGGCAATGGGGAATTGTAATGTCAATAGAGAAATGGGATGAAAATGGTCAGCGAGCATAGTGATTAAAGTGGTCTTTGAGAATTGTGATGAAAAGCGACATAGAACCTTGTGTTGACAAAGGTCATGGAGAACTGTGATGACCAGGGTCATGTAGCATTGTGATGACACGGTCACGGAACATTGTGATGAAAAGTATTCTGCAGCATTGTGATGACAAGGGCCATGGAGCATTGTGATGACTAGTGTCATGGAGCATTATGAAGAAAGGGGCCATGGGGAATTGTAATGACAATAGAGAAATGTGATGAAAATGGTCAGCGAGGATAATGATTAAAGTGGTCATTTAGAATTGTGATGAAAAGCGACATAGAGCATTGTGATGACAATGGTCATGGAGAACTGTGATGACCAGTGTCATGTAGCCTTGTGATTACACGGTTATGGAACATTGTGATGAGAAGAATTATGGAGCATTGTGATGACAGGGTCATGGAACATTGTGATGACAACAATTCTGGAGCACTGTTTTGACAAGGGCCATGGAGCATTGTGATGACAAGTGTCATGGAGCATTGTGATGAAAGGTTTCACTGTGCACCGTGATGACATATGGGATGGAATATTGTGATGAAACTGGTCCTGGAGCATTCTGATAACAAAATCCATGGAGCATTGTGATCACAGGCATGATGAAGCATTGTAAAGAAAGGGGCAATGGGGAATTGTAATGACAATAGAAAAATGTGATGAAAAAGGTCAGTGAGCATAGTGATTAAAGTGGTCTTTGAGAATTGTGATGAAAGGCGTCCTAGAACATTGTGTTGACAAAGGTCATGGAGAACTGTGATGACCAGGGTCTTGTAGCATTGTGATGACACGGTCATGGAACATTGTGATGAAAAGAATTCTGGAGCATTGTGATGACAAGGGCCAAGGAGAATTGTGATGACATGTTCATGGAATATTGTGATGTCAACAATTCTGGAGCATAGTGATGACAAGGGCCATGGAGCATTGTGATGACTAGTGTCATGGAGCATTGTAATGAAAGGTTTGATTGTGCACCGTGATGATATGTGGGACGGAATATTTTGATGAAACTGGTCCTGGAGCATTCTGATAACAAAAGCCATGGAGCATTGTGATGACAGGCATGATGGAGAATTGTAAAGAAAGGGGCAATGGGGAATTGTAATGACAATAGAGAAATGTGATGAAAATGATCAGCGAGCATAGTGATTAAAGTGGTCTTTGAGAATTGTGATGAAAAGCCACATAGAGCATTGTGATGACAAAGGTCATGGAGAACTGTGATGACCAGGGTCATGTAGCATTGGGATGTCACGGTCAAGGAACATTGTGATGAAAAGTATTCTGCAGCATTGTGATGACAAGGGCCATGGAGCATTGTGATGACAAGTATCATGGAGCATTATGAAGAAAGGGGCCATGGGGAATTGTAATAACAATAGAGAAATGTGATGAAAATGGTCAGCGAGTATAATGATTAAAGTGGTCATTTAGAAATGTGATGAAAAGCGACATAGAGCATTGTGATGACAAAGGTCATGGAGAACTGTGATGACCAGGGTCATGTAGCCTTGTGATTACACGGTTATGGAACATTGTGATGAGAAGAATTATGGAGCATTGTGATGACACGGTCATGGAACATTGTGATGACAAGAATTCTGGAGCACTGTTTTGACAAGGGCCATGGAGCATTGTGATGACAAGTGTCATGGAGCATTGTAATGAGAGGTTTCATTGTGCACCGTGATGACAAGGGGGATGGAGTATTGTGATGAAACTGGTCCTGGAGCATTGTGATAACAAAAGCCATGGAGCATTGTGATGACAGGCATCATGGAGCATTGTGAAGAAAGGGGAATGGGAAATTGTAATGACAATAGAGAAATGTGATGAAAATGGTCAGCGAGTATAATGATTAAAGTGGTCATTTAGAATTGTGATGAAAAGCGACATAGAGCATTGTGATGACAAAGGTCATGGAGGACTGTGATGACCAGGGTCATGTAACATTGTGATGACATGGTTATGGAACATTGTGATGAGAAGAATTATGGAGCATTGTGATGACACGGACATGGAACATTGTGATGACAAGAATTCTGGAGCACTGTGTTGAAAAGGGCCATGGAGCATTGTGATGACAAGTGTCATGGAGCATTGTAATGAAAGGTTTCATTGTGCACTGTGATGACATGTGGGATGGAATATTGTGATGAAACTGGTCCTGAAGCATTCTGATAACAAAAGCCATGGAGCATTGTGATGACAAGTGTCATGGAGCATTGTAATGAAAGGTTTCATTGTGCACCGTGATGACATGTGGGATGGAGTATTGTGATGAAACTGTTCCTGGAGCATTCTGATAACCAAAGCCATGGAGCATTGTGATGACAGGCATGATGGAGCATTGTAAGGAAAGGGGCAATGGGGAATTGTAATGACAATAGAGAAATGGGATGAAAATGGTCAGCGAGCATAGTGATTAAAGTGGTCTTTGAGAATTGTGATGAAAAGCGACATAGAGCATTGTGATGACAAAGGTCATGGAGAACTGTGATGACCAGGGTCATGTAGCATTGTGATGACACGGTCATGGAACATTGTGATGACAAGAATTCTGGAGCATTGTGATGACAAGTGCCATGGAGCATTGTGATGACACGGTCATGGAACATTGTGATGACAAGGGCCATGGAGCATTGTGATGACAAGTGTCATGGAGCATTGTAATGAAAGGTTCATTGTGCACCGTGATGACATGTGGGATGGAGTATTGTGATGAAACTGATCCTGGAGCATTCGGATAACAAAAGCCATGGAGCATTGTGATGACAGGCATGATGGAGCATTGTAAAGAAAGGGGCAATGGGGAATTGTAATGACAATAGAAAAATGTGATGAAAATTGTCAGCGAGCATAGTGATTAAAGTGGTCTTTGAGAATTGTGATGAAAAGCGACATAGAACATTTTGTTGACAAAGGTCATGGAGAACTGTGATGACCAGGGTCTTGTTGCATTGTGATGACACGGTCATGGAACATTGTGATGAAAAGAATTCTGGAGCATTGTGATGACATGGGCCAAGGAGAATTGTGATGACATGGTCATGGTATATTGTGATGACCACAATTCTGGAGCATAGTGATGACAAGGGCCATGGAGCATTGTGATGACAAGTGTCATGGAGCATTGTAATGAAAGGTTTCATTGTGCACCGTGATGATATGTGGGATGGAATATTTTGATGAAACTGGTCCTGGAGCATTCTGATAACAAAAGCCATGGAGCATTGTGATGACAGGCATGATGGAGAATTGTAAAGAAAGGGGCAATGGGGAATTGTAATGACAATAGAGAAATGTGATGAAAATGGTCAGCGAGTATAATGATTAAAGTGGTCATTTAGAATTGTGATGAAAAGCGACATAGAGCATTGTGATGACAAAGGTCATGGAGAACTGTGATGACCAGGGTCATGTAGCCTTGTGATTACACGGTTATGGAACATTGTGATGAGAAGAATTATGGAGCATTGTGATGACACGGTCATGGAACATTGTGATGACAAGAATTCTGGAGCACTGTGTTGACAAGGGCCATGGAGCATTGTGATGACAAGTGTCATGGAGCATTGTGATGACACGGTCATGCAACATTGTGATGAGAAAAATTCTGGAGCATTGTGATGACAAGGGCCATGGAGAATTGTAATGACATGGTCATGGAACATGGTGATGACAAAAATTCTGGAGCATTGTGATGACAAGGGCCATGGAGAATTGTGATGACATGGTCATGGAACATGGTGATGACAAGAATTATGGAGCATTGTGATGACACGATCATGAAACATTGTGATGAGAAGAATTCTGGAGCATTGTGATGACAAGGGCCATGGAGCATTGTGATGACACGGTCATGGAACATTGTGATGACAAGAATTCTGGAGCATTGTGATGAGAAGGGCCATGGAGGATTGTGATGACATGGTCATGGAACATGGTGATGACAAGAATTCTGGAGCGTTGTGATGACAAGGGCCATGGAGCATTGTGATGACACGGTCATGGAACATTGTGATGACAAGAATTCTGGAGCATTTTGATGACAAGGGCCATGGTGCATTGTGATGACACCGTCATGGAACATTGTGATGACAAGCAATCTGGAGCATTGTGATGACAAGGGCCATGGAGCATTGTGATGACACGGTCATGGAACATTGTGATGACAAGAATTCTGGAGCATTGTGATGACAAGGTCCATGGAGAATTGTGATGACATGGTCATTGAACATGGTGATGACAAGAATTCTGGAGCATTGTGATGACAATGGCCATGGAGAATTGTGATGACATGGTCATGGAACATGGTGATGACAAGAATTCTGGAGCATTGTGATGACAATGGCCATGGAGAATTGTGATGAGATGGTCATGGAACATGGTGATGACCAGAAATCTGGAGCATTGTGATGACAAGGGTCATGGAGCATTGTAATGAAAGGTTTCATTGTGCACCGTGATGACATGTGGGATGGAGTATTGTGATGAAACTGATCCTGGAGCCTTCTGATAACAAAAGCCATGGAGAATTGTGATGACAGGCATGATGGAGCAGTGTAAAGAAAGGGGCAAACGGGAATTGTAATGACAATAGATTAATGTGGTGAAAATGGTCAGCGAGCATAGTGTTTAAAGTGGTCTTTGAGAATTGTGATGAAAAGCGATATAGAGCATTGTGATGACAAAGGTCATGGAGAACTGTGATGACCAGGTTCAGGTAGTATTGTGATGACACGGTTATGGAACATTGTGATGAGAAGAATTATGGAGCATTGTGATGACACGGTCATGGAACATTGTGATGACAAGAATTCTGGAGCATTGTGATGACAAGTGCCATGGAGCATTGTGATGTCACGGTCATGGAACATTGTGATGACAGGAAATCTGGAGCATTGTGATGACAAGAGCCATGGAGCATTGTGATGACAAGTGTCATGGAGCATTGTAATGAAAGGTTTCATTGTGCACCGTGATGACATGTGGGATGGAGTATTGTGATGAAACTGTTCCTGGAGCATTCTGATAAAAAACGCCATGGAGCATTGTGATGACAGACATGATGGAGCACTGTAAAGAAAGGGGCAATGGGGAATTGTAATGACAATAGAGAAATTGGATGAAAATGTTCAGCGAGCATAGTGACTAAAGTGGTCTTTGAGAATTGTGATGAAAAGCGACATAGAGCATTGTGATGACAAAGCTCATGGAGAAGTGTGATGACCAGGGTCATGTAGCATTGTGATGACACGGTCACGGAACATTGTGATGAAAAGAATTCTGGAGCATTGTGATGACAAGGGCCATGGAGCATTGTGATGACACGGTCATGGAACATTGTAATGACAAGAAATCTGGAGCATTGTGATGACAAGGGCCATAGACCATTCTGATGACACGGTCATGGAACATTGTGATGACAAGGGCCATGGAGAATTGTGATGACATGGTCATGGATCATTGTGATGAGAAGAATTCTGGAGCATTGTGATGACAAGTGTCATGGAACATTGTAATGAAACTTTTCATTGTGCACCGTGATGACAAGGGGGATGGAGTTTTGTGATGAAACTGGTCCTGGAGTATTGTGATAACAAAAGCCATTGAGCATTGTGATGACAGGCATCATGGAGCATTGTGAAGAAAGGGGCAATGGGGAATTGTAATGACAATAGAGAAATGGGATGAAAATGGTCAGCGAGCATAGTGAACAAAGTGGTCTTTGAGAATTGTGATGAAAAGCGACATAGAGCATTGTGATGACAAAGGTCATGGAGAACTGTGATGACCAGGGTCATGTAGCATTGTGAGGACACGGTCATGGAACATTGTGATGAAAAGAAATCTGGAGCATTGTGATGACCAGGGCCATGGGGCATTGTGATGACACGGTCATGGAATATGGTGATGAAAAGAAATCTGGAGCATTGTGATGAGCAGGGTCATGTAGCATTGTGATGACACGGTCATGGAATATGGTGATGAAAAGAAATCTGGAGCATTGTGATGAGCAGGGTCATGTAGCATTGTGATGACACGGTCATGGAACATTGTGATGACAATAATTCTGGAGCATTCTGATGACAAGGGCCATGGAGCATTGTGATGACAAGTGTCATGGAGCATTGTAATGAAAGGTTTCATTGTGCACCGTGATGACATGTGGGATGGAGTATTGTGATGAAACTGATCCTGGAACATTCTGAAAACAAAAGCCATGGAGCATTTTGATGACAGGCATGATGGAGCCTTGTAAAGAAAGGGGCAATGGGGAATTGTAATGTCAATAGAGAAATGGGATGAAAATGGTCAGCGAGCATAGTGATTAAAGTGGTCTTTGAGAATTGTGATGAAAAGCGACATAGAACCTTGTGTTGACAAAGGTCATGGAGAACTGTGATGACCAGGGTCATGTAGCATTGTGATGACACGGTCACGGGACATTGTGATGAAAAGTATTCTGCAGCATTGTGATGACAAGGGCCATGGAGCATTGTGATGACTAGTGTCATGGAGCATTATGAAGAAAGGGGCCATGGGGAATTGTAATGACAATAGAGAAATGTGATGAAAATGGTCAGCGAGGATAATGATTAAAGTGGTCATTTAGAATTGTGATGAAAAGCGACATAGAGCATTGTGATGACAATGGTCATGGAGAACTGTGATGACCAGTGTCATGTAGCCTTGTGATTACACGGTTATGGAACATTGTGATGAGAAGAATTATGGAGCATTGTGATGACAGGGTCATGGAACATTGTGATGACAACAATTCTGGAGCACTGTTTTGACAAGGGCCATGGAGCATTGTGATGACAAGTGTCATGGAGCATTGTGATGAAAGGTTTCACTGTGCACCGTGATGACATATGGGATGGAATATTGTGATGAAACTGGTCCTGGAGCATTCTGATAACAAAATCCATGGAGCATTGTGATCACAGGCATGATGAAGCATTGTAAAGAAAGGGGCAATGGGGAATTGTAATGACAATAGAAAAATGTGATGAAAAAGGTCAGTGAGCATAGTGATTAAAGTGGTCTTTGAGAATTGTGATGAAAGGCGTCCTAGAACATTGTGTTGACAAAGGTCATGGAGAACTGTGATGACCAGGGTCTTGTAGCATTGTGATGACACGGTCATGGAACATTGTGATGAAAAGAATTCTGGAGCATTGTGATGACAAGTGCCAAGGAGAATTGTGATGACATGTTCATGGAATATTGTGATGTCAACAATTCTGGAGCATAGTGATGACAAGGGCCATGGAGCATTGTGATGACTAGTGTCATGGAGCATTGTAATGAAAGGTTTGATTGTGCACCGTGATGATATGTGGGACGGAATATTTTGATGAAACTGGTCCTGGAGCATTCTGATAACAAAAGCCATGGAGCATTGTGATGACAGGCATGATGGAGAATTGTAAAGAAAGGGGCAATGGGGAATTGTAATGACAATAGAGAAATGTGATGAAAATGATCAGCGAGCATAGTGATTAATGTGGTCTTTGAGAATTGTGATGAAAAGCCACATAGAGCATTGTGATGACAAAGGTCATGGAGAACTGTGATGACCAGGGTCATGTAGCATTGGGATGTCACGGTCAAGGAACATTGTGATGAAAAGTATTCTGCAGCATTGTGATGACAAGGGCCATGGAGCATTGTGATGACAAGTATCATGGAGCATTATGAAGAAAGGGGCCATGGGGAATTGTAATGACAATAGAGAAATGTGATGAAAATGGTCAGCGAGTATAATGATTAAAGTGGTCATTTAGAAATGTGATGAAAAGCGACATAGAGCATTGTGATGACAAAGGTCATGGAGAACTGTGATGACCAGGGTCATGTAGCCTTGTGATTACACGGTTATGGAACATTGTGATGAGAAGAATTATGGAGCATTGTGATGACACGGTCATGGAACATTGTGATGACAAGAATTCTGGAGCACTGTTTTGACAAGGGCCATGGAGCATTGTGATGACAAGTGTCATGGAGCATTGTAATGAGAGGTTTCACTGTGCACCGTGATGACAAGGGGGATGGAGTATTGTGATGAAACTGGTCCTGGAGCATTGTGATAACAAAAGCCATGGAGCATTGTGATGACAGGCATCATGGAGCATTGTGAAGAAAGGGGAATGGGGAATTGTAATGACAATAGAGAAATGTGATGAAAATGGTCAGCGAGTATAATGATTAAAGTGGTCATTTAGAATTGTGATGAAAAGCGACATAGAGCATTGTGATGACAAAGGTCATGGAGGACTGTGATGACCAGGGTCATGTAACATTGTGATGACATGGTTATGGAACATTGTGATGAGAAGAATTATGGAGCATTGTGATGACACGGACATGGAACATTGTGATGACAAGAATTCTGGAGCACTGTGTTGAAAAGGGCCATGGAGCATTGTGATGACAAGTGTCATGGAGCATTGTAATGAAAGGTTTCATTGTGCACTGTGATAACATGTGGCATGGAATATTGTGATGAAACTGGTCCTGAAGCATTCTGATAACAAAAGCCATGGAGCATTGTGATGACAAGTGTCATGGAGCATTGTAATGAAAGGTTTCATTGTGCACCGTGATGATATGTGGGATGGAGTATTGTGATGAAACTGTTCCTGGAGCATTCTGATAACCAAAGCCATGGAGCATTGTGATGACAGGCATGATGGAGCATTGTAAGGAAAGGGGCAAAGGGGAATTGTAATGACAATAGAGAAATGGGATGAAAATGGTCAGCGAGCATAGTGATTAAAGTGGTCTTTGAGAATTGTGATGAAAAGCGACATAGAGCATTGTGATGACAAAGGTCATGGAGAACTGTGATGACCAGGGTCATGTAGCATTGTGATGACACGGTCATGGAACATTGTGATGACAAGAATTCTGGAGCATTGTGATGACAAGTGCTATGTAGCATTGTGATGACACGGTCATGGAACATTGTGATGACAGGAAATCTGGAGCATTGTGATGACAAGAGACATGGAGCATTGTGATGACAAGTGTCATGGAGCATTGTAATGAAAGGTTTCATTGTGCACCGTGATGACATGTGGGATGGAGTATTGTGATGAAACTGTTCCTGGAGCATTCTGATAAAAAAAAGCCATGGAGCATTGTGATGACAGGCATGATGGAGCATTGTAAAGAAAGGGGCAATGGGGAATTGTAATGACAATAGAGAAATTGGATGAAAATGCTCAGCGAGCATAGTGACTAAAGTGGTCTTTGAGAATTGTGATGAAAAGCGACATAGAGCATTGTGATGACAAAGGTCATGGAGAAGTGTGATGACCAGGGTCATGTAGCATTGTGATGACACGGTCACGGAACATTGTGATGAAAAGAATTCTGGAGCATTGTGATGACAAGGGCCATGGAGCATTGTGATGACACGGTCATGGAACATTGTAATTACAAGAAATCTGGAGCATTCTGATGACAAGGGCCATAGAGCATTGTGATGACACGGTCATGGAACATTGTGATGACAAGAATTATGGAGCATTGTGATGACACGGTCATGGAACATTGTGATGACAAGAATTAAGGAGCATTGTGATGACAAGGGCCATGGAGCATTGTGATGACAGGCATGATGGAGAATTGTAAAGAAAGGGGCAATGGGGAATTGTAATGACAATAGAGAAATGTGATGAAAATGGTCAGCGAGTATAATGATTAAAGTGGTCATTTAGAATTGTGATGAAAAGCGACATAGAGCATTGTGATGACAAAGGTCATGGAGAACTGTGATGACCAGTGTCATGTAGCCTTGTGATTACACGGTTATGGAACATTGTGATGAGAAGAATTATGGAGCATTGTGATGACACGGTCATGGAACATTGTGATGACAAGAATTCTGGAGCACTGTTTTGACAAGGGCCATGGAGCATTGTGATGACAAGTGTCATGGAGCATTGTGATGAAAGGTTTCACTGTGCACCGTGATGACATGTGGGATGGAATATTGTGATGAAAGTGGTCCTGGAGCATTCTGATAACAAAATCCATGTAGCATTGTGATCACAGGCATGATGAAGCATTGTAAAGAAAGGGGCAATGGGGAATTGTAATGACAATAGAAAAATGTGATGAAAAAGGTCAGTGAGCATAGTGATTAAAGTGGTCATTGAGAATTGTGATGAAAGGCGTCCTAGAACATTGTGTTGACAAAGGTCATGGAGAACTGTGATGACCAGGGTCTTGTAGCATTGTGATGACACGGTCATGGAACATTGTGATGAAAAGAATTCTGGAGCATTGTGATGACAAGGGCCAAGGAGAATTGTGATGACATGGTCATGGAATATTGTGATGTCAACAATTCTGGAGCATAGTGATGACAAGGGCCATGGAGCATTGTGATGACTAGTGTCATGGAGCATTGTAATGAAAGGTTTCATTGTGCACCGTGATGATATGTGGGACGGAATATTTTGATGAAACTGGTCCTGGAGCATTCTGATAACAAAAGCCATGGAGCATTGTGATGACAGGCATGATGGAGAATTGTAAAGAAAGGGGCAATGGGGAATTGTAATGACAATAGAGAAATGTGATGAAAATGATCAGCGAGCATAGTGATTAAAGTGGTCTTTGAGAATTGTGATGAAAAGCCACATAGAGCATTGTGATGACAAAGGTCATGGAGAACTGTGATGACTAGGGTCATGTAGCATTGGGATGTCACGGTCAAGGAACATTGTGATGAAAAGTATTCTGCAGCATTGTGATGACAAGGGCCATGGAGCATTGTGATGACAAGTATCATGGAGCATTATGAAGAAAGGGGCCATGGGGAATTGTAATGACAATAGAGAAATGTGATGAAAATGGTCAGCGAGTATAATGATTAAAGTGGTCATTTAGAAATGTGATGAAAAGCGACATAGAGCATTGTGATGACAAAGGTCATGGAGAACTGTGATGACCAGGGTCATGTAGCCTTGTGATTACACGGTTATGGAACATTGTGATGAGAAGAATTATGGAGCATTGTGATGACACGGACATGGAACATTGTGATGACAAGAATTCTCGAGCACTGTTTTGACAAGGGCCATGGAGCATTGTGATGACAAGTGTCATGGAGCATTGTAATGAGAGGTTTCATTGTGCACCGTGATGACAAGGGGGATGGAGTATTGTGATGAAACTGGTCCTGGAGCATTGTGATAACAAAAGCCATGGAGCATTGTGATGACAGGCATCATGGAGCATTGTGAAGAAAGGGGAATGGGGAATTGTAATGAAAATAGAGAAATGTGATGAAAATGGTCAGCGAGTATAATGATTAAAGTGGTCATTTAGAATTGTGATGAAAAGCGACATAGAGCATTGTGATGACAAAGGTCATGGAGAACTGTGATGACCAGGGTCATGTAACATTGTGATGACATGGTTATGGAACATTGTGATGAGAAGAATTATGGAGCATTGTGATGACACGGACATGGAACATTGTGATGACAAGAATTCTGGAGCACTGTGTTGAAAAGGGCCATGGAGCATTTTGATGAGAAGTGTCATGGAGCATTGTAATGAAAGGTTTCATTGTGCACTGTGATGACATGTGGGATGGAATATTGTGATGAAACTGGTCCTGGAGCATTCTGATAACAAAAGCCATGGAGCATTGTGATGACAAGTGTCATGGAGCATTGTAATGAAACGTTTCATTGTGCACCGTGATGACATGTGGGATGGAGTATTGTGATGAAACTGTTCCTGGAGCATTCTGATAACAAAAGCCATGGAGCATTGTGATGACAGGCATGATGGAGCATTGTAAGGAAAGGGGCAATGGGGAATTGTAATGACAATAGAGAAATGGGATGAAAATGGTCAGCGAGCATAGTGATTAAAGTGGTCTTTGAGAATTGTGTTGAAAAGCGACATAGAGCATTGTGATGACAAAGGTCATGGAGAACTGTGATGACCAGGGTCATGTAGCATTGTGATGACACGGTCATGGAACATTGTGATGAGAAGAATTCTGGAGCACTGTGATGATAAGGGCCATGGAGCATTGTGATGACAAGTGTCATGGAGCACTGTAATGAAAAGTTTCATTGTGCACCGTGTTGACATGTGGGATGGAATATTGTGATGAAACTGGTCCTGGAGCATTCTGATAACAAAAGCCATGGAGCATTGTGATGACAGGCATGATGGAGCATTGTAAAGAAAGGGGCAAAGGGGAATTGTAATGACAATTGAGAAATGTGATGAAAATGGTCAGCGAGCATAGTGATTAAAGTGGTCTTTGAGAATTGTGATGAAAAGCGACATAGAGCATTGTGATGACAAAGGTCATGGAGAACTGTGATGACCAGGTTCATCTAGTATTGTGATGACACGGTTATGGAACATTGTGATGAGAAGAATTATGGAGCATTGTGATGACACGGTCATGGAACATTGTGATGACAAGAATTCTGGAGCATTGTGATGACAAGTGCCATGGAGCATTGTGATGACACGGTCATGGAACATTGTGATGACAGGAAATCTGGAGCATTGTGATGACAAGAGCCATGGAGCATTGTGATGACAAGTGTCATGGAGCATTGTAATGAAAGGTTTCATTGTGCACCGTGATGACATGTGGGATGGAGTATTGTGATGAAACTGTTCCTGGAGCATTCTGATAAAAAAAAGCCATGGAGCATTGTGATGACAGGCCTGATGGAGCATTGTAAAGAAAGGGGCAATGGGGAATTGTAATGACAATAGAGAAATTGGATGAAAATGCTCAGCGAGCATAGTGACTAAAGTGGTCTTTGAGAATTGTCATGAAAAGCGACATAGAGCATTGTGATGACAAAGGTCATGGAGAAGTGTGATGACCAGGGTCATGTAGCATTGTGATGACACGGTCACGGAACATTGTGATGAAAAGAATTCTGGAGCATTGTGATGACAAGGGCCATGGAGCATTGTGATGACACGGTCATGGAACATTGTAATTACAAGAAATCTGGAGCATTCTGATGACAAGGGCCATAGAGCATTGTGATGACACGGTCATGGAACATTGTTATGACAAGAATTCTGGAGCATTGTGATGACAAGGGCCATGGAGAATTGTGATGACATGGTCATGGATCATTGTGATGAGAAGAATTCTGGAGCATTGTGATGACAAGTGTCATGGAACATTGTAATGAAACTTTTCATTGTGCACCGTGATGACAAGGGGGATGGAGTTTTGTGATGAAACTGGTCCTGGAGTATTGTGATAACAAAAGCCATTGAGCATTGTGATGACAGGCATCATGGAGCATTGTGAAGAAAGGGGCAATGGGGAATTGTAATGACAATAGAGAAATGGG
Organism: Balaenoptera acutorostrata; assembly: GCF_949987535.1. NCBI lineage: Eukaryota > Metazoa > Chordata > Mammalia > Artiodactyla > Balaenopteridae > Balaenoptera > Balaenoptera acutorostrata. The sequence continues at coordinate 474,274 of NW_026645510.1, read as the reverse complement.
ATGAAAATGGTCAGCGAGCATAGTGAACAAAGTGGTCTTTGAGAATTGTGATGAAAAGCGACATAGAACATTGTGATGACAAAGGTCATGGAGAACTGTGATGACCAGGGTCATGTAGCATTGTGATGACACAGTCATGGAACATTGTGATGACAAGAAGTCTGGAGCATTGTGATGACAAGGGTCATGGAGCATTGGGATGACACGGTCATGGAACATTGTAATGACAAGAAATCTGGAGCATTGTGCTGACCAGGGCCATGGGGCATTGTGATGACACGGTCATGGAATATGCTGATGAAAAGAAATCTGGAGCCTTGTGATGAGCAGGGTCATGTAGCATTGTGATGACACGGTCATGGAACATTGTGATGACAATAATTCTGGAGCATTCTGATGACAAGGGCCATGGAGCATTGTGATGACAAGTGTCATGGAGCATTGTAATTTAAGGTTTCATTGTGCACCGTGATGACATGTGGGATGGAGTATTGTGATGAAACTGATCCTGGAACATTCTGAAAACAAAAGCCATGGAGCATTTTTATGACAGGCATGATGGAGCCTTGTAAAGAAAGGGGCAATGGGGAATTGTAATGACAATAGAGAAATGGGATGAAAATGGTCAGCGAGCATAGTGATTAAAGTGGTCTTTGAGAATTGTGATGAAAAGCGACATAGAACCTTGTGTTGACAAAGGTCATGGAGAACTGTGATGACCAGGGTCATGTAGCATTGTGATGACACGGTCACGGAACATTGTGATGAAAAGTATTCTGCAGCATTGTGATGACAAGGGCCATGGAGCATTGTGATGACTAGTGTCATGGAGCATTATTAAGAAAGGGGCCATGGGGAATTGTAATGACAATAGAGAAATGTGATGAAAATGGTCAGCGAGTATAATGATTAAAGTGGTCATTTAGAATTGTGATGAAAAGCGACATAGAGCATTGTGATGACAAAGGTCATGGAGAACTGTGATGACCAGTGTCATGTAGCCTTGTGATTACACGGTTATGGAACATTGTGATGAGAAGAATTATGGAGCATTGTGATGACACGGTCATGGAACATTGTGATGACAAGAATTCTGGAGCACTGTTTTGACAAGGGCCATGGAGCATTGTGATGACAAGTGTCATGGAGCATTGTGATGAAAGGATTCATTGTGCACCGTGATGACATGTGGGATGGAATATTGTGATGAAACTGGTCCTGGAGCATTCTGATAACAAAATCCATGGAGCATTGTGATCACAGGCATGATGAAGCATTGTAAGGAAAGGGGCAATGGGGAATTGTAATGACAATAGAGAAATGGGATGAAAATGGTCAGCGAGCATAGTGATTAAAGTGGTCTTTGAGAATTGTGATGAAAAGCGACATAGAGCATTGTGATGACAAAGGTCATGGAGAACTGTGATGACCAGGGTCATGTAGCATTGTGATGACACGGTCATGGAACATTGTGATGAGAAGAATTCTGGAGCATTGTGATGACAAGTGCCATGGCGCATTGTGATGACACGGTCATGGAACATTGTGATGAGAGGAAATCTGGAGCATTGTGATGACAAGAGCCATGGAGCATTGTGATGACAAGTGTCATGGAGCATTGTAATGAAAGGTTTCATTGTGCACCGTGATGACATGTGGGATGGAGTATTATGATGAAACTGTTCCTGGAGCATTCTGATAAAAAAAAGCCATGGAGCATTGTAATGACAGGCATGATGGAGCATTGTAAAGAAAGGGGCAATGGGGAATTGTAATGACAATAGAGAAATTGGATGAAAATGCACAGCGAGCATAGTGACTAAAGTGGTCTTTGAGAATTGTGATGAAAAGCGACATAGAGCATTGTGATGACAAAGGTCATGGAGAAGTGTGATGACCAGGGTCATGTAGCATTGTGATGACACGGTCACGGAACATTGTGATGAAAAGAATTCTGGAGCATTGTGATGACAAGGGCCATGGAGCATTGGGATGACACGGTCATGGAACATTGTAATGACAAGAAATCTGTAGCATTGTGATGACAAGGGCCATAGAGCATTGTGATGACACGGTCACGGAACATTGTGATGACAAGAAATCTGTAGCATTGTGATGACAAGCTCCATAGAGCATTGTGATGACACGGTCATGGAACATTGTGATGACAAGAATTCTGGAGCATTGTGATGACAAGGGCCATGGAGAATTGTGATGACATGGTCATGGATCATTGTGATGACAAGAATTCTGGAGCATTGTGATGACAAGTGTCATGGAACATTGTAATGAAACTTTTCATTGTGCACCGTGATGACAAGGGGGATGGAGTTTTGTGATGAAACTGATCCTGGAGTATTGTGATAACAAAAGCCATTGAGCATTGTGATGACAGGCATCATGGAGCATTGTGAAGAAAGGGGCAATGGGGAATTGTAATGACAATAGAGAAATGGGATGAAAATGGTCAGCGAGCATAGTGAACAAAGTGGTCTTTGAGAATTGTGATGAAAAGCGACAGAGCATTGTGATGACAAAGGTCATGGAGAACTGTGATGACCAGGGTCATGTAGCATTGTGAGGACACGGTCATGGAACATTGTGATGAAAAGAAATCTGGAGCATTGTGATGACCAGGGCCATGGGGCATTGTGATGACACGGTCATGGAACATGGTGATGAAAAGAAATCTGGAGCATTGTGATGAGCAGGGTCATGTAGCATTGTGATGACACGGTCATGGAACATTGTGATGACAATAATTGGGAGCATTCTGATGACAAGGGCCATGGAGCATTGTGATGACAAGTGTCATGGAGCATTGTAATGAAAGGTTTCATTGTGCACCGTGATGACATGTGGGATGGAGTATTGTGATGAAACTGATCCTGGAATATTCTGAAAACAAAAGCCATGGAGCATTTTGATGACAGGCATAATGGAGCCTTGTAAAGAAAGGGGCAATGGGGAATTGTAATGACAATACAGAAATGGGATGAAAATGTTCAGGGAGCATAGTGACTAAAGTGGTCTTTGAGAATTGTGATGAAAAGCGACATAGAGCATTGTGATGACAAAGGTCATGGAGAACTGTGATGACCAGGGTCATGTAGCATTGTGATGACACGGTCATGAAACATTGTGATGAAAAGAAATCTGGAGCATTGTGATGACCAGGGCCATGTGGCATTGTGATGACACGGTCATGGAACATGGTGATGAGAAGAATTCTGGAGCATTGTGATGACAAGTGTCATGGAACATTGTAATGAAACTTTTAATTGTGCACCGTGATGACAAGGGGGATGGAGTTTTGTGATGAAACTGGTCCTGGAGTATTGTGATAACAAAAGCCATTGAGCATTGTGATGACAGGCATCATGGAGCATTGTGAAGAAAGGGGCAATGGGGAATTGTAATGACAATAGAAAAATGTGATGAAAAAGGTCAGCGAGCATAGTGATTAAAGTGGTCTTTGAGAATTGTGATGAAAGGCGACATAGAACATTGTGTTGACAAAGGTCATGGAGAACTGTGATGACCAGGGTCTTGTAGCATTGTGATGACACGGTCATGGAACATTGTGATGAAAAGAATTCTGGGGCATTGTGATGACAAGGGCCAAGGAGATTTGTGATGACATGGTCATGGAATATTGTGATGACAACAATTCTGGAGCATAGTGATGAAAAGGGCCATGGAGCATTGTGATGACTAGTGTCATGGAGCATTGTAATGAAAGGTTTCATTGTGCACCGTGATGATATGTGGGACGGAATATTTTGATGAAACCGGTCCTGGAGCATTCTGATAACAAAAGCCATGGAGCATTGTGATGACAGGCATGATGGAGAATTGTAAAGAAAGGGGCAATGGGGAATTGTAATGACAATAGAGAAATGTGATGAAAATGATCAGCGAGCATAGTGATTAAAATGGTCTTTGAGAATTGTGATGAAAAGCGACATAGAGCATTGTGATGACAAAGGTCATGGAGAACTGTGATGACCAGGGTCATGTAGCATTGGGATGACACGGTCAAGGAACATTGTGATGAAAAGTATTCTGCAGCATTGTGATGACAAGGGCCATGGAGCATTGTGATGACAAGTATCATGGAGCATTATGAAGAAAGGGGCCATGGGGAATTGTAATGACAATAGAGAAATGTGATGAAAATGGTCAGCGAGTATAATGATTAAAGTGGTCATTTAGAATTGTGATGAAAAGCGACAGAGAGCATTGTGATGACAAAGGTCATGGAGAACTGTGATGGCCAGGTTCATGTAGACTTGTGATTACACGGTTATGGAACATTGTGATGAGAAGAATTATGGAGCATTGTGATGACACGGTCATGGAACATTGTGATGACAAGAATTCTGGAGCACTGTTTTGACAAGGGCCATGGAGCATTGTGATGACAAGTGTCATGGGGCATTGTAATGAGAGGTTTCATTGTGCACCGTGATGACAAGGGGGATGGAGTATTGTGATGAAACTGGTCCTGGAGCATTGTGATAAAAAAAGTCATGGAGCATTGTGATGACAGGCATCATGGAGCATTGTGAAGAAAGGGGAATGGGGAATTGTAATGACAATAGAGAAATGTGATGAAAATGGTCAGCGAGTATAATGATTAAAGTGGTCATTTAGAATTGTGATGAAAAGCGACATAGAGCATTGTGATGACAAAGGTCATGGAGAACTGTGATTACCAGGGTCATGTAACATTGTGATGACATGGTTATGGAACATTGTAATGAGAAGAATTATGGAGCATTGTGATGACACGGACATGGAACATTGTGATGACAAGAATTCTGGAGCACTGTGTTGAAAAGGGCCATGGAGCATTGTGATGACAAGTGTCATGGAGCATTGTAATGAAAGGTTTCATTGTGCACTGTGATGACATGTGGGATGGAATATTGTGATGAAATTGGTCCTGGAGCATTCTGATAACAAAAGCCATGGAGCATTGTGATGACAGGAATCATGGAGCATTGTAAAGAGAGGGGCAAAGGGGAATTGTAATGACAATAGAGAAATGCGATGTAAATGGTCATCGAGCATAGTGATTAAAGTGTTCTTTGAGAATTGTGATGAAAAGCGACATAGAGCAATGTGATGACAAAGGTCATGGAGAACTGTGATGACCAGGGTCTTGTAGCATTGTGATGACACGGTCATGGAACATTGTGATGAAAAGAATTCTGGAGCATTGTGATGACAAGGGCCAAGGAGAATTGTGATGACATGGTCATGGAATATTGTGATGACAACAATTCTGGAGCATAGTGATGACAAGGGCCATGGAGCATTGTGATGACTAGTGTCATGGAGCATTGTAATGAAAGGTTTCATTGTGCACCGTGATGATATGTGGGACGGAATATTTTGATGAAACCGGTCCTGGAGCATTCTGATAACAAAAGCCATGGAGCATTGTGATGACAGGCATGATGGAGAATTGTAAAGAAAGGGGCAATGGGGAATTGTAATGACAATAGAGAAATGTGATGAAAATGATCAGCGAGCATAGTGATTAAAGTGGTCTTTGAGAATTGTGATGAAAAGCGACATAGAGCATTGTGATGACAAAGGTCATGGAGAACTGTGATGACCAGGTTCATGTAGCATTGGGATGACACGGTCAAGGAATATTGTGATGAAAAGTATTCTGCAGCATTGTGATGACAAGGGCCATGGAGCATTGTGATGACAAGTATCATGGAGCATTATGAAGAAAGGGGCCATGGGGAATTGTAATGACAATAGAGAAATGTGATGAAAATGGTCAGCGAGTATAATGATTAAAGTGGTAATTTAGAATTGTGATGAAAAGCGACATAGAGCATTGTGATGACAAAGGTCATGGAGAACTGTGATGACCAGGGTCATGTAGCCTTGTGATTACACGGTTATGGAACATTGTGATGAGAAGAATTATGGAGCATTGTGATGACACGGTCATGGAACATTGTGATGACAAGAATTCTGGAGCACTGTTTTGACAAGGGCCATGGAGCATTGTGATGACAAGTGTCATGGAGCATTGTAATGAGAGGTTTCATTGTGCACCGTGATGACAAGGGGGATGGAGTATTGTGATGAAACTGGTCCTGGAGCATTGTGATAAAAAAAGTCATGGAGCATTGTGATGACAGGCATCATGGAGCATTGTGAAGAAAGGGGAATGGGGAATTGTAATGACAATAGAGAAATGTGATGAAAATGGTCAGCGAGTATAATGATTAAAGTGGTCATTTAGAATTGTGATGAAAAGCGACATAGAGCATTGTGATGACAAAGGTCATGGAGAACTGTGATTACGAGGGTCATGTAACATTGTGATGACATGGTTATGGAACATTGTAATGAGAAGAATTATGGAGCATTGTGATGACACGGACATGGAACATTGTGATGACAAGAATTCTGGAGCACTGTGTTGAAAAGGGCCATGGAGCATTGTGATGACAAGTGTCATGGAGCATTGTAATGAAAGGTTTCATTGTGCACTGTGATGACATGTGGGATGGAATATTGTGATGAAATTGGTCCTGGAGCATTCTGATAACAAAAGCCATGGAGCATTGTGATGACAGGAATCATGGAGCATTGTAAAGAGAGGGGCAATGGGGAATTGTAATGACAATAGAGAAATGCGATGTAAATGGTCATCGAGCATAGTGATTAAAGTGTTCTTTGAGAATTGTGATGAAAAGCGACATAGAGCAATGTGATGACAAAGGTCATGGAGAACTGTGATGACCAGGGTCATGTAGCATTGTGATGAGAAGAATTATGGAGCATTGTGATGACAGGGTCATGGAACATTGTGATGATAAGAATTCTGGAGCACTGTGTTGAAAAGGGCCATGGAGCATTATGATGACAAGTGTCATGGAGCATTGTAATGAAAGGTTTCATTGTGCACCGTGATGATATGTGGGACGGAATATTTTGATGAAACTGGTCCTGGAGCATTCTGATAACAAAAGCCATGGAGCATTGTGATGACAGGCATGATGGAGAATTGTAAAGAAAGGGGCAATGGGGAATTGTAATGACAATAGAGAAATGTGATGAAAATGATCAGCGAGCATAGTGATTAAAGTGGTCTTTGAGAATTGTGATGAAAAGCGACATAGAGCATTGTGATGACAAAGGTCATGGAGAACTGTGATGACCAGGGTCATGTAGCATTGGGATGAAACGGTCAAGGAACATTGTGATGAAAAGTATTCTGCAGCATTGTGATGACAAGGGCCATGGAGCATTGTGATGACAAGTATCATGGAGCATTATGAAGAAAGGGGCCATGGGGAATTGTAATGACAATAGAGAAATGTGATGAAAATGGTCAGCGAGTATAATGATTAAAGTGGTCATTTAGAATTGTGATGAAAAGCGACATAGAGCATTGTGATGACAAAGGTCATGGAGAACTGTGATGACCAGGTTCATGTAGCCTTGTGATTACACGGTTATGGAACATTGTGATGAGAAGAATTATGGAGCATTGTGATGACACGGTCATGGAACATTGTGATGACAAGAATTCTGGAGCACTGTTTTGACAAGGGCCATGGAGCATTGTGATGACAAGTGTCATGGGGCATTGTAATGAGAGGTTTCATTGTGCACCGTGATGACAAGGGGGATGGAGTATTGTGATGAAACTGGTCCTGGAGCATTGTGATAAAAAAAGTCATGGAGCATTGTGATGACAGGCATCATGGAGCATTGTGAAGAAAGGGGAATGGGGAATTGTAATGACAATAGAGAAATGTGATGAAAATGGTCAGCGAGTATAATGATTAAAGTGGTCATTTAGAATTGTGATGAAAAGCGACATAGAGCATTGTGATGACAAAGGTCATGGAGAACTGTGATTACCAGGGTCATGTAACATTGTGATGACATGGTTATGGAACATTGTGATGAGAAGAATTATGGAGCATTGTGATGACACGGACATGGAACATTGTGATGACAAGAATTCTGGAGCACTGTGTTGAAAATGGCCATGGAGCATTGTGATGACAAGTGTCATGGAGCATTGTAATGAAAGGTTTCATTGTGCACTGTGATGACATGTGTGATGGAATATTGTGATGAAATTGGTCCTGGAGCATTCTGATAACAAAAGCCATGGAGCATTGTGATGACAGGAATCATGGAGCATTGTAAAGAGAGGGGCAATGGGGAATTGTAATGACAATAGAGAAATGCGATGTAAATGGTCATCGAGCATAGTGATTAAAGTGTTCTTTGAGAATTGTGATGAAAAGCGACATAGAGCAATGTGATGACAAAGGTCATGGAGAACTGTGATGACCAGGGTCATGTAGCATTGTGATGAGAAGAATTATGGAGCATTGTGATGACAGGGTCATGGAACATTGTGATGATAAGAATTCTGGAGCACTGTGTTGAAAAGGGCCATGGAGCATTATGATGACAAGTGTCATGGAGCATTGTAATGAAAGGTTTTATTTTGCACTGTGATGACATGTGAGATGGAATATTATGATGAAACTGGTCCTGGAGCATTCTGATAACAAAATCCATGGAGCATTGTGTTGACAGGCATCATGGAGCATTTTAAAGAAAGGGGCAATGGGGAATTGTAATGACAATAGAGAAATGGAATGAAAATGGTCAGCGAGCATAGTGATTAAAGTGGTCTTTGAGAATTGTGATGAAAAGCGACATAGAGCCTTGTGATGACAAAGGTCATGGAGAACTGTGATGACCAGTGTCATGTAGCATTGTGATAAAACGGTCATGGATCATTGTGAAGACAAGAATTCTGGAGCAATGTGATGACAAGGGCCATGGAGAATTGTGATAACACGGTCATGGAACATTGTGATGAGAGGAAATCTGGAGCATTGTGATGACAAGACCCATGGAGCATTGTGATGACAAGTGTCATGGAGCATTTTAATGAAAGGTTTCATTGTGCACCGTGATGACATGTGGGATGGAGTATTGTGATGAAACTGTTCCTGGAGCATTCTGATAAAAAAAAGCCATGGAGCATTGTAATGACAGGCATGATGGAGCATTGTAAAGAAAGGGGCAATGGGGAATTGTAATGGCAATAGAGAAATTGGATGAAAATGCTCAGCGAGCATAGTGACTAAAGTGGTCTTTGAGAATTGTGATGAAAAGCGACATAGAGCATTGTGATGACAAAGGTCATGGAGAAGTGTGATGACCAGGGTCATGTAGCATTGTGATGACACGGTCACGGGACATTGTGATGAAAAGAAATCTGGAGCATTGTGATGACCAGGGCCATGGGGCATTGTGATGACACGGTCATGGAACATGGTGATGAAAAGAAATCTGGAGCATTGTGATGAGCAGGGTCATGTAGCATTGTGATGACACGGTCATGGAACATTGTGATGACAATAATTCTGGAGCATTCTGATGACAAGGGCCATGGAGCATTGTGATGACAAGTGTCATGGAGCATTGTAATGAAAGGTTTCATTGTGCACCGTGATGACATGTGGGATGGAGTATTGTGATGAAACTGATCCTGGAATATTCTGAAAACAAAAGCCATGGAGCATTTTGATGACAGGCATGATGGAGCCTTGTAAAGAAAGAGGCAATGGGGAATTGTAATGACAATAGAGAAATGGGATAAAAATGGTCAGCGAGCATAGTGATTAAAGTGGTCTTTGAGAATTGTGATGAAAAGCGACATAGAACCTTGTGTTGACAAAGGTCATGGAGAACTGTGATGACCAGGGTCATGTAGCATTGTGATGACACAGTCACGGAACATTGTGATGAAAAGTATTCTGCAGCATTGTGATGACAAGGGCCATGGAGCATTGTGATGACTAGTGTCATGGAACATTATGAAGAAAGGGGCCATGGGGAATTGTAATGACAATAGAGAAATGTGATGAAAATGGTCAGCGAGTATAATGATTAAAGAGGTCATTTAGAATTGTGATGAAAAGCGACATAGAGCATTGTGATGACAAAGGTCATGGAGAACTGTGATGACCAGTGTCATGTAGCCTTGTGATTACACGGTTATGGAACATTGTGATGAGAAGAATTATGGAGCATTGTGATGACACGGTTATGGAACATTGTGATGACAAGAATTCTGGAGCACTGTTTTGACAAGGGCCATGGAGCATTGTGATGACAAGTGTCATGGAGCATTGCGATGAAAGGTTTCATTGTGCACCGTGATGACATGTGGGATGGAATATTGTGATGAAACTGGTCCTGGAGCATTCTGATAACAAAATCCATGGAGCATTGTGATCACAGGCATGATGAAGCATTGTAAAGAAAGGGGCAATGGGGAATTGTAATGACAATAGAAAAATGTGATGAAAAAGGTCAGTGAGCATAGTGATAAAAGTGGTCTTTGAGAATTGTGATGAAAGGCGTCATAGAACATTGTGTTGACAAAGGTCATGGAGAACTGTGATGACCAGGGTCTTGTAGCATTGTGATGACACGGTCATGGAACATTGTGATGAAAAGAATTCTGGAGCATTGTGATGACAAGGGCCAAGGAGAATTGTGATGACATGGTCATGGAATATTGTGATGACAACAATTCTGGAGCATAGTGATGACAAGGGCCATGGAGCATTGTGATGACTAGTGTCATGGAGCATTGTAATGAAAGGTTTCATTGTGCACCGTGATGATATGTGGGACGGAATATTTTGATGAAACTGGTCCTGGAGCATTCTGATAACAAAAGCCATGGAGCATTGTGATGACAGGCATGATGGAGAATTGTAAAGAAAGGGGCAATGGGGAATTGTAATGACAATAGAGAAATGTGATGAAAATGGTCAGCAAGCATAGTGATTAAAGTGGACAATGAGAATGGTGATGAAAAGCGTCATAGAGCATTGTGATGACAAAGGTCATGGAGAAGTGTGATGACCAGGGTCATGTAGCATTGTGATAACACGGTCATGGAACATTGTGATGGCAAGAATTCTGGAGCATTGTGATGACAAAGGCCATGGAGCATTGTGATGACACGGTCATGGAACATTGTGATGAAAAGAAATCTGGAGCATTGTGATGAGCAGGGTCATGTAGCATTGTGATGACACGGTCATGGAACATTGTGATGACAATAATTCTGGAGCATTCTGATGACAAGGGCCATGGAGCATTGTGATGACAAGTGTCATGGAGCATTGTAATGAAAGGTTTCATTGTGCACCGTGATGACATGTGGGATGGAGTATTGTGATGAAACTGATCCTGGAATATTCTGAAAACAAAAGCCATGGAGCATTTTGATGACAGGCATGATGGAGCCTTGTAAAGAAAGAGGCAATGGGGAATTGTAATGACAATAGAGAAATGGGATGAAAATGGTCAGCGAGCATAGTGATTAAAGTGGTCTTTGAGAATTGTGATGAAAAGCGACATAGAACCTTGTGTTGACAAAGGTCATGGAGAACTGTGATGACCAGGGTCTTGTAGCATTGTGATGACACGGTCATGGAACATTGTGATGAAAAGAATTCTGGAGCATTGTGATGACAAGGGCCAAGGAGAATTGTGATGACATGGTCATGGAATATTGTGAGGACAACAATTCTGGAGCATAGTGATGACAAGGGCCATGGAGCATTGTGATGACTAGTGTCATGGAGCATTGTAATGAAAGGTTTCATTGTGCACCGTGATGATATGTGGGATGGAATATTTTGATGAAACTGGTCCTGGAGCATTCTGATAACAAAAGCCATGGAGCATTGTGATGACAGGCATGATGGAGAATTGTAAAGAAAGGGGCAATGGGGAATTGTAATGACAATAGAGAAATGGGATGAAAATGGTCAGCGAGCATAGTGATTAAAGTGGTCTTTGAGAATTGTGATGAAAAGCGACATAGAACCTTGTGTTGACAAAGGTCATGGAGAACTGTGATGACCAGGGTCATGTAGCATTGGGATGACACGGTCACGGTACATTGTGATGAAAAGTATTCTGCAGCATTGTAATGACAAGGGCCATGGAGCATTGTGATGACACGGTCATGGAACATTGTGATGAGAAGAATTCTAGAGCATTGTGATGACAAGGGCCATGGAGCATTGTGATGACAAGTGTCATGGAGCATTGTAATGAAAGGTTTCATTGTGCACCGTGATGACATGTGGGATGGAATATTGTGATGAAACTGGTCCTGGAGCATTCTGATAACAAAAGCCATGGAGCATTGTGATGACAGGCATGATGGAGCATTGTAAAGAAAGGGGCAATGGGGAATTGTAATGACAATAGAGAAATGGGATAAAAATGGTCAGCGAGCATAGTGATTAAAGTGGTCTTTGAGAATTGTGATGAAAAGCGACATAGAACCTTGTGTTGACAAAGGTCATGGAGAACTGTGATGACCAGGGTCATGTAGCATTGTGATGACACAGTCACGGAACATTGTGATGAAAAGTATTCTGCAGCATTGTGATGACAAGGGCCATGGAGCATTGTGATGACTAGTGTCATGGAACATTATGAAGAAAGGGGCCATGGGGAATTGTAATGACAATAGAGAAATGTGATGAAAATGGTCAGCGAGTATAATGATTAAAGAGGTCATTTAGAATTGTGATGAAAAGCGACATAGAGCATTGTGATGACAAAGGTCATGGAGAACTGTGATGACCAGTGTCATGTAGCCTTGTGATTACACGGTTATGGAACATTGTGATCAGAAGAATTATGGAGCATTGTGATGACACGGTCATGGAACATTGTGATGACAAGAATTCTGGAGCACTGTTTTGACAAGGGCCATGGAGCATTGTGATGACAAGTGTCATGGAGCATTGCGATGAAAGGTTTCATTGTGCACCGTGATGACATGTGGGATGGAATATTGTGATGAAACTGGTCCTGGAGCATTCTGATAACAAAATCCATGGAGCATTGTGATCACAGGCATGATGAAGCATTGTAAAGAAAGGGGCAATGGGGAATTGTAATGACAATAGAAAAATGTGATGAAAAAGGTCAGTGAGCATAGTGATTAAAGTGGTCTTTGAGAATTGTGATGAAAGGCGTCATAGAACATTGTGTTGACAAAGGTCATGGAGAACTGTGATGACCAGGGTCTTGTAGCATTGTGATGACACGGTCATGGAACATTGTGATGAAAAGAATTCTGGAGCATTGTGATGACAAGGGCCAAGGAGAATTGTGATGACATGGTCATGGAATATTGTGATGACAACAATTCTGGAGCATAGTGATGACAAGGGCCATGGAGCATTGTGATGACTAGTGTCATGGAGCATTGTAATGAAAGGTTTCATTGTGCACCGTGATGATATGTGGGACGGAATATTTTGATGAAACTGGTCCTGGAGCATTCTGATAACAAAAGCCATGGAGCATTGTGATGACAGGCATGATGGAGAATTGTAAAGAAAGGGGCAATGGGGAATTGTAATGACAATAGAGAAATGTGATGAAAATGGTCAGCAAGCATAGTGATTAAAGTGGACAATGAGAATGGTGATGAAAAGCGTCATAGAGCATTGTGATGACAAAGGTCATGGAGAAGTGTGATGACCAGGGTCATGTAGCATTGTGATAACACGGTCATGGAACATTGTGATGGCAAGAATTCTGGAGCATTGTGATGACAAAGGCCATGGAGCATTGTGATGACACGGTCATGGAACATTGTGATGAAAAGAAATCTGGAGCATTGTGATGAGCAGGGTCATGTAGCATTGTGATGACACGGTCATGGAACATTGTGATGACAATAATTCTGGAGCATTCTGATGACAAGGGCCATGGAGCATTGTGATGACAAGTGTCATGGAGCATTGTAATGAAAGGTTTCATTGTGCACCGTGATGACATGTGGGGTGGAGTATTGTGATGAAACTGATCCTGGAATATTCTGAAAACAAAAGCCATGGAGCATTTTGATGACAGGCATGATGGAGCCTTGTAAAGAAAGAGGCAATGGGGAATTGTAATGACAATAGAGAAATGGGATGAAAATGGTCAGCGAGCATAGTGATTAAAGTGGTCTTTGAGAATTGTGATGAAAAGCGACATAGAACCTTGTGTTGACAAAGGTCATGGAGAACTGTGATGACCAGGGTCTTGTAGCATTGTGATGACACGGTCATGGAACATTGTGATGAAAAGAATTCTGGAGCATTGTGATGACAAGGGCCAAGGAGAATTGTGATGACATGGTCATGGAATATTGTGAGGACAACAATTCTGGAGCATAGTGATGAAAAGGGCCATGGAGCATTGTGATGACTAGTGTCATGGAGCATTGTAATGAAAGGTTTCATTGTGCACCGTGATGATATGTGGGACGGAATATTTTGATGAAACCGGTCCTGGAGCATTCTGATAACAAAAGCCATGGAGCATTGTGATGACAGGCATGATGGAGAATTGTAAAGAAAGGGGCAATGGGGAATTGTAATGACAATAGAGAAATGTGATGAAAATGATCAGCGAGCATAGTGATTAAAGTGGTCTTTGAGAATTGTGATGAAAAGCGACATAGAGCATTGTGATGACAAAGGTCATGGAGAACTGTGATGACCAGGTTCATGTAGCATTGGGATGACACGGTCAAGGAACATTGTGATGAAAAGTATTCTGCAGCATTGTGATGACAAGGGCCATGGAGCATTGTGATGACAAGTATCATGGAGCATTATGAAGAAAGGGGCCATGGGGAATTGTAATGACAATAGAGAAATGTGATGAAAATGGTCAGCGAGTATAATGATTAAAGTGGTCATTTAGAATTGTGATGAAAAGCGACATAGAGCATTGTGATGACAAAGGTCATGGAGAACTGTGATGACCAGGGTCATGTAGCCTTGTGATTACACGGTTATGGAACATTGTGATGAGAAGAATTATGGAGCATTGTGATGACACGGTCATGGAACATTGTGATGACAAGAATTCTGGAGCACTGTTTTGACAAGGGCCATGGAGCATTGTGATGACAAGTGTCATGGAGCATTGTAATGAGAGGTTTCATTGTGCACCGTGATGACAAGGGGGATGGAGTATTGTGATGAAACTGGTCCTGGAGCATTGTGATAAAAAAAGTCATGGAGCATTGTGATGACAGGCATCATGGAGCATTGTGAAGAAAGGGGAATGGGGAATTGTAATGACAATAGAGAAATGTGATGAAAATGGTCAGCGAGTATAATGATTAAAGTGGTCATTTAGAATTGTGATGAAAAGCGACATAGAGCATTGTGATGACAAAGGTCATGGAGAACTGTGATTACCAGGGTCATGTAACATTGTGATGACATGGTTATGGAACATTGTAATGAGAAGAATTATGGAGCATTGTGATGACACGGACATGGAACATTGTGATGACAAGAATTCTGGAGCACTGTTTTGACAAGGGCCATGGAGCATTGTGATGACAAGTGTCATGGGGCATTGTAATGAGAGGTTTCATTGTGCACCGTGATGACAAGGGGGATGGAGTATTGTGATGAAACTGGTCCTGGAGCATTGTGATAAAAAAAGTCATGGAGCATTGTGATGACAGGCATCATGGAGCATTGTGAAGAAAGGGGAATGGGGAATTGTAATGACAATAGAGAAATGTGATGAAAATGGTCAGCGAGTATAATGATTAAAGTGGTCATTTAGAATTGTGATGAAAAGCGACATAGAGCATTGTGATGACAAAGGTCATGGAGAACTGTGATTACCAGGGTCATGTAACATTGTGATGACATGGTTATGGAACATTGTGATGAGAAGAATTATGGAGCATTGTGATGACACGGACATGGAACATTGTGATGACAAGAATTCTGGAGCACTGTGTTGAAAAGGGCCATGGAGCATTGTGATGACAAGTGTCATGGAGCATTGTAATGAAAGGTTTCATTGTGCACTGTGATGACATGTGTGATGGAATATTGTGATGAAATTGGTCCTGGAGCATTCTGATAACAAAAGCCATGGAGCATTGTGATGCCAGGAATCATGGAGCATTGTAAAGAGAGGGGCAATGGGGAATTGTAATGACAATAGAGAAATGCGATGTAAATGGTCATCGAGCATAGTGATTAAAGTGTTCTTTGAGAATTGTGATGAAAAGCGACATAGAGCAATGTGATGACAAAGGTCATGGAGAACTGTGATGACCAGGGTCATGTAGCATTGTGATGAGAAGAATTATGGAGCATTGTGATGACAGGGTCATGGAACATTGTGATGATAAGAATTCTGGAGCACTGTGTTGAAAAGGGTCATGGAGCATTATGATGACAAGTGTCATGGAGCATTGTAATGAAAGGTTTTATTTTGCACTGTGATGACATGTGAGATGGAATATTATGATGAAACTGGTCCTGGAGCATTCTGATAACAAAATCCATGGAGCATTGTGTTGACAGGCATCATGGAGCATTTTAAAGAAAGGGGCAATGGGGAATTGTAATGACAATAGAGAAATGGAATGAAAATGGTCAGCGAGCATAGTGATTAAAGTGGTCTTTGAGAATTGTGATGAAAAGCGACATAGAGCCTTGTGATGACAAAGGTCATGGAGAACTGTGATGACCAGTGTCATGTAGCATTGTGATAAAACGGTCATGGATCATTGTGAAGACAAGAATTCTGGAGCAATGTGATGACAAGGGCCATGGAGAATTGTGATGACACGGTCATGGAACATTGTGATGAGAGGAAATCTGGAGCATTGTGATGACAAGACCCATGGAGCATTGTGATGACAAGTGTCATGGAGCATTTTAATGAAAGGTTTCATTGTGCACCGTGATGACATGTGGGATGGAGTATTGTGATGAAACTGTTCCTGGAGCATTCTGATAAAAAAAAGCCATGGAGCATTGTAATGACAGGCATGATGGAGCATTGTAAAGAAAGGGGCAATGGGGAATTGTAATGACAATAGAGAAATTGGATGAAAATGCTCAGCGAGCATAGTGACTAAAGTGGTCTTTGAGAATTGTGATGAAAAGCGACATAGAGCATTGTGATGACAAAGGTCATGGAGAAGTGTGATGACCAGGGTCATGTAGCATTGTGATGACACGGTCACGGGACATTGTGATGAAAAGAAATCTGGAGCATTGTGATGACCAGGGCCATGGGGCATTGTGATGACACGGTCATGGAACATGGTGATGAAAAGAAATCTGGAGCATTGTGATGAGCAGGGTCATGTAGCATTGTGATGACACGGTCATGGAACATTGTGATGACAATAATTCTGGAGCATTCTGATGACAAGGGCCATGGAGCATTGTGATGACAAGTGTCATGGAGCATTGTAATGAAAGGTTTCATTGTGCACCGTGATGACATGTGGGATGGAGTATTGTGATGAAACTGATCCTGGAATATTCTGAAAACAAAAGCCATGGAGCATTTTGATGACAGGCATGATGGAGCCTTGTAAAGAAAGAGGCAATGGGGAATTGTAATGACAATAGAGAAATGGGATGAAAATGGTCAGCGAGCATAGTGATTAAAGTGGTCTTTGAGAATTGTGATGAAAAGCGACATAGAACCTTGTGTTGACAAAGGTCATGGAGAACTGTGATGACCAGGGTCATGTAGCATTGTGATGACACGGTCACGGGACATTGTGATGAAAAGTATTCTGCAGCATTGTGATGACAAGGGCCATGGAGCATTGTGATGACTAGTGTCATGGAGCATTATGAAGAAAGGGGCCATGGGGAATTGTAATGACAATAGAGAAATGTGATGAAAATGGTCAGCGAGTATAATGATTAAAGTGGTCATTTAGAATTGTGATGAAAAGCGACATAGAGCATTGTGATGACAAAGGTCATGTAGAACTGTGATGACCAGGGTCATGTAGCCTTGTGATTACACGGTTATGGAACATTGTGATGAGAAGAATTATGGAGCATTGTGATGACACGGTCATGGAACATTGTGATGACAAGAATTCTGGAGCACTGTGTTGACAAGGGCCATGGAGCATTGTGATGACAAGTGTCATGGAGCATTGCGATGAAAGGTTTCATTGTGCACCGTGATGACATGTGGGATGGAATATTGTGATGAAACTGGTCCTGGAGCATTCTGATAACAAAATCCATGGAGCATTGTGATCACAGGCATGATGAAGCATAGTAAAGAAAGGGGCAATGGGGAATTGTAATGACAATAGAAAAATGTGATGAAAAAGGTCAGCGAGCATAGTGATTAAAGTGGTCTTTGAGAATTGTGATGAAAGGCGACATAGAACATTGTGTTGACAAAGGTCATGGAGAACTGTGATGACCAGGGTCTTGTAGCATTGTGATGACACGGTCATGGAACATTGTGATGAAAAGAATTCTGGAGCATTGTGATGACAAGGGCCAAGGAGAATTGTGATGAGATGGTCATGGAATATTGTGATGACAACAATTCTGGAGCATAGTGATGACAAGGGCCATGGAGCATTGTGATGACTAGTGTCATGGAGCATTGTAATGAAAGGTTTCATTGTGCACCATGATGATATGTGGGATGGAATATTTTGATGAACCTGGTCCTTGAGCATTCTGATAACAAAAGCCATGGAGCATTGTGATGACAGGCATGATGGAGAATTGTAAAGAAAGGGGCAATGGGGAATTGTAATGACAATAGAGAAATGTGATGAAAATGATCAGCGAGCATAGAGATTAAAGTGGTCTTTGAGAAATGTGATGAAAAGCGACATAGAGCATTGTGATTACAAAGGTCATGGAGAACTGTGATGACCAGGGTCTTGTAGCATTGGGATGACACGGTCAAGGAACATTGTGATGAAAAGTATTCTGCAGCATTGTGATGACAAGGGCCATGGAGCATTGTGATGAGAAGAATTATGGAGCATTGTGATGACAGGGTCATGGAACATTGTGATGATAAGAATTCTGGAGCACTGTGTTGAAAAGGGCCATGGAGCATTATGATGACAAGTGTCATGGAGCATTGTAATGAAAGGTTTTATTTTGCACTGTGATGACATGTGAGATGGAATATTATGATGAAACTGGTCCTGGAGCATTCTGATAACAAAATCCATGGAGCATTGTGTTGACAGGCATCATGGAGCATTTTAAAGAAAGGGGCAATGGGGAATTGTAATGACAATAGAGAAATGGAATGAAAATGGTCAGCGAGCATAGTGATTAAAGTGGTCTTTGAGAATTGTGATGAAAAGCGACATAGAGCCTTGTGATGACAAAGGTCATGGAGAACTGTGATGACCAGTGTCATGTAGCATTGTGATAAAACGGTCATGGATCATTGTGAAGACAAGAATTCTGGAGCAATGTGATGACAAGGGCCATGGAGAATTGTGATGACACGGTCATGGAACATTGTGATGAGAGGAAATCTGGAGCATTGTGATGACAAGACCCATGGAGCATTGTGATGACTAGTGTCATGGAACATTATGAAGAAAGGGGCCATGGGGAATTGTAATGACAATAGAGAAATGTGATGAAAATGGTCAGCGAGTATAATGATTAAAGAGGTCATTTAGAATTGTGATGAAAAGCGACATAGAGCATTGTGATGACAAAGGTCATGGAGAACTGTGATGACCAGTGTCATGTAGCCTTGTGATTACACGGTTATGGAACATTGTGATGAGAAGAATTATGGAGCATTGTGATGACACGGTCATGGAACATTGTGATGACAAGAATTCTGGAGCACTGTTTTGACAAGGGCCATGGAGCATTGTGATGACAAGTGTCATGGAGCATTGCGATGAAAGGTTTCATTGTGCACCGTGATGACATGTGGGATGGAATATTGTGATGAAACTGGTCCTGGAGCATTCTGATAACAAAATCCATGGAGCATTGTGATCACAGGCATGATGAAGCATTGTAAAGAAAGGGGCAATGGGGAATTGTAATGACAATAGAAAAATGTGATGAAAAAGGTCAGTGAGCATAGTGATAAAAGTGGTCTTTGAGAATTGTGATGAAAGGCGTCATAGAACATTGTGTTGACAAAGGTCATGGAGAACTGTGATGACCAGGGTCTTGTAGCATTGTGATGACACGGTCATGGAACATTGTGATGAAAAGAATTCTGGAGCATTGTGATGACAAGGGCCAAGGAGAATTGTGATGACATGGTCATGGAATATTGTGATGACAACAATTCTGGAGCATAGTGATGACAAGGGCCATGGAGCATTGTGATGACTAGTGTCATGGAGCATTGTAATGAAAGGTTTCATTGTGCACCGTGATGATATGTGGGACGGAATATTTTGATGAAACTGGTCCTGGAGCATTCTGATAACAAAAGCCATGGAGCATTGTGATGACAGGCATGATGGAGAATTGTAAAGAAAGGGGCAATGGGGAATTGTAATGACAATAGAGAAATGTGATGAAAATGGTCAGCAAGCATAGTGATTAAAGTGGACAATGAGAATGGTGATGAAAAGCGTCATAGAGCATTGTGATGACAAAGGTCATGGAGAAGTGTGATGACCAGGGTCATGTAGCATTGTGATAACACGGTCATGGAACATTGTGATGGCAAGAATTCTGGAGCATTGTGATGACAAAGGCCATGGAGCATTGTGATGACACGGTCATGGAACATGGTGATGAAAAGAAATCTGGAGCATTGTGATGAGCAGGGTCATGTAGCATTGTGATGACACGGTCATGGAACATTGTGATGACAATAATTCTGGAGCATTCTGATGACAAGGGCCATGGAGCATTGTGATGACAAGTGTCATGGAGCATTGTAATGAAAGGTTTCATTGTGCACCGTGATGACATGTGGGATGGAGTATTGTGATGAAACTGATCCTGGAATATTCTGAAAACAAAAGCCATGGAGCATTTTGATGACAGGCATGATGGAGCCTTGTAAAGAAAGAGGCAATGGGGAATTGTAATGACAATAGAGAAATGGGATGAAAATGGTCAGCGAGCATAGTGATTAAAGTGGTCTTTGAGAATTGTGATGAAAAGCGACATAGAACCTTGTGTTGACAAAGGTCATGGAGAACTGTGATGACCAGGGTCTTGTAGCATTGTGATGACACGGTCATGGAACATTGTGATGAAAAGAATTCTGGAGCATTGTGATGACAAGGGCCAAGGAGAATTGTGATGACATGGTCATGGAATATTGTGAGGACAACAATTCTGGAGCATAGTGATGACAAGGGCCATGGAGCATTGTGATGACTAGTGTCATGGAGCATTGTAATGAAAGGTTTCATTGTGCACCGTGATGATATGTGGGATGGAATATTTTGATGAAACTGGTCCTGGAGCATTCTGATAACAAAAGCCATGGAGCATTGTGATGACAGGCATGATGGAGAATTGTAAAGAAAGGGGCAATGGGGAATTGTAATGACAATAGAGAAATGGGATGAAAATGGTCAGCGAGCATAGTGATTAAAGTGGTCTTTGAGAATTGTGATGAAAAGCGACATAGAACCTTGTGTTGACAAAGGTCATGGAGAACTGTGATGACCAGGGTCATGTAGCATTGGGATGACACGGTCACGGTACATTGTGATGAAAAGTATTCTGCAGCATTGTGATGACAAGGGCCATGGAGCATTGTGATGACACGGTCATGGAACATTGTGATGAGAAGAATTCTAGAGCATTGTGATGACAAGGGCCATGGAGCATTGTGATGACAAGTGTCATGGAGCATTGTAATGAAAGGTTTCATTGTGCACCGTGATGACATGTGGGATGGAATATTGTGATGAAACTGGTCCTGGAGCATTCTGATAACAAAAGCCATGGAGCATTGTGATGACAGGCATGATGGAGCATTGTAAAGAAAGGGGCAATGGGGAATTGTAATGACAATAGAGAAATGGGATAAAAATGGTCAGCGAGCATAGTGATTAAAGTGGTCTTTGAGAATTGTGATGAAAAGCGACATAGAACCTTGTGTTGACAAAGGTCATGGAGAACTGTGATGACCAGGGTCATGTAGCATTGTGATGACACAGTCACGGAACATTGTGATGAAAAGTATTCTGCAGCATTGTGATGACAAGGGCCATGGAGCATTGTGATGACTAGTGTCATGGAACATTATGAAGAAAGGGGCCATGGGGAATTGTAATGACAATAGAGAAATGTGATGAAAATGGTCAGCGAGTATAATGATTAAAGAGGTCATTTAGAATTGTGATGAAAAGCGACATAGAGCATTGTGATGACAAAGGTCATGGAGAACTGTGATGACCAGTGTCATGTAGCCTTGTGATTACACGGTTATGGAACATTGTGATGAGAAGAATTATGGAGCATTGTGATGACACGGTCATGGAACATTGTGATGACAAGAATTCTGGAGCACTGTTTTGACAAGGGCCATGGAGCATTGTGATGACAAGTGTCATGGAGCATTGCGATGAAAGGTTTCATTGTGCACCGTGATGACATGTGGGATGGAATATTGTGATGAAACTGGTCCTGGAGCATTCTGATAACAAAATCCATGGAGCATTGTGATCACAGGCATGATGAAGCATTGTAAAGAAAGGGGCAATGGGGAATTGTAATGACAATAGAAAAATGTGATGAAAAAGGTCAGTGAGCATAGTGATTAAAGTGGTCTTTGAGAATTGTGATGAAAGGCGTCATAGAACATTGTGTTGACAAAGGTCATGGAGAACTGTGATGACCAGGGTCTTGTAGCATTGTGATGACACGGTCATGGAACATTGTGATGAAAAGAATTCTGGAGCATTGTGATGACAAGGGCCAAGGAGAATTGTGATGACATGGTCATGGAATATTGTGATGACAACAATTCTGGAGCATAGTGATGACAAGGGCCATGGAGCATTGTGATGACTAGTGTCATGGAGCATTGTAATGAAAGGTTTCATTGTGCACCGTGATGATATGTGGGACGGAATATTTTGATGAAACTGGTCCTGGAGCATTCTGATAACAAAAGCCATGGAGCATTGTGATGACAGGCATGATGGAGAATTGTAAAGAAAGGGGCAATGGGGAATTGTAATGACAATAGAGAAATGTGATGAAAATGGTCAGCAAGCATAGTGATTAAAGTGGACAATGAGAATGGTGATGAAAAGCGTCATAGAGCATTGTGATGACAAAGGTCATGGAGAAGTGTGATGACCAGGGTCATGTAGCATTGTGATAACACGGTCATGGAACATTGTGATGGCAAGAATTCTGGAGCATTGTGATGACAAAGGCCATGGAGCATTGTGATGACACGGTCATGGAACATTGTGATGAAAAGAAATCTGGAGCATTGTGATGAGCAGGGTCATGTAGCATTGTGATGACACGGTCATGGAACATTGTGATGACAATAATTCTGGAGCATTCTGATGACAAGGGCCATGGAGCATTGTGATGACAAGTGTCATGGAGCATTGTAATGAAAGGTTTCATTGTGCACCGTGATGACATGTGGGGTGGAGTATTGTGATGAAACTGATCCTGGAATATTCTGAAAACAAAAGCCATGGAGCATTTTGATGACAGGCATGATGGAGCCTTGTAAAGAAAGAGGCAATGGGGAATTGTAATGACAATAGAGAAATGGGATGAAAATGGTCAGCGAGCATAGTGATTAAAGTGGTCTTTGAGAATTGTGATGAAAAGCGACATAGAACCTTGTGTTGACAAAGGTCATGGAGAACTGTGATGACCAGGGTCTTGTAGCATTGTGATGACACGGTCATGGAACATTGTGATGAAAAGAATTCTGGAGCATTGTGATGACAAGGGCCAAGGAGAATTGTGATGACATGGTCATGGAATATTGTGAGGACAACAATTCTGGAGCATAGTGATGAAAAGGGCCATGGAGCATTGTGATGACTAGTGTCATGGAGCATTGTAATGAAAGGTTTCATTGTGCACCGTGATGATATGTGGGACGGAATATTTTGATGAAACCGGTCCTGGAGCATTCTGATAACAAAAGCCATGGAGCATTGTGATGACAGGCATGATGGAGAATTGTAAAGAAAGGGGCAATGGGGAATTGTAATGACAATAGAGAAATGTGATGAAAATGATCAGCGAGCATAGTGATTAAAGTGGTCTTTGAGAATTGTGATGAAAAGCGACATAGAGCATTGTGATGACAAAGGTCATGGAGAACTGTGATGACCAGGTTCATGTAGCATTGGGATGACACGGTCAAGGAACATTGTGATGAAAAGTATTCTGCAGCATTGTGATGACAAGGGCCATGGAGCATTGTGATGACAAGTATCATGGAGCATTATGAAGAAAGGGGCCATGGGGAATTGTAATGACAATAGAGAAATGTGATGAAAATGGTCAGCGAGTATAATGATTAAAGTGGTCATTTAGAATTGTGATGAAAAGCGACATAGAGCATTGTGATGACAAAGGTCATGGAGAACTGTGATGACCAGGGTCATGTAGCCTTGTGATTACACGGTTATGGAACATTGTGATGAGAAGAATTATGGAGCATTGTGATGACACGGTCATGGAACATTGTGATGACAAGAATTCTGGAGCACTGTTTTGACAAGGGCCATGGAGCATTGTGATGACAAGTGTCATGGAGCATTGTAATGAGAGGTTTCATTGTGCACCGTGATGACAAGGGGGATGGAGTATTGTGATGAAACTGGTCCTGGAGCATTGTGATAAAAAAAGTCATGGAGCATTGTGATGACAGGCATCATGGAGCATTGTGAAGAAAGGGGAATGGGGAATTGTAATGACAATAGAGAAATGTGATGAAAATGGTCAGCGAGTATAATGATTAAAGTGGTCATTTAGAATTGTGATGAAAAGCGACATAGAGCATTGTGATGACAAAGGTCATGGAGAACTGTGATTACCAGGGTCATGTAACATTGTGATGACATGGTTATGGAACATTGTAATGAGAAGAATTATGGAGCATTGTGATGACACGGACATGGAACATTGTGATGACAAGAATTCTGGAGCACTGTGTTGAAAAGGGCCATGGAGCATTGTGATGACAAGTGTCATGGAGCATTGTAATGAAAGGTTTCATTGTGCACTGTGATGACATGTGGGATGGAATATTGTGATGAAATTGGTCCTGGAGCATTCTGATAACAAAAGCCATGGAGCATTGTGATGACAGGAATCATGGAGCATTGTAAAGAGAGGGGCAATGGGGAATTGTAATGACAATAGAGAAATGCGATGTAAATGGTCATCGAGCATAGTGATTAAAGTGTTCTTTGAGAATTGTGATGAAAAGTGACATAGAGCAATGTGATGACAAAGGTCATGGAGAACTGTGATGACCAGGGTCATGTAGCATTGTGATGAGAAGAATTATGGAGCATTGTGATGACAGGGTCATGGAACATTGTGATGATAAGAATTCTGGAGCACTGTGTTGAAAAGGGCCATGGAGCATTATGATGACAAGTGTCATGGAGCATTGTAATGAAAGGTTTCATTGTGCACCGTGATGATATGTGGGACGGAATATTTTGATGAAACTGGTCCTGGAGCATTCTGATAACAAAAGCCATGGAGCATTGTGATGACAGGCATGATGGAGAATTGTAAAGAAAGGGGCAATGGGGAATTGTAATGACAATAGAGAAATGTGATGAAAATGATCAGCGAGCATAGTGATTAAAGTGGTCTTTGAGAATTGTGATGAAAAGCGACATAGAGCATTGTGATGACAAAGGTCATGGAGAACTGTGATGACCAGGGTCATGTAGCATTGGGATGAAACGGTCAAGGAACATTGTGATGAAAAGTATTCTGCAGCATTGTGATGACAAGGGCCATGGAGCATTGTGATGACAAGTATCATGGAGCATTATGAAGAAAGGGGCCATGGGGAATTGTAATGACAATAGAGAAATGTGATGAAAATGGTCAGCGAGTATAATGATTAAAGTGGTCATTTAGAATTGTGATGAAAAGCGACAGAGAGCATTGTGATGACAAAGGTCATGGAGAACTGTGATGACCAGGTTCATGTAGCCTTGTGATTACACGGTTATGGAACATTGTGATGAGAAGAATTATGGAGCATTGTGATGACACGGACATGGAACATTGTGATGACAAGAATTCTGGAGCACTGTGTTGAAAAGGGCCATGGAGCATTGTGATGACAAGTGTCATGGAGCATTGTAATGAAAGGTTTCATTGTGCACTGTGATGACATGTGTGATGGAATATTGTGATGAAATTGGTCCTGGAGCATTCTGATAACAAAAGCCATGGAGCATTGTGATGCCAGGAATCATGGAGCATTGTAAAGAGAGGGGCAATGGGGAATTGTAATGACAATAGAGAAATGCGATGTAAATGGTCATCGAGCATAGTGATTAAAGTGTTCTTTGAGAATTGTGATGAAAAGCGACATAGAGCAATGTGATGACAAAGGTCATGGAGAACTGTGATGACCAGGGTCATGTAGCATTGTGATGAGAAGAATTATGGAGCATTGTGATGACAGGGTCATGGAACATTGTGATGATAAGAATTCTGGAGCACTGTGTTGAAAAGGGTCATGGAGCATTATGATGACAAGTGTCATGGAGCATTGTAATGAAAGGTTTTATTTTGCACTGTGATGACATGTGAGATGGAATATTATGATGAAACTGGTCCTGGAGCATTCTGATAACAAAATCCATGGAGCATTGTGTTGACAGGCATCATGGAGCATTTTAAAGAAAGGGGCAATGGGGAATTGTAATGACAATAGAGAAATGGAATGAAAATGGTCAGCGAGCATAGTGATTAAAGTGGTCTTTGAGAATTGTGATGAAAAGCGACATAGAGCCTTGTGATGACAAAGGTCATGGAGAACTGTGATGACCAGTGTCATGTAGCATTGTGATAAAACGGTCATGGATCATTGTGAAGACAAGAATTCTGGAGCAATGTGATGACAAGGGCCATGGAGAATTGTGATGACACGGTCATGGAACATTGTGATGAGAGGAAATCTGGAGCATTGTGATGACAAGACCCATGGAGCATTGTGATGACAAGTGTCATGGAGCATTTTAATGAAAGGTTTCATTGTGCACCGTGATGACATGTGGGATGGAGTATTGTGATGAAACTGTTCCTGGAGCATTCTGATAAAAAAAAGCCATGGAGCATTGTAATGACAGGCATGATGGAGCATTGTAAAGAAAGGGGCAATGGGGAATTGTAATGACAATAGAGAAATTGGATGAAAATGCTCAGCGAGCATAGTGACTAAAGTGGTCTTTGAGAATTGTGATGAAAAGCGACATAGAGCATTGTGATGACAAAGGTCATGGAGAAGTGTGATGACCAGGGTCATGTAGCATTGTGATGACACGGTCACGGGACATTGTGATGAAAAGAAATCTGGAGCATTGTGATGACCAGGGCCATGGGGCATTGTGATGACACGGTCATGGAACATGGTGATGAAAAGAAATCTAGAGCATTGTGATGAGCAGGGTCATGTAGCATTGTGATGACACGGTCATGGAACATTGTGATGACAATAATTCTGGAGCATTCTGATGACAAGGGCCATGGAGCATTGTGATGACAAGTGTCATGGAGCATTGTAATGAAAGGTTTCATTGTGCACCGTGATGACATGTGGGATGGAGTATTGTGATGAAACTGATCCTGGAATATTCTGAAAACAAAAGCCATGGAGCATTTTGATGACAGGCATGATGGAGCCTTGTAAAGAAAGAGGCAATGGGGAATTGTAATGACAATAGAGAAATGGGATAAAAATGGTCAGCGAGCATAGTGATTAAAGTGGTCTTTGAGAATTGTGATGAAAAGCGACATAGAACCTTGTGTTGACAAAGGTCATGGAGAACTGTGATGACCAGGGTCATGTAGCATTGTGATGACACGGTCACGGGACATTGTGATGAAAAGTATTCTGCAGCATTGTGATGACAAGGGCCATGGAGCATTGTGATGACTAGTGTCATGGAGCATTATGAAGAAAGGGGCCATGGGGAATTGTAATGACAATAGAGAAATGTGATGAAAATGGTCAGCGAGTATAATGATTAAAGTGGTCATTTAGAATTGTGATGAAAAGCGACATAGAGCATTGTGATGACAAAGGTCATGTAGAACTGTGATGACCAGGGTCATGTAGCCTTGTGATTACACGGTTATGGAACATTGTGATGAGAAGAATTATGGAGCATTGTGATGACACGGTCATGGAACATTGTGATGACAAGAATTCTGGAGCACTGTGTTGACAAGGGCCATGGAGCATTGTGATGACAAGTGTCATGGAGCATTGCGATGAAAGGTTTCATTGTGCACCGTGATGACATGTGGGATGGAATATTGTGATGAAACTGGTCCTGGAGCATTCTGATAACAAAATCCATGGAGCATTGTGATCACAGGCATGATGAAGCATAGTAAAGAAAGGGGCAATGGGGAATTGTAATGACAATAGAAAAATGTGATGAAAAAGGTCAGCGAGCATAGTGATTAAAGTGGTCTTTGAGAATTGTGATGAAAGGCGACATAGAACATTGTGTTGACAAAGGTCATGGAGAACTGTGATGACCAGGGTCTTGTAGCATTGTGATGACACGGTCATGGAACATTGTGATGAAAAGAATTCTGGAGCATTGTGATGACAAGGGCCAAGGAGAATTGTGATGAGATGGTCATGGAATATTGTGATGACAACAATTCTGGAGCATAGTGATGACAAGGGCCATGGAGCATTGTGATGACTAGTGTCATGGAGCATTGTAATGAAAGGTTTCATTGTGCACCATGATGATATGTGGGATGGAATATTTTGATGAACCTGGTCCTTGAGCATTCTGATAACAAAAGCCATGGAGCATTGTGATGACAGGCATGATGGAGAATTGTAAAGAAAGGGGCAATGGGGAATTGTAATGACAATAGAGAAATGTGATGAAAATGATCAGCGAGCATAGAGATTAAAGTGGTCTTTGAGAAATGTGATGAAAAGCGACATAGAGCATTGTGATTACAAAGGTCATGGAGAACTGTGATGACCAGGGTCTTGTAGCATTGGGATGACACGGTCAAGGAACATTGTGATGAAAAGTATTCTGCAGCATTGTGATGACAAGGGCCATGGAGCATTGTGATGAGAAGAATTATGGAGCATTGTGATGACAGGGTCATGGAACATTGTGATGATAAGAATTCTGGAGCACTGTGTTGAAAAGGGCCATGGAGCATTATGATGACAAGTGTCATGGAGCATTGTAATGAAAGGTTTTATTTTGCACTGTGATGACATGTGAGATGGAATATTATGATGAAACTGGTCCTGGAGCATTCTGATAACAAAATCCATGGAGCATTGTGTTGACAGGCATCATGGAGCATTTTAAAGAAAGGGGCAATGGGGAATTGTAATGACAATAGAGAAATGGAATGAAAATGGTCAGCGAGCATAGTGATTAAAGTGGTCTTTGAGAATTGTGATGAAAAGCGACATAGAGCCTTGTGATGACAAAGGTCATGGAGAACTGTGATGACCAGTGTCATGTAGCATTGTGATAAAACGGTCATGGATCATTGTGAAGACAAGAATTCTGGAGCAATGTGATGACAAGGGCCATGGAGAATTGTGATGACACGGTCATGGAACATTGTGATGAGAGGAAATCTGGAGCATTGTGATGACAAGACCCATGGAGCATTGTGATGACAAGTGTCATGGAGCATTTTAATGAAAGGTTTCATTGTGCACCGTGATGACATGTGGGATGGAGTATTGTGATGAAACTGTTCCTGGAGCATTCTGATAACAAAAGCCATGGAGTATTGTGATGACAGGCATGATGGAGCATTGTAAGGAAAGGGGCAATGGGGAATTGTAATGACAATAGAGAAATGGGATGAAAATGGTCAGCGAGCATAGTGATTAAAGTGGTCTTTGAGAATTGTGATGAAAAGCGACATAGAGCATTGTGATGACAAAGGTCATGGAGAACTGTGATGACCAGGGTCATGTAGCATTGTGATGACACGATCATGGAACATTGTGTTGAGAAGAATTCTGGAGCATTGTGTTGACAAGTGCCATGGAGCATTGTGATGACACGGTCATGGAACATTGTGATGACAGGAAATCTGGAGCATTGTGATGACAAGAGCCATGGAGCATTGTGATGACAAGTGTCATGGAGCATTGTAATGAAAGGTTTCATTGTGCACCGTGATGACATGCGGGAAGGAGTATTGTGATGAAACTGTTCCTGGAGCATTCTGATAAAAAAAAGCCATGGAGCATTGTGATGACAGGCATGATGGAGCATTGTAAAGAAAGGGGCAATGGGGAATTGTAATGACAATAGAGAAATGGGATGAAAATGGTCAGCGAGCATAGTGAACAAAGTGGTCTTTGAGAATTGTGATGAAAAGCGACATAGAGCATTGTGATGACAAAGGTCATGGAGAAGTGTGATGACCAGGGTCATGTAGCATTGTGATGACACGGTCATGGAACATTGTGATGAAAAGAATTCTGGAGCATTGTGATGACAAGGGCCATGGAGCATTGTGATGACACGGTCATGGAACATTGTAATGACAAGAAATCTGGAGCATTGTGATGACAAGGGCCATAGAGCATTGTGATGACACGGTCATGGAACATTGTGATGACAAGAATTCTGGAGCATTGTGATGACAAGGGCCATGGAGAATTGTGATGACATGGTCATGGATCATTGTGATGACAAGAATTCTGGAGCACTGTGATGACAAGTGTCATGGAACATTGTAATGAAACTTTTCATTGTGCACCGTGATGACAAGGGGGATGGAGTTTTGTGATGAAACTGGTCCTGGAGTATTGTGATAACAAAAGCCATTGAGCATTGTGATGACAGGCATCATGGAGCATTGTGAAGAAAGGGGCCATGGGGAATTGTAATGACAATAGAGAAATGGGATGAAAAAGGTCAGCGAGCACAGTGAACAAAGTGGTCTTTGAGAATTGTGATGAAAAGCGACATAGAGCATTGTGATGACAAAGGTCATGGAGAACTGTGATGACCAGGGTCATGTAGCATTGTGAGGACACGGTCATGGAACATTGTGATGAAAAGAAATCTGGAGCATTGTGATGACCAGGGCCATGGTGCATTGTGATGACACGGTCATGGAACATGGTGATGAAAAGAAATCTGGAGCATTTAATGAGCAGGGTCATGTAGCATTGTGATGACACGGTCATGGAACATTGTGATGACAATAATTCTGGAGCATTCTGATGACAAGGGCCATGGAGCATTGTGATGACAAGTGTCATGGAGCATTGTAATGAAAGGTTTCATTGTGCACCGTGATGACATGTGGGATGGAGTATTGTGATGAAACTGATCCTGGAACATTCTGAAAACAAAAGCCATGGAGCATTTTGATGACAGGCATGATGGAGCCTTGTAAAGAAAGGGGCAATGGGGAATTGTAATGACAATAGAGAAATGGGATGAAAATGGTCAGCGAGCATAGTGATTAAAGTGGTCTTTGAGAATTGTAATGAAAAGCGACATAGAACCTTGTGTTGACAAAGGTCATGGAGAACTGTGATGACCAGGGTCATGTAGCATTGTGATGACACAGTCACGGAACATTGTGATGAAAAGTATTCTGCAGCATTGTGATGACAAGGGCCATGGAGCATTGTGATGACTAGTGTCATGGAACATTATGAAGAAAGGGGCCATGGGGAATTGTAATGACAATAGAGAAATGTGATGAAAATGGTCAGCGAGTATAATGATTAAAGAGGTCATTTAGAATTGTGATGAAAAGCGACATAGAGCATTGTGATGACAAAGGTCATGGAGAACTGTGATGACCAGTGTCATGTAGCCTTGTGATTACACGGCTATGGAACATTGTGATGAGAAGAATTATGGAGCATTGTGATGACACGGTCATGGAACATTGTGATGACAAGAATTCTGGAGCACTGTTTTGACAAGGGCCATGGAGCATTGTGATGACAAGTGTCATGGAGCATTGCGATGAAAGGTTTCATTGTGCACCGTGATGACATGTGGGATGGAATATTGTGATGAAACCGGTCCTGGAGCATTCTGATAACAAAATCCATGGAGCATTGTGATCACAGGCATGATGAAGCATTGTAAAGAAAGGGGCAATGGGGAATTGTAATGACAATAGAAAAATGTGATGAAAAAGGTCAGTGAGCATAGTGATTAAAGTGGTCTTTGAGAATTGTGATGAAAGGCGTCATAGAACATTGTGTTGACAAAGGTCATGGAGAACTGTGATGACCAGGGTCTTGTAGCATTGTGATGACACGGTCATGGAACATTGTGATGAAAAGAATTCTGGAGCATTGTGATGACAAGGGCCAAGGAGAATTGTGATGACATGGTCATGGAATATTGTGATGACAACAATTCTGGAGCATAGTGATGACAAGGGCCATGGAGCATTGTGATGACTAGTGTCATGGAGCATTGTAATGAAAGGTTTCATTGTGCACCGTGATGATATGTGGGACGGAATATTTTGATGAAACTGGTCCTGGAGCATTCTGATAACAAAAGCCATGGAGCATTGTGATGACAGGCATGATGGAGAATTGTAAAGAAAGGGGCAATGGGGAATTGTAATGACAATAGAGAAATGTGATGAAAATGGTCAGCAAGCATAGTGATTAAAGTGGACAATGAGAATGGTGATGAAAAGCGTCATAGAGCATTGTGATGACAAAGGTCATGGAGAAGTGTGATGACCAGGGTCATGTAGCATTGTGATAACACGGTCATGGAACATTGTGATGGCAAGAATTCTGGAGCATTGTGATGACAAAGGCCATGGAGCATTGTGATGACACGGTCATGGAACATTGTGATGAAAAGAAATCTGGAGCATTGTGATGAGCAGGGTCATGTAGCATTGTGATGACACGGTCATGGAACATTGTGATGACAATAATTCTGGAGCATTCTGATGACAAGGGCCATGGAGCATTGTGATGACAAGTGTCATGGAGCATTGTAATGAAAGGTTTCATTGTGCACCGTGATGACATGTGGGGTGGAGTATTGTGATGAAACTGATCCTGGAATATTCTGAAAACAAAAGCCATGGAGCATTTTGATGACAGGCATGATGGAGCCTTGTAAAGAAAGAGGCAATGGGGAATTGTAATGACAATAGAGAAATGGGATGAAAATGGTCAGCGAGCATAGTGATTAAAGTGGTCTTTGAGAATTGTGATGAAAAGCGACATAGAACCTTGTGTTGACAAAGGTCATGGAGAACTGTGATGACCAGGGTCTTGTAGCATTGTGATGACACGGTCATGGAACATTGTGATGAAAAGAATTCTGGAGCATTGTGATGACAAGGGCCAAGGAGAATTGTGATGACATGGTCATGGAATATTGTGAGGACAACAATTCTGGAGCATAGTGATGACAAGGGCCATGGAGCATTGTGATGACTAGTGTCATGGAGCATTGTAATGAAAGGTTTGATTGTGCACCGTGATGATATGTGGGATGGAATATTTTGATGAAACTGGTCCTGGAGCATTCTGATAACAAAAGCCATGGAGCATTGTGATGACAGGCATGATGGAGAATTGTAAAGAAAGGGGCAATGGGGAATTGTAATGACAATAGAGAAATGGGATGAAAATGGTCAGCGAGCATAGTGATTAAAGTGGTCTTTGAGAATTGTGATGAAAAGCGACATAGAACCTTGTGTTGACAAAGGTCATGGAGAACTGTGATGACCAGGGTCATGTAGCATTGGGATGACACGGTCACGGTACATTGTGATGAAAAGTATTCTGCAGCATTGTGATGACAAGGGCCATGGAGCATTGTGATGACACGGTCATGGAACATTGTGATGAGAAGAATTCTAGAGCATTGTGATGACAAGGGCCATGGAGCATTGTGATGACAAGTGTCATGGAGCATTGTAATGAAAGGTTTCATTGTGCACCGTGATGACATGTGGGATGGAGTATTGTGATGAAACTGTTCCTGGAGCATTCTGATAACAAAAGCCATGGAGTATTGTGATGACAGGCATGATGGAGCATTGTAAGGAAAGGGGCAATGGGGAATTGTAATGACAATAGAGAAATGGGATGAAAATGGTCAGCGAGCATAGTGATTAAAGTGGTCTTTGAGAATTGTGATGAAAAGCGACATAGAGCATTGTGATGACAAAGGTCATGGAGAACTGTGATGACCAGGGTCATGTAGCATTGTGATGACACGATCATGGAACATTGTGTTGAGAAGAATTCTGGAGCATTGTGTTGACAAGTGCCATGGAGCATTGTGATGACACGGTCATGGAACATTGTGATGACAGGAAATCTGGAGCATTGTGATGACAAGAGCCATGGAGCATTGTGATGACAAGTGTCATGGAGCATTGTAATGAAAGGTTTCATTGTGCACCGTGATGACATGTGGGAAGGAGTATTGTGATGAAACTGTTCCTGGAGCATTCTGATAAAAAAAAGCCATGGAGCATTGTGATGAGAGGCATGATGGAGCATTGTAAAGAAAGGGGCAATGGGGAATTGTAATGACAATAGAGAAATGGGATGAAAATGGTCAGCGAGCATAGTGATTAAAGTGGTCTTTGAGAATTGTGATGAAAAGCGACATAGAGCATTGTGATGACAAAGGTCATGGAGAAGTGTGATGACCAGGGTCATGTAGCATTGTGATGACACGGTCATGGAACATTGTGATGAAAAGAATTCTGGAGCATTGTGATGACAAGGGCCATGGAGCATTGTGATGACACGGTCATGGAACATTGTAATGACAAGAAATCTGGAGCATTGTGATGACAAGGGCCATAGAGCATTGTGATGACACGGTCATGGAACATTGTGATGACAAGAATTCTGGAGCATTGTGATAACAAGGGCCATGGAGAATTGTGATGACATGGTCATGGATCATTGTGATGACAAGAATTCTGGAGCACTGTGATGACAAGTGTCATGGAACATTGTAATGAAACTTTTCATTGTGCACCGTGATGACAAGGGGGATGGAGTTTTGTGATGAAACTGGTCCTGGAGTATTGTGATAACAAAAGCCATTGAGCATTGTGATGACAGGCATCATGGAGCATTGTGAAGAAAGGGGCAATGGGGAATTGTAATGACAATAGAGAAATGGGATGAAAATGGTCAGCGAGCACAGTGAACAAAGTGGTCTTTGAGAATTGTGATGAAAAGCGACATAGAGCATTGTGATGACAAAGGTCATGGAGAACTGTGATGACCAGGGTCATGTAGCATTGTGAGGACACGGTCATGGAACATTGTGATGAAAAGAAATCTGGAGCATTGTGATGACCAGGGCCATGGGGCATTGTGATGACACGGTCATGGAACATGGTGATGAAAAGAAATCTGGAGCATTTAATGAGCAGGGTCATGTAGCATTGTGATGACACGGTCATGGAACATTGTGATGAAAAGTATTCTGCAGCATTGTGATGACAAGGGCCATGGAGCATTGTGATGACTAGTGTCATGGAACATTATGAAGAAAGGGGCCATGGGGAATTGTAATGACAATAGAGAAATGTGATGAAAATGGTCAGCGAGTATAATGATTAAAGAGGTCATTTAGAATTGTGATGAAAAGCGACATAGAGCATTGTGATGACAAAGGTCATGGAGAACTGTGATGACCAGTGTCATGTAGCCTTGTGATTACACGGTTATGGAACATTGTGATGAGAAGAATTATGGAGCATTGTGATGACACGGTCATGGAACATTGTGATGACAAGAATTCTGGAGCACTGTTTTGACAAGGGCCATGGAGCATTGTGATGACAAGTGTCATGGAGCATTGCGATGAAAGGTTTCATTGTGCACCGTGATGACATGTGGGATGGAATATTGTGATGAAACTGGTCCTGGAGCATTCTGATAACAAAATCCATGGAGCATTGTGATCACAGGCATGATGAAGCATTGTAAAGAAAGGGGCAATGGGGAATTGTAATGACAATAGAAAAATGTGATGAAAAAGGTCAGTGAGCATAGTGATTAAAGTGGTCTTTGAGAATTGTGATGAAAGGCGTCATAGAACATTGTGTTGACAAAGGTCATGGAGAACTGTGATGACCAGGGTCTTGTAGAATTGTGATGACACGGTCATGGAACATTGTGATGAAAAGAATTCTGGAGCATTGTGATGACAAGGGCCAAGGAGAATTGTGATGACATGGTCATGGAATATTGTGATGACAACAATTCTGGAGCATAGTGATGACAAGGGCCATGGAGCATTGTGATGACTAGTGTCATGGAGCATTGTAATGAAAGGTTTCATTGTGCACCGTGATGATATGTGGGACGGAATATTTTGATGAACCTGGTCCTGGAGCATTCTGATAACAAAAGCCATGGAGCATTGTGATGACAGGCATGATGGAGAATTGTAAAGAAAGGGGCAATGGGGAATTGTAATGACAATAGAGAAATGTGATGAAAATGGTCAGCAAGCATAGTGATTAAAGTGGACAATGAGAATGGTGATGAAAAGCGTCATAGAGCATTGTGATGACAAAGGTCATGGAGAAGTGTGATGACCAGGGTCATGTAGCATTGTGATAACACGGTCATGGAACATTGTGATGGCAAGAATTCTGGAGCATTGTGATGACAAAGGCCATGGAGCATTGTGATGACACGGTCATGGAACATTGTGATGAAAAGAAATCTGGAGCATTGTGATGAGCAGGGTCATGTAGCATTGTGATGACACGGTCATGGAACATTGTGATGACAATAATTCTGGAGCATTCTGATGACAAGGGCCATGGAGCATTGTGATGACAAGTGTCATGGAGCATTGTAATGAAAGGTTTCTTTGTGCACCGTGATGACATGTGGGATGGAGTATTGTGATGAAACTGATCCTGGAATATTCTGAAAATAAAAGCCATGGAGCATTTTGATGACAGGCATGATGGAGCCTTGTAAAGAAAGAGGCAATGGGGAATTGTAATGACAATAGAGAAATGGGATGAAAATGGTCAGCGAGCATAGTGATTAAAGTGGTCTTTGAGAATTGTGATGAAAAGCGACATAGAACCTTGTGTTGACAAAGGTCATGGAGAACTGTGATGACCAGGGTCTTGTAGCATTGTGATGACACGGTCATGGAACATTGTGATGAAAAGAATTCTGGAGCATTGTGATGACAAGGGCCAAGGAGAATTGTGATGACATGGTCATGGAATATTGTGAGGACAACAATTCTGGAGCATAGTGATGACAAGGGCCATGGAGCATTGTGATGACCAGTGTCATGGAGCATTGTAATGAAAGGTTTCATTGTGCACCGTGATGACATGTGGGATGGAATATTGTGATGAAACTGGTCCTGGAGCATTCTGATAACAAAAGCCATGGAGCATTGTGATGACAGGCATGATGGAGCATTGTAAAGAAAGGGGCAATGGGGAATTGTAATGACAATAGAGAAATGTGATGAAAATGGTCAGCGAGCATAGTGATTAAAGTGGTCTTTGAGAATTGTGATGAAAAGCGACATAGAGCATTGTGATGACAAAGGTCATGGAGAACTGTGATGACCAGGTTCATGTAGTATTGTGATGACACGGTTATGGAACATTGTGATGAGAAGAATTATGGAGCATTGTGATGACACGGTCATGGAACATTGTGATGACAGGAAATCTGGAGCATTGTGATGACAAGAGCCATGGAGCATTGTGATGACAAGTGTCATGGAGCATTGTAATGAAAGGTTTCATTGTGCACCGTGATGACATGTGGGATGGAGTATAGTGATGAAACTGTTCCTGGAGCATTCTGATAAAAAAAAGCCATGGAGCATTGTGATGACAGGCATGATGGAGCATTGTAAAGAAAGGGGCAATGGGGAATTGTAATGACAATAGAGAAATTGGATGAAAATGCTCAGCGAGCACAGTGACTAAAGTGGGCTTTGAGAATTGTGATGAAAAGCGACATAGAGCATTGTGATGACAAAGGTCATGGAGAAGTGTGATGACCAGGGTCATGTAGCATTGTGATGACACGGTCACGGAACATTGTGATGAAAAGAATTCTGGAGCATTGTGATGACAAGGGCCATGGAGCATTGTGATGACACGGTCATGGAACATTGTAATGACAAGTAATCTGGAGCATTGTGATGACAAGGCACATAGAGCATTGTGATGACACGGTCATGGAACATTGTGATGACAAGAATTCTGGAGCATTGTGATGACAAGGGCCATGGAGAATTGTGATGACATGGTCATGGATCATTGTGATGACAAGAATTCTGGAGCATTGTGATGACAAGTGTCATGGAACATTGTAATGAAACTTTTCATTGTGCACCGTGATGACAAGGGGGATGGAGTTTTGTGATGAAACTGGTCCTGGAGTATTGTGATAACAAAAGCCATTGAGCATTGTGATGACAGGCATCATGGAGCATTGTGAAGAAAGGGGCAATGGGGAATTGTAATGACAATAGAGAAATGGGATGAAAATGGTCAGCGAGCATAGTGAACAAAGTGGTCTTTGAGAATTGTGATGAAAAGCGACATAGAGCATTGTGATGACAAAGGTCATGGAGAACTGTGATGACCAGTGTCATGTAGCATTGTGAGGACACGGTCATGGAACATTGTGATGAAAAGAAATCTGGAGCATTGTGATGACCAGGGCCATGGGGCATTGTGATGACACGGTCATGGAACATGGTGATGAAAAGAAATCTGGAGCATTGTGATGAGCAGGGTCATGTAGCATTGTGATGACACGGTCATGGAACATTGTGATGACAATAATTCTGGAGCATTCTGATGACAAGGGCCATGGAGCATTGTGATGACAAGTGTCATGGAGCATTGTAATGAAAGGTTTCATTGTGCACCGTGATGACATGTGGGATGGAGTATTGTGATGAAACTGATCCTGGAATATTCTGAAAACAAAAGCCATGGAGCATTTTGATGACAGGCATGATGGAGCCTTGTAAAGAAAGAGGCAATGGGGAATTGTAATGACAACTGAGAAATGGGATAAAAATGGTCAGCGAGCCTAGTGATTAAAGTGGTCTTTGAGAATTGTGATGAAAAGCGACATAGAACCTTGTGTTGACAAAGGTCATGGAGAACTGTGATGACCAGGGTCATGTAGCATTGTGATGACACGGTCACGGGACATTGTGATGAAAAGTATTCTGCAGCATTGTGATGACAAGGGCCATGGAGCATTGTGATGACTAGTGTCATGGAGCATTATGAAGAAAGGGGCCATGGGGAATTGTAATGACAATAGAGAAATGTGATGAAAATGGTCAGCGAGTATAATGATTAAAGTGGTCATTTAGAATTGTGATGAAAAGCGACATAGAGCATTGTGATGACAAAGGTCATGTAGAACTGTGATGACCAGGGTCATGTAGCCTTGTGATTACACGGTTATGGAACATTGTGATGAGAAGAATTATGGAGCATTGTGATGACACGGTCATGGAACATTGTGATGACAAGAATTCTGGAGCACTGTGTTGACAAGGGCCATGGAGCATTGTGATGACATGGTCATGGAATATTGTGATGACAACAATTCTGGAGCATAGTGATGACAAGGGCCATGGAGCATTGTGATGACTAGTGTCATGGAGCATTGTAATGAAAGGTTTCATTGTGCACCGTGATGATATGTGGGATGGAATATTTTGATGAACCTGGTCCTGGAGCATTCTGATAACAAAAGCCATGGAGCATTGTGATGACAGGCATGATGGAGAATTGTAAAGAAAGGGGCAATGGGGAATTGTAATGACAATAGAGAAATGTGATGAAAATGATCAGCGAGCATAGAGATTAAAGTGGTCTTTGAGAAATGTGATGAAAAGCGACATAGAGCATTGTGATTACAAAGGTCATGGAGAACTGTGATGACCAGGGTCTTGTAGCATTGGGATGACACGGTCAAGGAACATTGTGATGAAAAGTATTCTGCAGCATTGTGATGACAAGGGCCATGGAGCATTGTGATGAGAAGAATTATGGAGCATTGTGATGACAGGGTCATGGAACATTGTGATGATAAGAATTCTGGAGCACTGTGTTGAAAAGGGCCATGGAGCATTATGATGACAAGTGTCATGGAACATCGTAATGAAAGGTTTTAGTGTGCACCGTGATGACATGTGAGATGGAATATTATGATGAAACTGGTCCTGGAGCATTCTGATAACAAAATCCATGGAGCATTGTGTTGACAGGCATCATGGAGCATTTTAAAGAAAGGGGCAATGGGGAATTGTAATGACAATAGAGAAATGGAATGAAAATGGTCAGCGAGCATAGTGATTAAAGTGGTCTTTGAGAATTGTGATGAAAAGCGACATAGAACCTTGTGTTGACAAAGGTCATGGAGAACTGTGATGACCAGGGTCATGTAGCATTGGGATGACACGGTCACGGTACATTGTGATGAAAAGTATTCTGCAGCATTGTGATGACAAGGGCCATGGAGCATTGTGATGACACGGTCATGGAACATTGTGATGAGAAGAATTCTAGAGCATTGTGATGACAAGGGCCATGGAGCATTGTGATAACAAGTGTCATGGAGCATTGTAATGAAAGGTTTCATTGTGCACCGTGATGACATGTGGGATGGAATATTGTGATGAAACTGGTCCTGGAGCATTCTGATAACAAAAGCCATGGAGCATTGTGATGACAGGCATGATGGAGCATTGTAAAGAAAGGGGCAATGGGGAATTGTAATGACAATAGAGAAATGTGATGAAAATGGTCAGCGAGCATAGTGATTAAAGTGGTCTTTGAGAATTGTGATGAAAAGCGACATAGAGCATTGTGATGACAAAGGTCATGGAGAACTGTGATGACCAGGTTCATGTAGTATTGTGATGACACGGTTATGGAACATTGTGATGAGAAGAATTATGGAGCATTGTGATGACACGGTCATGGAACATTGTGATGACAGGAAATCTGGAGCATTGTGATGACAAGAGCCATGGAGCATTGTGATGACAAGTGTCATGGAGCATTGTAATGAAAGGTTTCATTGTGCACCGTGATGACATGTGGGATGGAGTATAGTGATGAAACTGTTCCTGGAGCATTCTGATAAAAAAAAGCCATGGAGCATTGTGATGACAGGCATGATGGAGCATTGTAAAGAAAGGGGCAATGGGGAATTGTAATGACAATAGAGAAATTGGATGAAAATGCTCAGCGAGCACAGTGACTAAAGTGGTCTTTGAGAATTGTGATGAAAAGCGACATAGAGCATTGTGATGACAAAGGTCATGGAGAAGTGTGATGACCAGGGTCATGTAGCATTGTGATGACACGGTCACGGAACATTGTGATGAAAAGAATTCTGGAGCATTGTGATGACAAGGGCCATGGAGCATTGTGATGACACGGTCATGGAACATTGTAATGACAAGTAATCTGGAGCATTGTGATGACAAGGCACATAGAGCATTGTGATGACACGGTCATGGAACATTGTGATGACAAGAATTCTGGAGCATTGTGATGACAAGGGCCATGGAGAATTGTGATGACATGGTCATGGATCATTGTGATGACAAGAATTCTGGAGCATTGTGATGACAAGTGTCATGGAACATTGTAATGAAACTTTTCATTGTGCACCGTGATGACAAGGGGGATGGAGTTTTGTGATGAAACTGGTCCTGGAGTATTGTGATAACAAAAGCCATTGAGCATTGTGATGACAGGCATCATGGAGCATTGTGAAGAAAGGGGCCATGGGGAATTGTAATGACAATAGAGAAATGGGATGAAAATGGTCAGCGAGCATAGTGAACAAAGTGGTCTTTGAGAATTGTGATGAAAAGCGACATAGAGCATTGTGATGACAAAGGTCATGGAGAACTGTGATGACCAGTGTCATGTAGCATTGTGAGGACACGGTCATGGAACATTGTGATGAAAAGAAATCTGGAGCATTGTGATGACCAGGGCCATGGGGCATTGTGATGACACGGTCATGGAACATGGTGATGAAAAGAAATCTGGAGCATTGTGATGAGCAGGGTCATGTAGCATTGTGATGACACGGTCATGGAACATTGTGATGACAATAATTCTGGAGCATTCTGATGACAAGGGCCATGGAGCATTGTGATGACAAGTGTCATGGAGCATTGTAATGAAAGGTTTCATTGTGCACCGTGATGACATGTGGGATGGAGTATTGTGATGAAACTGATCCTGGAATATTCTGAAAACAAAAGCCATGGAGCATTTTGATGACAGGCATGATGGAGCCTTGTAAAGAAAGAGGCAATGGGGAATTGTAATGACAATTGAGAAATGGGATAAAAATGGTCAGCGAGCCTAGTGATTAAAGTGGTCTTTGAGAATTGTGATGAAAAGCGACATAGAACCTTGTGTTGACAAAGGTCATGGAGAACTGTGATGACCAGGGTCATGTAGCATTGTGATGACACGGTCACGGGACATTGTGATGAAAAGTATTCTGCAGCATTGTGATGACAAGGGCCATAGAGCATTGTGATGACTAGTGTCATGGAGCATTATGAAGAAAGGGGCCATGGGTAATTGTAATGACAATAGAGAAATGTGATGAAAATGGTCAGCGAGTATAATGATTAAAGTGGTCATTTAGAATTGTGATGAAAAGCGACATAGAGCATTGTGATGACAAAGGTCATGTAGAACTGTGATGACCAGGGTCATGTAGCCTTGTGATTACACGGTTATGGAACATTGTGATGAGAAGAATTATGGAGCATTGTGATGACACGGTCATGGAACATTGTGATGACAAGAATTCTGGAGCACTGTGTTGACAAGGGCCATGGAGCATTGTGATGACATGGTCATGGAATATTGTGATGACAACAATTCTGGAGCATAGTGATGACAAGGGCCATGGAGCATTGTGATGACTAGTGTCATGGAGCATTGTAATGAAAGGTTTCATTGTGCACCGTGATGATATGTGGGATGGAATATTTTGATGAACCTGGTCCTGGAGCATTCTGATAACAAAAGCCATGGAGCATTGTGATGACAGGCATGATGGAGAATTGTAAAGAAAGGGGCAATGGGGAATTGTAATGACAATAGAGAAATGTGATGAAAATGATCAGCGAGCATAGAGATTAAAGTGGTCTTTGAGAATTGTGATGAAAAGCGACATAGAGCATTGTGATGACAAAGGTCATGGGGAAGTGTGATGACCAGGGTCATGTAGCATTGTGATGACACGGTCACGGAACATTGTGATGAAAAGAATTCTGGAGCATTGTGATGACAAGGGCCATGGAGCATTGTGATGAGAAGAATTATGGAGCATTGTGATGACAGGGTCATGGAACATTGTGATGATAAGAATTCTGGAGCACTGTGTTGAAAAGGGCCATGGAGCATTATGATGACAAGTGTCATGGAGCATCGTAATGAAAGGTTTTAGTGTGCACCGTGATGACATGTGAGATGGAATATTATGATGAAACTGGTCCTGGAGCATTCTGATAACAAAATCCATGGAGCATTGTGTTGACAGGCATCATGGAGCATTTTAAAGAAAGGGGCAATGGGGAATTGTAATGACAATAGAGAAATGGAATGAAAATGGTCAGCGAGCATAGTGATTAAAGTGGTCTTTGAGAATTGTGATGAAAAGCGACATAGAGCCTTGTGATGACAAAGGTCATGGAGAACTGTGATGACCAGTGTCATGTAGCATTGTGATAAAACGGTCATGGATCATTGTGAAGACAAGAATTCTGGAGCAATGTGATGACAAGGGCCATGGAGAATTGTGATGACATGGTCATGGATCATTGTGATGACAAGAATTCTGGAGCATTTTGATGACAAGGGCCATGGAGCATTGTGATGACAAGTGTCATGGAGCATTGTAATGAAAGGTTTCATTGTGCACCGTGATGACATGTGGGATGGAGTATTGTGATGAAACTGTTCCTGGAGCATTCTGATAACAAAAGCCATGGAGTATTGTGATGACAGGCATGATGGAGCATTGTAAGGAAAGGGGCAATGGGAATTGTAATGACAATAGAGAAATGGGATGAAAATGGTCAGCGAGCATAGTGATTAAAGTGGTCTTTGAGATTTGTGATGAAAAGCGACATAGAGCATTGTGATGACAAAGGTCATGGAGAACTGTGATGACCAGGGTCATGTAGCATTGTGATGACACGGTCATGGAACATTGTGTTGAGAAGGATTCTGGAGCATTGTGATGACAAGTGCCATGGAGCATTGTGATGACACGGTCATGGAACATTTTGATGACAGGAAATCTGGATCATTGTGATGACAAGAGCCATGGAGCATTGTGATGACAAGTGTCATGGAGCATTGTAATGAAAGGTTTCATTGTGCACCGTGATGACATGTGGGAAGGAGTATTGTGATGAAACTGTTCCTGGAGCAGTCTGATAAAAAAAAGCCATGGAGCATTGTGATGACAGGCATGATGGAGCATTGTAAAGAAAGGGGCAATGGGGAATTGTAATGACAATAGAGAAATGGGATGAAAATGGTCAGCGAGCATAGTGATTAAAGTGGTCTTTGAGAATTGTGATGAAAAGCGACATAGAGCATTGTGATGACAAAGGTCATGGAGAACTGTGATGACCAGGGTCATGTAGCATTGTGATGACACGGTCATGGAACATTGTGATGAAAAGAATTCTGGAGCATTGTGATGACAAGGGCCATGGAGCATTGTGATGACACGGTCATTGAA
Organism: Balaenoptera acutorostrata; assembly: GCF_949987535.1. Taxonomy (NCBI): domain Eukaryota; kingdom Metazoa; phylum Chordata; class Mammalia; order Artiodactyla; family Balaenopteridae; genus Balaenoptera; species Balaenoptera acutorostrata. Next base: position 429,370 of record NW_026645510.1, on the reverse strand, counting down.
CATTGTAATGACAAGAAATCTGGAGCATTGTGATGACAAGGGCCATAGAGCATTGTGATGACACGGTCATGGAACATTGTGATGACAAGAATTCTGGAGCATTGTGATGACCAGGGCCATGGGGCATTGTGATGACACGGTCATGGAACATGGTGATGAAAAGAAATCTGGAGCATTTAATGAGCAGGGTCATGTAGCATTGTGATGACACGGTCATGGAACATTGTGATGACAATAATTCTGGAGCATTCTGATGACAAGGGCCATGGAGCATTGTGATGACAAGTGTCATGGAGCATTGTAATGAAAGGTTTCATTGTGCACCGTGATGACATGTGGGATGGAGTATTGTGATGAAACTGATCCTGGAACATTCTGAAAACAAAAGCCATGGAGCATTTTGATGACAGGCATGATGGAGCCTTGTAAAGAAAGGGGCAATGGGGAATTGTAATGACAATAGAGAAATGGGATGAAAATGGTCAGCGAGCATAGTGATTAAAGTGGTCTTTGAGAATTGTGATGAAAAGCGACATAGAACCTTGTGTTGACAAAGGTCATGGAGAACTGTGATGACCAGGGTCATGTAGCATTGTGATGACACAGTCACGGAACATTGTGATGAAAAGTATTCTGCAGCATTGTGATGACAAGGGCCATGGAGCATTGTGATGACTAGTGTCATGGAACATTATGAAGAAAGGGGCCATGGGGAATTGTAATGACAATAGAGAAATGTGATGAAAATGGTCAGCGAGTATAATGATTAAAGAGGTCATTTAGAATTGTGATGAAAAGCGACATAGAGCATTGTGATGACAAAGGTCATGGAGAACTGTGATGACCAGTGTCATGTAGCCTTGTGATTACACGGTTATGGAACATTGTGATGAGAAGAATTATGGAGCATTGTGATGACACGGTCATGGAACATTGTGATGACAAGAATTCTGGAGCACTGTTTTGACAAGGGCCATGGAGCATTGTGATGACAAGTGTCATGGAGCATTGCGATGAAAGGTTTCATTGTGCACCGTGATGACATGTGGGATGGAATATTGTGATGAAACTGGTCCTGGAGCATTCTGATAACAAAATCCATGGAGCATTGTGATCACAGGCATGATGAAGCATTGTAAAGAAAGGGGCAATGGGGAATTGTAATGACAATAGAAAAATGTGATGAAAAAGGGCAGTGAGCATAGTGATTAAAGTGGTCTTTGAGAATTGTGATGAAAGGCGTCATAGAACATTGTGTTGACAAAGGTCATGGAGAACTGTGATGACCAGGGTCTTGTAGCATTGTGATGACACTGTCATGGAACATTGTGATGAAAAGAATTCTGGAGCATTGTGATGACAAGGGCCAAGGAGAATTGTGATGACATGGTCATGGAATATTGTGATGACAACAATTCTGGAGCATAGTGATGACAAGGGCCATGGAGCATTGTGATGACTAGTGTCATGGAGCATTGTAATGAAAGGTTTCATTGTGCACCGTGATGATATGTGGGACGGAATATTTTGATGAAACTGGTCCTGGAGCATTCTGATAACAAAAGCCATGGAGCATTGTGATGACAGGCATGATTTAGAATTGTAAAGAAAGGGGCAATGGGGAATTGTAATGATAATAGACAAATGTGATGAAAATGGTCAGCAAGCATAGTGATTAAAGTGGACAATGAGAATGGTGATGAAAAGCGTCATAGAGCATTGTGATGACAAAGGTCATGGAGAAGTGTGATGACCAGGGTCATGTAGCATTGTGATAACACGGTCATGGAACATTGTGATGGCAAGAATTCTGGAGCATTGTGATGACAAAGGCCATGGAGCATTGTGATGACACGGTCATGGAACATTGTGATGAAAAGAAATCTGGAGCATTGTGATGAGCAGGGTCATGTAGCATTGTGATGACACGGTCATGGAACATTGTGATGACAATAATTCTGGAGCATTCTGATGACAAGGGCCATGGAGCATTGTGATGACAAGTGTCATGGAGCATTGTAATGAAAGGTTTCATTGTGCACCGTGATGACATGTGGGATGGAGTATTGTGATGAAACTGATCCTGGAATATTCTGAAAACAAAAGCCATGGAGCATTTTGATGACAGGCATGATGGAGCCTTGTAAAGAAAGAGGCAATGGGGAATTGTAATGACAATAGAGAAATGGGATGAAAATGGTCAGCGAGCATAGTGATTAAAGTGGTCTTTGAGAATTGTGATGAAAAGCGACATAGAACCTTGTGTTGACAAAGGTCATGGAGAACTGTGATGACCAGGGTCTTGTAGCATTGTGATGACACGGTCATGGAACATTGTGATGAAAAGAATTCTGGAGCATTGTGATGACAAGGGCCAAGGAGAATTGTGATGACATGGTCATGGAATATTGTGAGGACAACAATTCTGGAGCATAGTGATGACAAGGGCCATGGAGCATTGTGATGACTAGTGTCATGGAGCATTGTAATGAAAGGTTTCATTGTGCACCGTGATGATATGTGGGATGGAATATTTTGATGAAACTGGTCCTGGAGCATTCTGATAACAAAAGCCATGGAGCATTGTGATGACAGGCATGATGGAGAATTGTAAAGAAAGGGGCAATGGGGAATTGTAATGACAATAGAGAAACGTGATGAAAATGATCAGCGAGAATAGTGATTAAAGTGGTCTTTGAGAATTGTGATGAAAAGCGACATAGAGCATTGTGATGACAAAGTTCATGGAGAACTGTGAAGACCAGGGTCATGTAGCATTGGGATGACACGGTCAAGGAACATTGTGATGAAAAGTATTCTGCAGCATTGTGATGACAAGGGCCATGGAGCATTGTGATGACAAGTATCATGGAGCATTATGAAGAAAGGGGCCATGGGGAATTGTAATGACAATAGAGAAATGTGATGAAAATGGTCAGCGAGTATAATGATTAAAGTGGTCATTTAGAATTGTGATGAAAAGCGACATAGAGCATTGTGATGACAAAGTTCATGGAGAACTGTGATGACCAGGGTCATGTAGCCTTGTGATTACACGATTATGGAACATTGTGATGAGAAGAATTATGGAGCATTGTGATGACACGGTCATGGAACATTGTGATGACAAGAATTCTGGAGCACTGTTTTGACAAGGGCCATGGAGCATTGTGATGACAAGTGTCATGGATCATTGTGATGACACGGTCATGGAACATTGTGATGACAAAAATTCTGGAGCATTGTGATGACAAGGGCCTTGGAGAATTGTGATGACATGGTCATGGAACATGTTGATGACAAGAATTCTGGAGCATTGTGATTACAAGGGCCATGGAGGATTGTGATGACAAGTGTCATGGAGCATTGTAATGAGAGGTTTCATTGTGCACCGTGATGACAAGGGGGATGGAGTATTGTGATGAAACTGGTCCTGGAGCATTGTGATAACAAAAGCCATGGAGCATTGTGATGACAGGCATCATGGAGCATTGTGAAGAAAGGGGAATGGGGAATTGTAATGACAATAGAGAAATGTGATGAAAATGGTCAGCGAGTATAATGATTAAAGTGGTCATTTAGAATTGTGATGAAAAGCGACATAGAGCATTGTGATGACAAAGGTCATGGAGAACTGTGATGACCAGGGTCATGTAGCATTGTGATGACATGGTTATGGAACATTGTGATGACAAGAATTCTGGAGCACTGTGTTGAAAAGGGCCATGGAGCATTGTGATGACAAGTGTCATGGAGCATTGTAATGAAAGGTTTCATTGTGCACTGTGATGACATGTGGGATGGAATATTGTGATGAAACTGGTCCTGGAGCATTCTGATAACAAAAGCCATGGAGCATTGTGATGACAGGAATCATGGAGCATTGTAAAGAGAGGGGCAATGGGGAATTGTAATGATAATAGAGAAATGTGATGAAAATGGTCATCGAGCATAGTGATTAAAGTGTTCTTTGAGAATTGTGATGAAAAGCGACATAGAGCAATGTGATGACAAAGGTCATGGAGAACTGTGATGACCAGGGTCATGTAGCATTGTGATGACACGGTCATGGAACATGGTGATGAGAAGAATTCTGGAGCATTGTGATGACAAGTGCCATGGAGCATTGTGATGACACGGTCATGGAACATTGTGATGACAGGAAATCTGGAGCATTGTGATGACAAGAGCCATGGAGCATTGTGATGACAAGTGTCATGGAGCATTGTAATGAAAGGTTTCATTGTGCACCGTGATGACATGTGGGATGGAGTATTGTGATGAAACTGTTCCTGGAGCATTCTGATAAAAAAAAGCCATGGAGCATTGTGATGACAGGCATGATGGAGCATTGTAAAGAAAGGGGCAATGGGGAATTGTAATGACAATAGAGAAATTGGATGAAAATGCTCAGCGAGCATAGTGACTAAAGTGGTCTTTGAGAATTGTGATGAAAAGCGACATAGAGCATTGTGATGACAAAGATCATGGAGAAGTGTGATGACCAGGGTCATGTAGCATTGTGATGACACGGTCACGGAACATTGTGATGAAAAGAATTCTGGAGCATTGTGATGACAAGGGCCATGGAGCATTGGGATGACACGATCATGGAACATTGTAATGACAAGAAATCTGGAGCATTGTGATGACACGGTCATGGAACATTGTGATGACAAGAATTCTGGAGCATTGTGATGACAAGGGCCATGGAGAATTGTGATGACATGGTCATGGATCATTGTGATGACAAGAATTCTGGAGCATTGTGATGACAAGTGTCATGGAACATTGTAATGAAACTTTTCATTGTGCACCGTGATGACAAGGGGGATGGAGTTTTGTGATGAAACTGGTCCTGGAGTATTGTGATAACAAAAGCCATTGAGCATTGTGATGACAGGCATCATGGAGCATTGTGAAGAAAGGGGCAATGGGGAATTGTAATGACAATAGAGAAATGGGATGAAAATGGTCAGCGAGCATAGTGAACAAAGTGGTCTTTGAGAATTGTGATGAAAAGCGACATAGATCATTGTGATGACAAAGGTCATGGAGAACGGTGATGACCAGGGTCATGTAGCATTGTGAGGACACGGTCATGGAACATTGTGATGAAAAGAAATCTGGAGCATTGTGATGACCAGGGCCATGGGGCATTGTGATGACACGGTCATGGAACATGGTGATGAAAAGAAATCTGGAGCATTGTGATGAGCAGGGTCATGTAGCATTGTGATGACACGGTCATGGAACATTGTGATGACAATAATTCTGGAGCATTCTGATGAAAAGGGCCATGGAGCATTGTGATGAAAGGTTTCATTGTGTACTATGATGACATGTGGGATGGAATATTGTGATGAAACTTGTCCTGGAGTATTCTGATAACAAAAGCCATGGAGCATTGTGATGACAGGCATGATGGAGCATTGTAAAGAAAGGGGCAATGAGGAATTGTAATGACAATAGAGAAATGTGATGAAAATGGTCAGTGAGCATAGTGATTAAAGTGGTCTTTGAGAATTGAGATGAAAAGCGACATAGAGCATTGTGATGACAAAGGTCATGGAGAAGTGTGATGACCAGGGTCATGTAGCATTGTGATGAGAAGAATTATGGAGCATTGTGATGACAGGGTCATGGAATATTGTGATGATAAGATTTCTGGAGCACTGTGTTGAAAAGGGCCATGGAGCATTATGATGACAAGTGTCATGGAGCATTGTAATGAAAGGTTTTAGTGTGCACCGTGATGACATGTGGGATGGAATATTGTGATGAAACAGGTCCTGGAGCATACTGATAACAAAATCCATGGAGCATTGTGTTGACAGGCATCATGGAGCATTTTAAAGAAAGGGGCAATGGGGAATTGTAATGACAATAGAGAAATGGAATGAAAATGGTCAGCGAGCATAGTGATTAAAGTGGTCTTTGAGAATTGTGATGAAAAGCGACATAGAGCCTTGTGATGACAAAGGTCATGGAGAACTGTGATGACCAGGGTCATGTAGCATTGTCATAAAACGGTCATGGATCATTGTGAAGACAAGAATTCTGGAGCAATGTGATGACATGGTCATGGATCATTGTGATGACAAGAATTCTGGACATTGTGATGACAAGGGCCATGGAGCATTGTGATGACAAGTGTCATGGAGCATTGTAATGAAAGGTTTCATTGTGCACCGTGATGACATGTGGGATGGAGTATTGTGATGAAACTGTTCCTGGAGCATTCTGATAACAAAAGCCATGGAGCATTGTGATGACAGGCATGATGGAGCATTGTAAAGAAAGGGGCAATGGGGAAGTGTAATGACAATAGAGAAATGGGATGAAAATGGTCAGCGAGCAGAGTGATTAAAGTGGTCTTTGAGAATTGTGATGAAAAGCGACATAGAGCATTGTGATGACAAAAGTCATGCAGAACTGTGATGACCAGGGTCATGTAGCATTGTGATGACACGGTCATGGAACATTGTGATGACAAAATTCTGGAGCATTGTGATGACAAGGGCCATGGAGCTTTGTGATGACACGGTCATGGAACATTGTGATGACAAGAATTCTGGAACATTGTGATGAGAAAGGCCTTGGAGCATTGTGATGACAAGTGTCATGGAGCATTGTAATGAAAGGTTTCATTGTGCACCGTGATGACATGTGGGATGGAGTATTGTGATGAAACTGATCCTGGATCATTCTGATAACAAAAGACATGGAGCATTGTGATGACAGGCATGATGGAGCATTGTAAAGAAAGGGGCAAAAGGGAATTGTAATGACAATAGAGAAATGTGATGAAAATGGTCAGCGAGCATAGTGATTAAAGTGGTCTTTGAGAATTGTGATGAAAAGCGACATAGAGCATTGTGATGACAAAGGTCATGGAGAACTGTGATGACCAGGTTCATGTAGTATTGTGATGACACGGTTATGGAACATTGTGATGAGAAGAATTATGGAGCATTGTGATGACACGGTCATGGAACATTGTGATGACAAGAATTCTGGAGCATTGTGCTGACAAGTGTCATGGAACATTGTAATGAAACTTTTCATTGTGCACCGTGATGACAAGGGGGATGGAGTTTTGTGATGAAACTGGTCCTGGAGTATTGTGATAACAAAAGCCATTGAGCATTGTGATGACAGGCATCATGGAGCATTGTGAAGAAAGGGGCAATGGGGAATTGTAATGACAATAGAGAAATGGGATGAAAATGGTCAGCGAGCATAGTGAACAAAGTGGTCTTTGAGAATTGTGATGAAAAGCGACATAGAGCATTGTGATGACAAAGGTCATGGAGAACTGTGATGACCAGGGTCATGTAGCATTGTGAGGACACGGTCATGGAACATTGTGATGACAAGAAATCTGGAGCATTGTGATGACCAGGGCCATGGGGCATTGTGATGACACGGTCATGGAACATGGTGATGAAAAGAAATCTGGAGCATTGTGATGAGCAGGGTCATGTAGCATTGTGATGACACGGTCACGGAACATTGTGATGACAATAATTCTGGAGCATTCTGATGACAAGGGCCATGGAGCATTGTGATGACAAGTGTCATGGAGCATTGTGATGAAAGGTTTCATTGTGCACCGTGATGACATGTGGGATGGAATATTGTGATGAAACTGGTCCTGGAGCATTCTGATAACAAAATCCATGGAGCATTGTGATCACAGGCATGATGAAGCATAGTAAAGAAAGGGGCAATGTGGAATTGTAATGACAATAGAAAAATGTGATGAAAAAGGTCAGCGAGCATAGTGATTAAAGTGGTCTTTGAGAATTGTGATGAAAGGCGACATAGAACATTGTGTTGCCAAAGGTGATGGAGAACTGTGATGACCAGGGTCTTGTAGCATTGTGATGACACGGTCATGGAACATTGTGATGAAAAGAATTCTGGAGCATTGTGATGACAATGGCCAAGGAGAATTGTGATGACATGGTCATGGAATATTGTGATGACAACAATTCTGGAGTATAGTGATGACAAGGGCCATGGAGCATTGTGATGACTAGTGTCATGGAGCATTGTAATGAAAGGTTTCATTGTGCACCGTGATGATATGTGGGATGGAATATTTTGATGAACCTGGTCCTGGAGCATTCTGATAACAAAAGCCATGGAGCATTGTGATGACAGGCATGATGGAGAATTGTAAAGAAAGGGGCAATGGGGAATTGTAATGACAATAGAGAAATGTGATGAAAATGATCAGCGAGCATAGAGATTAAAGTGGTCTTTGAGAATTGTGATGAAAAGCGACATAGAGCATTGTGATGACAAAGGTCATGGAGAACTGTGATGACCAGGGTCATGTAGCATTGGGATGACACGGTCAAGGAACATTGTGATGAAAAGTATTCTGCAGCATTTTGATGACAAGGGCCATGGAACATTGTGATGACAAGTATCATGGAGCATTATGAAGAAAGGGGCCATGGGGAATTGTAATGACAATAGAGAAATGTGATGAAAATGGTCAGCGAGTATAATGATTAAAGTGGTCATTTAGAATTGTGATGAAAAGCGACATAGAGCATTGTGATGACAAAGGTCATGGAGAACTGTGATGACCAGGGTCATGTAGCCTTGTGATTACACGGTTATGGAACATTGTGATGAGAAGAATTATGGAGCATTGTGATGACACGATCATGGAACATTGTGATGACAAGAATTCTGGAGCACTGTTTTGACAAGGGCCATGGAGCATTGTGATGAGCAGGGTCATGTAGCATTGTGATGACACGGTCATGGAACATTGTGATGACAATAATTCTGGAGCATTCTGATGACAAGGGCCATGGAGCATTGTGATGACAAGTGTCATGGAGCATTGTAATGAAAGGTTTCATTGTGCACCGTGATGACATGTGGGATGGAGTATTGTGATGAAACTGATCCTGGAATATTCTGAAAACAAAAGCCATGGAGCATTTTGATGACAGGCATGATGGAGCCTTGTAAAGAAAGAGGCAATGGGGAATTGTAATGACAATTGAGAAATGGGATAAAAATGGTCAGCGAGCCTAGTGATTAAAGTGGTCTTTGAGAATTGTGATGAAAAGCGACATAGAACCTTGTGTTGACAAAGGTCATGGAGAACTGTGATGACCAGGGTCATGTAGCATTGTGATGACACGGTCACGGGACATTGTGATGAAAAGTATTCTGCAGCATTGTGATGACAAGGGCCATAGAGCATTGTGATGACTAGTGTCATGGAGCATTATGAAGAAAGGGGCCATGGGTAATTGTAATGACAATAGAGAAATGTGATGAAAATGGTCAGCGAGTATAATGATTAAAGTGGTCATTTAGAATTGTGATGAAAAGCGACATAGAGCATTGTGATGACAAAGGTCATGTAGAACTGTGATGACCAGGGTCATGTAGCCTTGTGATTACACGGTTATGGAACATTGTGATGAGAAGAATTATGGAGCATTGTGATGACACGGTCATGGAACATTGTGATGACAAGAATTCTGGAGCACTGTGTTGACAAGGGCCATGGAGCATTGTGATGACATGGTCATGGAATATTGTGATGACAACAATTCTGGAGCATAGTGATGACAAGGGCCATGGAGCATTGTGATGACTAGTGTCATGGAGCATTGTAATGAAAGGTTTCATTGTGCACCGTGATGATATGTGGGATGGAATATTTTGATGAACCTGGTCCTGGAGCATTCTGATAACAAAAGCCATGGAGCATTGTGATGACAGGCATGATGGAGAATTGTAAAGAAAGGGGCAATGGGGAATTGTAATGACAATAGAGAAATGTGATGAAAATGATCAGCGAGCATAGAGATTAAAGTGGTCTTTGAGAATTGTGATGAAAAGCGACATAGAGCATTGTGATGACAAAGGTCATGGGGAAGTGTGATGACCAGGGTCATGTAGCATTGTGATGACACGGTCACGGAACATTGTGATGAAAAGAATTCTGGAGCATTGTGATGACAAGGGCCATGGAGCATTGTGATGAGAAGAATTATGGAGCATTGTGATGACAGGGTCATGGAACATTGTGATGATAAGAATTCTGGAGCACTGTGTTGAAAAGGGCCATGGAGCATTATGATGACAAGTGTCATGGAGCATCGTAATGAAAGGTTTTAGTGTGCACCGTGATGACATGTGAGATGGAATATTATGATGAAACTGGTCCTGGAGCATTCTGATAACAAAATCCATGGAGCATTGTGTTGACAGGCATCATGGAGCATTTTAAAGAAAGGGGCAATGGGGAATTGTAATGACAATAGAGAAATGGAATGAAAATGGTCAGCGAGCATAGTGATTAAAGTGGTCTTTGAGAATTGTGATGAAAAGCGACATAGAGCCTTGTGATGACAAAGGTCATGGAGAACTGTGATGACCAGTGTCATGTAGCATTGTGATAAAACGGTCATGGATCATTGTGAAGACAAGAATTCTGGAGCAATGTGATGACAAGGGCCATGGAGAATTGTGATGACATGGTCATGGATCATTGTGATGACAAGAATTCTGGAGCATTTTGATGACAAGGGCCATGGAGCATTGTGATGACAAGTGTCATGGAGCATTGTAATGAAAGGTTTCATTGTGCACCGTGATGACATGTGGGATGGAGTATTGTGATGAAACTGTTCCTGGAGCATTCTGATAACAAAAGCCATGGAGTATTGTGATGACAGGCATGATGGAGCATTGTAAGGAAAGGGGCAATGGGAATTGTAATGACAATAGAGAAATGGGATGAAAATGGTCAGCGAGCATAGTGATTAAAGTGGTCTTTGAGATTTGTGATGAAAAGCGACATAGAGCATTGTGATGACAAAGGTCATGGAGAACTGTGATGACCAGGGTCATGTAGCATTGTGATGACACGGTCATGGAACATTGTGTTGAGAAGGATTCTGGAGCATTGTGATGACAAGTGCCATGGAGCATTGTGATGACACGGTCATGGAACATTTTGATGACAGGAAATCTGGATCATTGTGATGACAAGAGCCATGGAGCATTGTGATGACAAGTGTCATGGAGCATTGTAATGAAAGGTTTCATTGTGCACCGTGATGACATGTGGGAAGGAGTATTGTGATGAAACTGTTCCTGGAGCAGTCTGATAAAAAAAAGCCATGGAGCATTGTGATGACAGGCATGATGGAGCATTGTAAAGAAAGGGGCAATGGGGAATTGTAATGACAATAGAGAAATGGGATGAAAATGGTCAGCGAGCATAGTGATTAAAGTGGTCTTTGAGAATTGTGATGAAAAGCGACATAGAGCATTGTGATGACAAAGGTCATGGAGAACTGTGATGACCAGGGTCATGTAGCATTGTGATGACACGGTCATGGAACATTGTGATGAAAAGAATTCTGGAGCATTGTGATGACAAGGGCCATGGAGCATTGTGATGACACGGTCATTGAACATTGTAATGACAAGAAATCTGGAGCATTGTGATGACAAGGGCCATAGAGCATTGTGATGACACGGTCATGGAACATTGTGATGACAAGAATTCTGGAGCATTGTGATGACCAGGGCCATGGGGCATTGTGATGACACGGTCATGGAACATGGTGATGAAAAGAAATCTGGAGCATTTAATGAGCAGGGTCATGTAGCATTGTGATGACACGGTCATGGAACATTGTGATGACAATAATTCTGGAGCATTCTGATGACAAGGGCCATGGAGCATTGTGATGACAAGTGTCATGGAGCATTGTAATGAAAGGTTTCATTGTGCACCGTGATGACATGTGGGATGGAGTATTGTGATGAAACTGATCCTGGAACATTCTGAAAACAAAAGCCATGGAGCATTTTGATGACAGGCATGATGGAGCCTTGTAAAGAAAGGGGCAATGGGGAATTGTAATGACAATAGAGAAATGGGATGAAAATGGTCAGCGAGCATAGTGATTAAAGTGGTCTTTGAGAATTGTGATGAAAAGCGACATAGAACCTTGTGTTGACAAAGGTCATGGAGAACTGTGATGACCAGGGTCATGTAGCATTGTGATGACACAGTCACGGAACATTGTGATGAAAAGTATTCTGCAGCATTGTGATGACAAGGGCCATGGAGCATTGTGATGACTAGTGTCATGGAACATTATGAAGAAAGGGGCCATGGGGAATTGTAATGACAATAGAGAAATGTGATGAAAATGGTCAGCGAGTATAATGATTAAAGAGGTCATTTAGAATTGTGATGAAAAGCGACATAGAGCATTGTGATGACAAAGGTCATGGAGAACTGTGATGACCAGTGTCATGTAGCCTTGTGATTACACGGTTATGGAACATTGTGATGAGAAGAATTATGGAGCATTGTGATGACACGGTCATGGAACATTGTGATGACAAGAATTCTGGAGCACTGTTTTGACAAGGGCCATGGAGCATTGTGATGACAAGTGTCATGGAGCATTGCGATGAAAGGTTTCATTGTGCACCGTGATGACATGTGGGATGGAATATTGTGATGAAACTGGTCCTGGAGCATTCTGATAACAAAATCCATGGAGCATTGTGATCACAGGCATGATGAAGCATTGTAAAGAAAGGGGCAATGGGGAATTGTAATGACAATAGAAAAATGTGATGAAAAAGGGCAGTGAGCATAGTGATTAAAGTGGTCTTTGAGAATTGTGATGAAAGGCGTCATAGAACATTGTGTTGACAAAGGTCATGGAGAACTGTGATGACCAGGGTCTTGTAGCATTGTGATGACACTGTCATGGAACATTGTGATGAAAAGAATTCTGGAGCATTGTGATGACAAGGGCCAAGGAGAATTGTGATGACATGGTCATGGAATATTGTGATGACAACAATTCTGGAGCATAGTGATGACAAGGGCCATGGAGCATTGTGATGACTAGTGTCATGGAGCATTGTAATGAAAGGTTTCATTGTGCACCGTGATGATATGTGGGACGGAATATTTTGATGAAACTGGTCCTGGAGCATTCTGATAACAAAAGCCATGGAGCATTGTGATGACAGGCATGATTTAGAATTGTAAAGAAAGGGGCAATGGGGAATTGTAATGATAATAGACAAATGTGATGAAAATGGTCAGCAAGCATAGTGATTAAAGTGGACAATGAGAATGGTGATGAAAAGCGTCATAGAGCATTGTGATGACAAAGGTCATGGAGAAGTGTGATGACCAGGGTCATGTAGCATTGTGATAACACGGTCATGGAACATTGTGATGGCAAGAATTCTGGAGCATTGTGATGACAAAGGCCATGGAGCATTGTGATGACACGGTCATGGAACATTGTGATGAAAAGAAATCTGGAGCATTGTGATGAGCAGGGTCATGTAGCATTGTGATGACACGGTCATGGAACATTGTGATGACAATAATTCTGGAGCATTCTGATGACAAGGGCCATGGAGCATTGTGATGACAAGTGTCATGGAGCATTGTAATGAAAGGTTTCATTGTGCACCGTGATGACATGTGGGATGGAGTATTGTGATGAAACTGATCCTGGAATATTCTGAAAACAAAAGCCATGGAGCATTTTGATGACAGGCATGATGGAGCCTTGTAAAGAAAGAGGCAATGGGGAATTGTAATGACAATAGAGAAATGGGATGAAAATGGTCAGCGAGCATAGTGATTAAAGTGGTCTTTGAGAATTGTGATGAAAAGCGACATAGAACCTTGTGTTGACAAAGGTCATGGAGAACTGTGATGACCAGGGTCTTGTAGCATTGTGATGACACGGTCATGGAACATTGTGATGAAAAGAATTCTGGAGCATTGTGATGACAAGGGCCAAGGAGAATTGTGATGACATGGTCATGGAATATTGTGAGGACAACAATTCTGGAGCATAGTGATGACAAGGGCCATGGAGCATTGTGATGACTAGTGTCATGGAGCATTGTAATGAAAGGTTTCATTGTGCACCGTGATGATATGTGGGATGGAATATTTTGATGAAACTGGTCCTGGAGCATTCTGATAACAAAAGCCATGGAGCATTGTGATGACAGGCATGATGGAGAATTGTAAAGAAAGGGGCAATGGGGAATTGTAATGACAATAGAGAAACGTGATGAAAATGATCAGCGAGAATAGTGATTAAAGTGGTCTTTGAGAATTGTGATGAAAAGCGACATAGAGCATTGTGATGACAAAGTTCATGGAGAACTGTGAAGACCAGGGTCATGTAGCATTGGGATGACACGGTCAAGGAACATTGTGATGAAAAGTATTCTGCAGCATTGTGATGACAAGGGCCATGGAGCATTGTGATGACAAGTATCATGGAGCATTATGAAGAAAGGGGCCATGGGGAATTGTAATGACAATAGAGAAATGTGATGAAAATGGTCAGCGAGTATAATGATTAAAGTGGTCATTTAGAATTGTGATGAAAAGCGACATAGAGCATTGTGATGACAAAGTTCATGGAGAACTGTGATGACCAGGGTCATGTAGCCTTGTGATTACACGATTATGGAACATTGTGATGAGAAGAATTATGGAGCATTGTGATGACACGGTCATGGAACATTGTGATGACAAGAATTCTGGAGCACTGTTTTGACAAGGGCCATGGAGCATTGTGATGACAAGTGTCATGGATCATTGTGATGACACGGTCATGGAACATTGTGATGACAAAAATTCTGGAGCATTGTGATGACAAGGGCCTTGGAGAATTGTGATGACATGGTCATGGAACATGTTGATGACAAGAATTCTGGAGCATTGTGATTACAAGGGCCATGGAGGATTGTGATGACAAGTGTCATGGAGCATTGTAATGAGAGGTTTCATTGTGCACCGTGATGACAAGGGGGATGGAGTATTGTGATGAAACTGGTCCTGGAGCATTGTGATAACAAAAGCCATGGAGCATTGTGATGACAGGCATCATGGAGCATTGTGAAGAAAGGGGAATGGGGAATTGTAATGACAATAGAGAAATGTGATGAAAATGGTCAGCGAGTATAATGATTAAAGTGGTCATTTAGAATTGTGATGAAAAGCGACATAGAGCATTGTGATGACAAAGGTCATGGAGAACTGTGATGACCAGGGTCATGTAGCATTGTGATGACATGGTTATGGAACATTGTGATGACAAGAATTCTGGAGCACTGTGTTGAAAAGGGCCATGGAGCATTGTGATGACAAGTGTCATGGAGCATTGTAATGAAAGGTTTCATTGTGCACTGTGATGACATGTGGGATGGAATATTGTGATGAAACTGGTCCTGGAGCATTCTGATAACAAAAGCCATGGAGCATTGTGATGACAGGAATCATGGAGCATTGTAAAGAGAGGGGCAATGGGGAATTGTAATGATAATAGAGAAATGTGATGAAAATGGTCATCGAGCATAGTGATTAAAGTGTTCTTTGAGAATTGTGATGAAAAGCGACATAGAGCAATGTGATGACAAAGGTCATGGAGAACTGTGATGACCAGGGTCATGTAGCATTGTGATGACACGGTCATGGAACATGGTGATGAGAAGAATTCTGGAGCATTGTGATGACAAGTGCCATGGAGCATTGTGATGACACGGTCATGGAACATTGTGATGACAGGAAATCTGGAGCATTGTGATGACAAGAGCCATGGAGCATTGTGATGACAAGTGTCATGGAGCATTGTAATGAAAGGTTTCATTGTGCACCGTGATGACATGTGGGATGGAGTATTGTGATGAAACTGTTCCTGGAGCATTCTGATAAAAAAAAGCCATGGAGCATTGTGATGACAGGCATGATGGAGCATTGTAAAGAAAGGGGCAATGGGGAATTGTAATGACAATAGAGAAATTGGATGAAAATGCTCAGCGAGCATAGTGACTAAAGTGGTCTTTGAGAATTGTGATGAAAAGCGACATAGAGCATTGTGATGACAAAGATCATGGAGAAGTGTGATGACCAGGGTCATGTAGCATTGTGATGACACGCTCACGGAACATTGTGATGAAAAGAATTCTGGAGCATTGTGATGACAAGGGCCATGGAGCATTGGGATGACACGATCATGGAACATTGTAATGACAAGAAATCTGGAGCATTGTGATGACACGGTCATGGAACATTGTGATGACAAGAATTCTGGAGCATTGTGATGACAAGGGCCATGGAGAATTGTGATGACATGGTCATGGATCATTGTGATGACAAGAATTCTGGAGCATTGTGATGACAAGTGTCATGGAACATTGTAATGAAACTTTTCATTGTGCACCGTGATGACAAGGGGGATGGAGTTTTGTGATGAAACTGGTCCTGGAGTATTGTGATAACAAAAGCCATTGAGCATTGTGATGACAGGCATCATGGAGCATTGTGAAGAAAGGGGCAATGGGGAATTGTAATGACAATAGAGAAATGGGATGAAAATGGTCAGCGAGCATAGTGAACAAAGTGGTCTTTGAGAATTGTGATGAAAAGCGACATAGATCATTGTGATGACAAAGGTCATGGAGAACGGTGATGACCAGGGTCATGTAGCATTGTGAGGACACGGTCATGGAACATTGTGATGAAAAGAAATCTGGAGCATTGTGATGACCAGGGCCATGGGGCATTGTGATGACACGGTCATGGAACATGGTGATGAAAAGAAATCTGGAGCATTGTGATGAGCAGGGTCATGTAGCATTGTGATGACACGGTCATGGAACATTGTGATGACAATAATTCTGGAGCATTCTGATGAAAAGGGCCATGGAGCATTGTGATGAAAGGTTTCATTGTGTACTATGATGACATGTGGGATGGAATATTGTGATGAAACTTGTCCTGGAGTATTCTGATAACAAAAGCCATGGAGCATTGTGATGACAGGCATGATGGAGCATTGTAAAGAAAGGGGCAATGAGGAATTGTAATGACAATAGAGAAATGTGATGAAAATGGTCAGTGAGCATAGTGATTAAAGTGGTCTTTGAGAATTGAGATGAAAAGCGACATAGAGCATTGTGATGACAAAGGTCATGGAGAAGTGTGATGACCAGGGTCATGTAGCATTGTGATGAGAAGAATTATGGAGCATTGTGATGACAGGGTCATGGAATATTGTGATGATAAGATTTCTGGAGCACTGTGTTGAAAAGGGCCATGGAGCATTATGATGACAAGTGTCATGGAGCATTGTAATGAAAGGTTTTAGTGTGCACCGTGATGACATGTGGGATGGAATATTGTGATGAAACAGGTCCTGGAGCATACTGATAACAAAATCCATGGAGCATTGTGTTGACAGGCATCATGGAGCATTTTAAAGAAAGGGGCAATGGGGAATTGTAATGACAATAGAGAAATGGAATGAAAATGGTCAGCGAGCATAGTGATTAAAGTGGTCTTTGAGAATTGTGATGAAAAGCGACATAGAGCCTTGTGATGACAAAGGTCATGGAGAACTGTGATGACCAGGGTCATGTAGCATTGTCATAAAACGGTCATGGATCATTGTGAAGACAAGAATTCTGGAGCAATGTGATGACATGGTCATGGATCATTGTGATGACAAGAATTCTGGACATTGTGATGACAAGGGCCATGGAGCATTGTGATGACAAGTGTCATGGAGCATTGTAATGAAAGGTTTCATTGTGCACCGTGATGACATGTGGGATGGAGTATTGTGATGAAACTGTTCCTGGAGCATTCTGATAACAAAAGCCATGGAGCATTGTGATGACAGGCATGATGGAGCATTGTAAAGAAAGGGGCAATGGGGAAGTGTAATGACAATAGAGAAATGGGATGAAAATGGTCAGCGAGCAGAGTGATTAAAGTGGTCTTTGAGAATTGTGATGAAAAGCGACATAGAGCATTGTGATGACAAAAGTCATGCAGAACTGTGATGACCAGGGTCATGTAGCATTGTGATGACACGGTCATGGAACATTGTGATGACAAAATTCTGGAGCATTGTGATGACAAGGGCCATGGAGCTTTGTGATGACACGGTCATGGAACATTGTGATGACAAGAATTCTGGAACATTGTGATGAGAAAGGCCTTGGAGCATTGTGATGACAAGTGTCATGGAGCATTGTAATGAAAGGTTTCATTGTGCACCGTGATGACATGTGGGATGGAGTATTGTGATGAAACTGATCCTGGATCATTCTGATAACAAAAGACATGGAGCATTGTGATGACAGGCATGATGGAGCATTGTAAAGAAAGGGGCAAAAGGGAATTGTAATGACAATAGAGAAATGTGATGAAAATGGTCAGCGAGCATAGTGATTAAAGTGGTCTTTGAGAATTGTGATGAAAAGCGACATAGAGCATTGTGATGACAAAGGTCATGGAGAACTGTGATGACCAGGTTCATGTAGTATTGTGATGACACGGTTATGGAACATTGTGATGAGAAGAATTATGGAGCATTGTGATGACACGGTCATGGAACATTGTGATGACAAGAATTCTGGAGCATTGTGCTGACAAGTGTCATGGAACATTGTAATGAAACTTTTCATTGTGCACCGTGATGACAAGGGGGATGGAGTTTTGTGATGAAACTGGTCCTGGAGTATTGTGATAACAAAAGCCATTGAGCATTGTGATGACAGGCATCATGGAGCATTGTGAAGAAAGGGGCAATGGGGAATTGTAATGACAATAGAGAAATGGGATGAAAATGGTCAGCGAGCATAGTGAACAAAGTGGTCTTTGAGAATTGTGATGAAAAGCGACATAGAGCATTGTGATGACAAAGGTCATGGAGAACTGTGATGACCAGGGTCATGTAGCATTGTGAGGACACGGTCATGGAACATTGTGATGACAAGAAATCTGGAGCATTGTGATGACCAGGGCCATGGGGCATTGTGATGACACGGTCATGGAACATGGTGATGAAAAGAAATCTGGAGCATTGTGATGAGCAGGGTCATGTAGCATTGTGATGACACGGTCACGGAACATTGTGATGACAATAATTCTGGAGCATTCTGATGACAAGGGCCATGGAGCATTGTGATGACAAGTGTCATGGAGCATTGTGATGAAAGGTTTCATTGTGCACCGTGATGACATGTGGGATGGAATATTGTGATGAAACTGGTCCTGGAGCATTCTGATAACAAAATCCATGGAGCATTGTGATCACAGGCATGATGAAGCATAGTAAAGAAAGGGGCAATGTGGAATTGTAATGACAATAGAAAAATGTGATGAAAAAGGTCAGCGAGCATAGTGATTAAAGTGGTCTTTGAGAATTGTGATGAAAGGCGACATAGAACATTGTGTTGCCAAAGGTGATGGAGAACTGTGATGACCAGGGTCTTGTAGCATTGTGATGACACGGTCATGGAACATTGTGATGAAAAGAATTCTGGAGCATTGTGATGACAATGGCCAAGGAGAATTGTGATGACATGGTCATGGAATATTGTGATGACAACAATTCTGGAGTATAGTGATGACAAGGGCCATGGAGCATTGTGATGACTAGTGTCATGGAGCATTGTAATGAAAGGTTTCATTGTGCACCGTGATGATATGTGGGATGGAATATTTTGATGAACCTGGTCCTGGAGCATTCTGATAACAAAAGCCATGGAGCATTGTGATGACAGGCATGATGGAGAATTGTAAAGAAAGGGGCAATGGGGAATTGTAATGACAATAGAGAAATGTGATGAAAATGATCAGCGAGCATAGAGATTAAAGTGGTCTTTGAGAATTGTGATGAAAAGCGACATAGAGCATTGTGATGACAAAGGTCATGGAGAACTGTGATGACCAGGGTCATGTAGCATTGGGATGACACGGTCAAGGAACATTGTGATGAAAAGTATTCTGCAGCATTTTGATGACAAGGGCCATGGAACATTGTGATGACAAGTATCATGGAGCATTATGAAGAAAGGGGCCATGGGGAATTGTAATGACAATAGAGAAATGTGATGAAAATGGTCAGCGAGTATAATGATTAAAGTGGTCATTTAGAATTGTGATGAAAAGTGACATAGAGCATTGTGATGACAAAGGTCATGGAGAACTGTGATGACCAGGGTCATGTAGCCTTGTGATTACACGGTTATGGAACATTGTGATGAGAAGAATTATGGAGCATTGTGATGACACGATCATGGAACATTGTGATGACAAGAATTCTGGAGCACTGTTTTGACAAGGGCCATGGAGCATTGTGATGACAAGTGTCATGGAGCATTGTGATGACACGGTCATGGAACATTGTGATGACAAAAATTCTGGAGCATTGTGATGACAAGGGCCTTGGAGAATTGTGATGACATGGTCATGGAACATGGTGATGACAAAAATTCTGGAGCATTGTGATGACAAGGGCCATGGAGGATTGTGATGACAAGTGTCATGGAGCATTGTAATGAGAGGTTTCATTGTGCACCGTGATGACAAGGGGGATGGAGTATTGTGATGAAACTGGTCCTGGAGCATTGTGATAACAAAAGCCATGGAGCATTGTGATGACAGGCATCATGGAGCATTGTGAAGAAAGGGGAATGGGGAATTGTAATGACAATAGGGAAATGTGATGAAAATGGTCAGCGAGTATAATGATTAAAGTGGTCATTTAGAATTGTGATGAAAAGCGACATAGAGCATTGTGATGACAAAGGTCATGGAGAACTGTGATGACCAGGGTCATGTAGCATTGTGATGAGAAGAATTATGGAGCATTGTGATGACAGGGTCATGGAACATTGTGATGATAAGAATTCTGGAGCACTGTGTTGAAAAGGGCCATGGAGCATTATGATGACAAGTGTCATGGAGCATTGTAATGAAAGGTTTTATTGTGCACCGTGATAACATGTGAGATGGAATATTATGATGAAACTGGTCCTGGAGCTTTCTGATAACAAAATCCATGGAGCATTGTGTTGACAGGCATCATGGAGCATTTTAAAGAAAGGGGCAATGGGGAATTGTAATGACAGTAGAGAAATGGAATGAGAATGGTCAGCGAGCATAGTGACTAAAGTGGTCTTTGAGAATTGTGATGAAAAGCGACATAGAGCCTTGTGATGACAAAGGTCATGGAGAACTGTGATGACCAGTGTCATGTAGCATTGTGATAAAACGGTCATGGATCATTGTGAAGACAAGAATTCTGGAGCATTGTGATGACAAGGGCCATGGAGCATTGGGATGACACGGTCATGGAACATAGTAATGACAAGAAATCTGGAGCATTGTGATGACAAGGGCCATAGAGCATTGTGATGACACGGTCATGGAACATTGTGATGACAAGAATTCTGGAGCATTGTGATGACAAGGGCCATGGAGAATTGTGATGACATGGTCATGGATCATTGTGATGACAAGAATTCTGGAGCATTGTGATGACAATTGTCATGGAACATTGTAATGAAACTTTTCATTGTGCACCGTGATGACAAGGGGGATGGAGTTTTGTGATGAAACTGGTCCTGGAGTATTTTGATAACAAAAGCCATTGAGCATTGTGATGACAGGCATCATGGAGCATTGTGAAGAAAGGGGCAATGGGGAATTGTAATGACAATAGAGAAATGGGATGAAAATGGTCAGCGAGCATAGTGAACAAAGTGGTCTTTGAGAATTGTGATGAAAAGCGACATAGAGCATTGTGATGAGAAAGGTCATGGAGAACGGTGATGACCAGGGTCATGTAGCATTGTGAGGACACGGTCATGGAACATTGTGATGAAAAGAAATCTGGAGCATTGTGATGACCAGGGCCATGGGGCATTGTGATGACACGGTCATGGAACATGGTGATGAAAAGAAATCTGGAGCATTGTGATGAGCAGGGTCATGTATCATTGTGATGACACGGTCATGGAACATTGTGATGATAATAATTCTGGAGCATTCTGATGACAAGGGCCATGGAGCATTGTGATGACAAGTGTCATGGAGCATTGTAATGAAAGGTTTCATTGTGCACCGTGATGACATGTGGGATGGAGTATTGTGATGAAACTGATCCTGGAATATTCTGAAAACAAAAGCCATGGAGCATTTTGATGACAGGCATGATGGAGCCTTGTAAAGAAAGAGGCAATGGGGAATTGTAATGACAATAGAGAAATGGGATGAAAATGGTCAGCGAGCATAGTGATTAAAGTGGTCTTTGAGAATTGTGATGAAAAGCGACATAGAACCTTGTGTTGACAAAGGTCATGGAGAACTGTGATGACCAGGGTCTTGTAGCATTGTGATGACACGGTCATGGAACATTGTGATGACAATAATTCTGGAGCATTCTGATGACAAGGGCCATGGAGCATTGTGATGACAAGTGTCATGGAGCATTGTAATGAAAGGTTTCATTGTGCACCGTGATGACATGTGGGATGGAGTATTGTGATGAAACTGATCCTGGAATATTCTGAAAACAAAAGCCATGGAGCATTTTGATGACAGGCATGATGGAGCCTTGTAAAGAAAGAGGCAATGGGGAATTGTAATGACAATAGAGAAATGGGATAAAAATGGTCAGCGAGCATAGTGATTAAAGTGGTCTTTGAGAATTGTGATGAAAAGCGACATAGAACCTTGTGTTGACAAAGGTCATGGAGAACTGTGATGACCAGGGTCATGTAGCATTGTGATGACACGGTCACGGAACATTGTGATGAAAAGTATTCTGCAGCATTGGGATGACAAGGGCCATGGAGCATTGTGATGACTAGTGTCATGGAGCATTATGAAGAAAGGGGCCATGGGGAATTGTAATGACAATAGAGAAATGTGATGAAAATGGTCAGCGAGTATAATGATTAAAGTGGTCATTTAGAATTGTGATGAAAAGCGACATAGAGCATTGCGATGACGAAGGTCATGGATAACTGTGATGACCAGGGTCATGTAGCCTTGTGATTACACGGTTATGGAACATTGTGATGAGAAGAATTATGGAGCATTGTGATGACACGGTCATGGAACATTGTGATGACAAGAATTCTGGAGCACTGTTTTGACAAGGGCCATGGAGCATTGTGATGACAAGTGTCATGGAGCATTGTGATGACACGGTCATGGAACATTGTGATGACAAAAATTCTGGAGCATTGTGATGACAAGGGCCTTGGAGAATTGTGATGACATGGTCATGGAACAAGGTGATGACAAGAATTCTGGAGCATTGTGATGACAAGGGCCATGGAGTATTGTGATGACAAGTGTCATGGAGCATTGTAATGAGAGGTTTCATTGTGCACCGTGATGACAAGGGGGATGGAGTATTGTGATGAAACTGGTCCTGGAGCATTGTGATAACAAAAGCCATGGAGCATTGTGATGACAGGCATCATGGAGCATTGTGAAGAAAGGGGAATGGGGAATTGTAATGACAATAGGGAAATGTGATGAAAATGGTCAGCGAGTATAATGATTAAAGTGGTCATTTAGAATTGTGATGAAAAGCGACATAGAGCATTGTGATGACAAAGGTCATGGAGAACTGTGATGACCAGGGTCATGTAGCATTGTGTTGAGAAGAATTATGGAGCATTGTGGTGACAGGGTCATGGAACATTGTGATGATAAGAATTCTGGAGCACTGTGTTGAAAAGGGCCATGGAGCATTATGATGACAAGTGTCATGGAGCATTGTAATGAAAGGTTTTATTGTGCACCGTGATAACATGTGAGATGGAATATTATGATGAAACTGGTCCTGGAGCTTTCTGATAACAAAATCCATGGAGCATTGTGTTGACAGGCATCATGGAGCATTTTAAAGAAAGGGGCAATGGGGAATTGTAATGACAATAGAGAAATGGAATGAAAATGGTCAGCGAGCATAGTGACTAAAGTGGTCTTTGAGAATTGTGATGAAAAGCGACATAGAGCCTTGTGATGACAAAGGTCATGGAGAACTGTGATGACCAGTGTCATGTAGCATTGTGATAAAACGGTCATGGATCATTGTGAAGACAAGAATTCTGGAGCAATGTGATGACAAGGGCCATGGAGAATTGTGATGACATGGTCATGGATCATTGTGATGACAAGAATTCTGGAGCATTGTGATGACAAGAGCCATGGAGCATTGTGATGACAAGTGTCATGGAGCATTGTAATGAAAGGTTTCATTGTGCACCGTGATGACATGTCGGATGGAGTATTGTGATGAAACTGTTCCTGGAGCATTCTGATAAAAAAAAAGCCATGGAGCATTGTGATGACAGGCATGATGGAGCATTGTAAAGAAAGGGGCAATGGGGAATTGTAATGACAATAGAGAAATTGGATGAAAATGCTCAGCGAGCATAGTGACTAAAGTGGTCTTTGAGAATTGTGATGAAAAGCGACATAGAGCATTGTGATGACAAAGGTCATGGAGAAGTGTGATGACCAGGGTCATGTAGCATTGTGATGACACGGTCACGGAACATTGTGATGAAAAGAATTCTGGAGCATTGTGATGACAAGGGCCATGGAGCATTGGGATGACACGGTCATGGAACATTGTAATGACAAGAAATCTGGAGCATTGTGATGACAAGGGCCATAGAGCATTGTGATGACACGGTCATGGAACATTGTGATGACAAGAATTCTGGAGCATTGTGATGACAAGGGCCATGGAGAATTGTGATGACATGGTCATGGATCATTGTGATGACAAGAATTCTGGAGCATTGTGATGACAAGTGTCATGGAACATTGTAATGTAACTTTTCATTGTGCACCGTGATGACAAGGGGGATGGAGTTTTGTGATGAAACTGGTCCTGGAGTATTGTGATAACAAAAGCCATTGAGCATTGTGATGACAGGCATCATGGAGCATTGTGAAGAAAGGGGCAATGGGGAATTGTAGTGACAATAGAGAAATGGGATGAAAATGGTCAGCGAGCATAGTGAACAAAGTGGTCTTTGAGAATTGTGATGAAAAGCGACATAGAGCATTGTGATGACAAAGGTCATGGAGAACGGTGATGACCAGGCTCATGTAGCATTGTGAGGACACGGTCATGGAACATTGTGATGAAAAGAAATCTGGAGCATTGTGATGACCAGGGCCATGGGGCATTGTGATGACACGGTCATGGAACATGGTGATGAAAAGAAATCTGGAGCATTGTGATGAGCAGGGTCATGTAGCATTGTGATGACACGGTCATGGAACATTGTGATGATAATAATTCTGGAGCATTCTGATGACAAGGGCCATGGAGCATTGTGATGACAAGTGTCATGGAGCATTGTAATGAAAGGTTTCATTGTGCACCGTGATGACATGTGGGATGGAGTATTGTGATGAAACTGATCCTGGAATATTCTGAAAACAAAAGCCATGGAGCATTTTGATGACAGGCATGATGGAGCCTTGTAAAGAAAGAGGCAATGGGGAATTGTAATGACAATAGAGAAATGGGATGAAAATGGTCAGCGAGCATAGTGATTAAAGTGGTCTTTGAGAATTGTGATGAAAAGCGACATAGAGCATTGTGATGACAAAGGTCATGGAGAACTGTGATGACAAGGGTCATGTAGCATTGGGATGACATGGTCAAGGAACATTGTGATGAAAAGTATTCTGCAGCATTGTGATGACAAGGGCCATGGAGCATTGTGATGACAAGTATCATGGAGCATTATGAAGAAAGGGGCCATGGGGAATTGTAATGACAATAGAGAAATGTGATGAAAATGGTCAGCGAGTATAATGATTAAAGTGGTCATTTAGAATTGTGATGAAAAGCGACATAGAGCATTGTGATGACAAAGGTCATGGAGAACTGTGATGAACAGGGTCATGTATCCTTGTGATTACACGGTTATGGAACATTGTGATGAGAAGAATTATGGAGCATTGTGATGACACGGTCATGGAACATTGTGATGACAAGAATTCGGGAGCACTGTTTTGACAAGGGCCATGGAGCACTGTGATGACAAGTGTCATGGAGCATTGTGATGACACGGTCATGGAACATTGTGATGACAAAAATTCTGGAGCATTGTGATGACAAGGGCCTTGGAGAATTGTGATGACATGGTCATGGAACATGGTGATGACAAGAATTCTGGAGCATTGTGATGACAAGGCCATGGAGGATTGTGATGACAAGTGTCATGGAGCATTGTAATGAGAGGTTTCATTGTGCACCGTGATGACAAGGGGGATGGAGTATTGTGATGAAACTGGTCCTGGAGCATTGTGATAACAAAAGCCATGGAGCATTGTGATGACAGGCATCATGGAGCATTGTGAAGAAAGGGGAATGGGGAATTGTAATGACAATAGAGAAATGTGATGAAAATGGTCAGCGAGTATAATGATTAAAGTGGTCATTTAGAATTGTGATGAAAAGCGACATAGAGCATTGTGATGACAAAGGTCATGGAGAACTGTGATGACCAGGGTCATGTAGCATTGTGATGACATGGTTATGGAACATTGTGATGAGAAGAATTATGGAGCATTGTGATGACACGGACATGGAACATTGTGATGACAAGAATTCTGGAGCACTGTGTTGAAAAGGGCCATGGAGCATTGTGATGACAAGTGTCATGGAGCATTGTAATGAAAGGTTTCATTGTGCACTGTGATGACATGTGGGATGGAATATTGTGATGAAACTGGTCCTGGAGCATTCTGATAACAAAAGCCATGGAGCATTGTGATGACAGGAATCATGGAGCATTGTAAAGAGTGGGGAAATGGGGAATTGTAATGATAATAGAGAAATGTGATGAAAATGGTCATCGAGAATAGTGATTAAAGTGTTCTTTGAGAATTGTGATGAAAAGCGACATAGAGCAATGTGATGACAAAGGTCATGGAGAATTGTGATGACCAGGGTCATGTAGCATTGTGATGAGAAGAATTATGGAGCATTGTGATGACAGGGTCATGGAACATTGTGATGATAAGAATTCTGGAGCACTGTGTTGAAAAGGGCCATGGAGCATTATGATGACAAGTGTCATGGAGCATTGTAATGAAAGGTTTTATTGTGCACCGTGATGACATGTGAGATGGAATATTATGATGAAACTGGTCCTGGAGCATTCTGATAACAAAATCCATGGAGCATTGTGTTGACAGGCATCATGGAGCATTTTAAGAAAGGGGCAATGGGGAATTGTAATGACAATAGAGAAATGGAATGAAAATGGTCAGCAAGCATAGTGACTAAAGTGGTCTTTGAGAATTGTGATGAAAAGCGACATAGAGCCTTGTGATGACAAAGGTCATGGAGAACTGTGATGACCAGGGTCATGTAGCATTGTGATGACACGGTCATGGAACATTGTGATGAGAAGAATTCTGGAGCATTGTGATGACAAGTGCCATGGAGCATTGTGATGACACGGTCATGGAACATTGTGATGACAGGAAATCTGGAGCATTGTGATGACAAGAGCCATGGAGCATTGTGATGACAAGTGTCATGGAGCATTGTAATGAAAGGTTTCATTGTGCACCGTGATGACATGTGGGATGGAGTATTGTGATGAAACTGTTCCTGGAGCATTCTGATAAAAAAAAGCCATGGAGCATTGTGATGACAGGCATGATGGAGCATTATAAAGAAAGGGGCAATGGAGAATTGTAATGACAATAGAGAAATTGGATGAAAATGCTCAGCGAGCATAGTGACTAATGTGGTCTTTGAGAATTGTCATGAAAAGCGACATAGAGCATTGTGATGACAAAGGTCATGGAGAAGTGTGATGACCAGGGTCATGTAGCATTGTGATGACACGGTCACGGAACATTGTGATGAAAAGAATTCTGAGGCATTGTGATGACAAGGGCCATGGAGCATTGTGATGACACGGTCATGGAACATTGTAATGACAAGAAATCTGGAGCATTGTGATGACAAGGGCCATAGAGCATTGTGATGACACGGTCATGGAACATTGTGATGACAAGAATTCTGGAGCATTGTGATGACAAGGGCCATGGAGAATTGTGATGACATGGTCATGGATCATTGTGATGACAAGAATTCTGGAGCATTGTGATGACAAGTGTCATGGAACATTGTAATGAAACTTTTCATTGTGCACCGTGATGACAAGGGGGATGGAGTTTTGTGATGAAACTGGTCCTGGAGTATTGTGATAACAAAAGCCATTGAGCATTGTGATGACAGGCATCATGGAGCATTGTGAAGAAAGGGGCAATGGGGAATTGTAATGACAATAGAGAAATGGGATGAAAATGGTCAGCGAGCATAGTGAACAAAGTGGTCTTTGAGAATTGTGATGAAAAGCGACATAGAGCATTGTGATGACAAAGGTCATGGAGAACTGTGATGACCAGGGTCATGTAGCATTGTGAGGATACGGTCATGAAACATTGTGATGAAAAGAAATCTGGAGCATTGTGATGACCAGGGCCATGGGGCATTGTGATGACACGGTCATGGAACATGGTGATGAAAAGAAATCTGGAGCATTGTGATGAGCAGGGTCATGTAGCATTGTGATGACACGGTCATGGAACATTGTGATGACAAGAATTCTGGAGCACTGTTTTGACAAGGGCCATGGAGCATTGTGATGACAAGTGTCATGGAGCATTGTGATGACACGGTCATGGAACATTGTGATGACAAAAATGCTGGAGCATTGTGATGACAAGGGCCATGGAGGATTGTGATGACAAGTGTCATGGAGCATTGTAATGCGAGGTTTCATTGTGCACCGTGATGACAAGGGGCATGGAGTATTGTGATGAAACTGGTCCTGGAGCATTTTGATAACAAAAGCCATGGAGCATTGTGATGACAGGCATCAGGGAGCATTGTGAAGAAAGGGGAATGGGGAATTGTAATGACAATAGAGAAATGTGATGAAAATGGTCAGCGAGTATAATGATTAAAGTGGTCATTTAGAATTGTGATGAAAAGCGACATAGAGCATTGTGATGACAAAGGTCATGGAGAACTGTGATGACCAGGGTCATGTAGCATTGTGATGACATGGTTATGGAACATTGTGATGAGAAGAATTATGGAGCATTGTGATGACACGAACATGGAACATTGTGATGACAAGAATTCTGGAGCACTGTGTTGAAAAGGGCCATGGAGCATTGTGATGACAAGTGTCATGGAGCATTGTAATGAAGGGTTTCATTGTGTACTATGATGACATGTGGGATGGAATATTGTGATGAAACTTGTCCTGGAGTATTCTGATAACAAAAGCCATGGAGCATTGTGATGACAGGCATGATGGAGCATTGTAAAGAAAGGGGCAATGAGGAATTGTAATGACAATAGAGAAATGTGATGAAAATGGTCAGTGAGCATAGTGATTAAAGTGGTCTTTGAGAATTGTGATGAAAAGCGACATAGAGCATTGTGATGACAAAGGTCATGGAGAACTGTGATGACCAGGGTCATGTAGCATTGTGATGAGAAGAATTATGGAGCATTGTGATGACAGGGTCATGGAACATTGTGATGATAAGATTTCTGGAGCACTGTGTTGAAAAGGGCCATGGAGCATTATGATGACAAGTGACAGGGAGCATTGTAATGAAAGGTTTCATTGTGCACCGTGATGACATGTGGGATGGAGTATTGTGATGAAACTGTTCCTGGAGCATTCTGATAACAAAAGCCATGGAGCATTGTGATGACAGGCATGATGGAGCAATGTAAAGAAAGGGGCAATGGGGAAGTGTAATGACAATAGAGAAATGGGATGAAAATGGTCAGCGAGCAGAGTGATTAAAGTGGTCTTTGAGAATTGTGATGAAAAGCGACATAGAGCATTGTGATGACAAAGGTCATGGAGAATTGTGATGACCAGGGTCATGTAGCATTGTGATGACACGGTCATGGAACATTGTGATGAAAAGAAATCTGGAGCATTGTGATGACCAGGGCCATGGGGAATTGTGATGACACGGCCATGGAACATTGTGATGACAAGAATTCTGGAGCATGGTGATGACAAGGGCCATGGAGCATTGTGATGACAAGTGTCATGGAGCATTGTAATGAAAGGTTTCATTGTGCACCGTGATGACATGTGGGATGGAAATTTGTGCTGAAACTGGTCCAGGAGCATTCTGATAACAAAAGCCATGGAGCATTGTGATGACAGGCATGATGGAGCATTGTAAAGAAAGGGGCAATGGGGAATTGTAATGACAATAGAGAAATGCGATGAAATTGGTCAGCGAGCCTAGTGATTAAAGTGGTCTTTGAGAATTGTGATGAAAAGCGACATAGAGCATTGTGATGACAAAGGTCATGGAGAACTGTAATGACCAGGGTCATGTAGCATTGTGATGACACAGTCATGGAACATTGTGATGACAAGAATTCTGGAGCATTGTGATGACAAGGGCCATGGAGCTTTGTGATGACACGGACATGGAACATTGTGATGAAAAGAATTCTGGAACATTGTGATGAGAAAGTCCTTGGAGCATTGTGATGACAAGTGTCATGGAGCATTGTAATGAAAGGTTTCATTGTGCACCGTGATGACATGTGGGATGGAGTATTGTGATGAAACTGATCCTGGATCATTCTGATAACAAAAGACATGGAGCATTTTGATGACAGGCATGATGGAGCATTGTAATGAAAGGGGCAATGGGGAATTGTAATGACAATAGAGAAATGGGATGAAAATGGTCAGCGAACAGAGTGATTAAAGTGGTCATTTAGAATTGTCATGAAAAATTATATAGAGCATTGTGATGACAAAGGTCATGGAGAACTGTGATGACTAGGGTCATGTAGCATTGTGATGACACGGTCATGGAACATTGTGATGACAAGAATTCTGGAACATTGTGATGAGAAAGGCCTTGGAGCATTGTGATGACAAGTGTCATGGAGCATTGTAATGAAAGGTTTCATTGTGCACCGTGATGACATGTGGGATTTAGTATTGTGATGAAACTGATCCTGGATCATTCTGATAACAAATGACATGGAGCATTGTGATGACAGGCATGATGGAGCATTGTAAAGAGTGGGGCAATGGGGAATTGTAATGATAATAGAGAAATGTGATGAAAATGGTCATCGAGCATAGTGATTAAAGTGTTCTTTGAGAATTGTGATGAAAAGCGACATAGAGCATTGTGATGACAAAGGTCATGGAGAACTGTGATGACCAGGGTCATGTAGCATTGTGATGAGAAGAATTATGGAGCATTTTGATGACAGGGTCATGGAACATTGTGATGATAAGAATTCTGGAGCACTGTGTTGAAAAGGGCCATGGAGCATTATGATGACAAGTGTCATGGAGCATTGTAATGAAAGGTTTTATTGTGCACCGTGATAACATGTGAGATGGAATATTATGATGAAACTGGTCCTGGAGCTTTCTGATAACAAAATCCATGGAGCATTGTGTTGACAGGCATCATGGAGCATTTTAAAGAAAGGGGCAATGGGGAATTGTAATGACAATAGAGAAATGGAATGAAAATGGTCAGCGAGCATAGTGACTAAAGTGGTCTTTGAGAATTGTGATGAAAAGCGACATAGAGCCTTGTGATGACAAAGGTCATGGAGAACTGTGATGACCAGTGTCATGTAGCATTGTGATAAAACGGTCATGGATCATTGTGAAGACAAGAATTCTGGAGCAATGTGATGACAAGGGCCATGGAGAATTGTGATGACATGGTCATGGATCATTGTGATGACAAGAATTCTGGAGCATTGTGATGACAAGAGCCATGGAGCATTGTGATGACAAGTGTCATGGAGCATTGTAATGAAAGGTTTCATTGTGCACCGTGATGACATGTGGGATGGAGTATTGTGATGAAACTGTTCCTGGAGCATTCTGATAAAAAAAAGCCATGGAGCATTGTGATGACAGGCATGATGGAGCATTGTAAAGAAAGGGGCAATGGGGAATTGTAATGACAATAGAGAAATTGGATGAAAATGCTCAGCGAGCATAGTGACTAAAGTGGTCTTTGAGAATTGTGATGAAAAGCGACATAGAGCATTGTGATGACAAAGGTCAAGGAGAAGTGTGATGACCAGGGTCATGTAGCATTGTGATGACACGGTCACGGAACATTGTGATGAAAAGAATTCTGGAGCATTGTGATGACAAGGGCCATGGAGCATTGGGATGACACGGTCATGGAACATTGTAATGACAAGAAATCTGGAGCATTGTGATGACAAGGGCCATAGAGCATTGTGATGACACGGTCATGGAACATTGTGATGACAAGAATTCTGGAGCATTGTGATGACAAGGGCCATGGAGAATTGTGATGACATGGTCATGGATCATTGTGATGACAAGAATTCTGGAGCATTGTGATGACAAGTGTCATGGAACATTGTAATGAAACTTTTCATTGTGCACCGTGATGACAAGGGGGATGGAGTTTTGTGATGAAACTGGTCCTGGAGTATTGTGATAACAAAAGCCATTGAGCATTGTGATGACAGGCATCATGGAGCATTGTGAAGAAAGGGGCAATGGGGAATTGTAATGACAATAGAGAAATGGGATGAAAATGGTCAGCGAGCATAGTGAACAAAGTGGTCTTTGAGAATTGTGATGAAAAGCGACATAGAGCATTGTGATGACAAAGGTCATGGAGAACTGCGATGACCAGGCTCATGTAGCATTGTGAGGACACGGTCATGGAACATTGTGATGAAAATAAATCTGGAGCATTGTGATGACCAGGGCCATGGGGCATTGTGATGACACGGTCATGGAACATGGTGATGAAAAGAAATCTGGAGCATTGTGATGAGCAGGGTCATGTAGCATTGTGATGACACGGTCATGGAACATTGTGATGATAATAATTCTGGAGCATTCTGATGACAAGGGCCATGGAGCATTGTGATGACAAGTGTCATGGAGCATTGTAATGAAAGGTTTCATTGTGCACCGTGATGACATGTGGGATGGAGTATTGTGATGAAACTGATCCTGGAATATTCTGAAAACAAAAGCCATGGAGCATTTTGATGACAGGCATGATGGAGCCTTGTAAAGAAAGAGGCAATGGCGAATTGTAATGACAATAGAGAAATGGGATGAAAATGGTCAGCGAGCATAGTGATTAAAGTGGTCTTTGAGAATTGTGATGAAAAGCGACATAGAACCTTGTGTTGACAAAGGTCATGGAGAACTGTGATGACCAGGGTCTTGTAGCATTGTGATGACACGGTCATGGAACATTGTGATGAAAAGAATTCTGGAGCATTGTGATGACAAGGGCCAAGTAGAATTGTGATGACATGGTCATGGAATATTGTGATGAAAACAATTCTGGAGCATAGTGATGACAAGGGCCATGGAGCATTGTGATGACTAGTGTCATGGAGCATTGTAATGAAAGGTTTCATTGTGCACCGTGATGATATGTGGGATGGAATATTTTGATGAAACTGGTCCTGGAGCATTCTGATAACAAAAGCCATGGAGCATTGTGATGACAGGCATGATGGAGAATTGTAAAGAAAGGGGCAATGGGGAATTGTAATGACAATAGAGAAATGTGATGAAAATGATCAGCGAGCATAGTGATTAAAGTGGTCTTTGAGAATTGTGATGAAAAGCGACATAGAGCATTGTGATGACAAAGGTCATGGAGAACTGTGATGACAAGGGTCATGTAGCATTGGGATGACATGGTCAAGGAACATTGTGATGAAAAGTATTCTGCAGCATTGTGATGACAAGGGCCATGGAGCATTGTGATGACAAGTATCATGGAGCATTATGAAGAAAGGGGCCATGGGGAATTGTAATGACAATAGAGAAATGTGATGAAAATGGTCAGCGAGTATAATGATTAAAGTGGTCATTTAGAATTGTGATGAAAAGCGACATAGAGCATTGTGATGACAAAGGTCATGGAGAACTGTGATGAACAGGGTCATGTAGCCTTGTGATTACACGGTTATGGAACATTGTGATGAGAAGAATTATGGAGCATTGTGATGACACGGTCATGGAACATTGTGATGACAAGAATTCGGGAGCACTGTTTTGACAAGGGCCATGGAGCACTGTGATGACAAGTGTCATGGAGCATTGTGATGACACGGTCATGGAACATTGTGATGACAAAAATTCTGGAGCATTGTGATGACAAGGGCCTTGGAGAATTGTGATGACATGGTCATGGAACATGGTGATGACAAGAATTCTGGAGCATTGTGATGACAAGGCCATGGAGGATTGTGATGACAAGTGTCATGGAGCATTGTAATGAGAGGTTTCATTGTGCACCGTGATGACAAGGGGGATGGAGTATTGTGATGAAACTGGTCCTGGAGCATTGTGATAACAAAAGCCATGGAGCATTGTGATGACAGGCATCATGGAGCATTGTGAAGAAAGGGGAATGGGGAATTGTAATGACAAAAGAGAAATGTGATGAAAATGGTCAGCGAGTATAATGATTAAAGTGGTCATTTAGAATTGTGATGAAAAGCGACATAGAGCATTGTGATGACAAAGGTCATGGAGAACTGTGATGACCAGGGTCATGTAGCATTGTGATGACATGGTTATGGAACATTGTGATGAGAAGAATTATGGAGCATTGTGATGACACGGACATGGAACATTGTGATGACAAGTATTCTGGAGCACTGTGTTGAAAAGGGCCATGGAGCATTGTGATGACAAGTGTCATGGAGCATTGTAATGAAAGGTTTCATTGTGCACTGTGATGACATGTGGGATGGAATATTGTGATGAAACTGGTCCTGGAGCATTCTGATAACAAAAGCCATGGAGCATTGTGATGACAGGAATCATGGAGCATTGTAAAGAGTGGGGAAATGGGGAATTGTAATGATAATAGAGAAATGTGATGAAAATGGTCATCGAGCATAGTGATTAAAGTGTTCTTTGAGAATTGTGATGAAAAGCGACATAGAGCAATGTGATGACAAAGGTCATGGAGAATTGTGATGACCAGGGTCATGTAGCATTGTGATGAGAAGAATTATGGAGCATTGTGATGACAGGGTCATGGAACATTGTGATGATAAGAATTCTGGAGCACTGTGTTGAAAAGGGCCATGGAGCATTATGATGACAAGTGTCATGGAGCATTGTAATGAAAGGTTTTATTGTGCACCGTGATGACATGTGAGATGGAATATTATGATGAAACTGGTCCTGGAGCATTCTGATAACAAAATCCATGGAGCATTGTGTTGACAGGCATCATGGAGCATTTTAAGAAAGGGGCAATGGGGAATTGTAATGACAATAGAGAAATGGAATGAAAATGGTCAGCAAGCATAGTGACTAAAGTGGTCTTTGAGAATTGTGATGAAAAGCGACATAGAGCCTTGTGATGACAAAGGTCATGGAGAACTGTGATGACCAGGGTCATGTAGCATTGTGATGACACGGTCATGGAACATTGTGATGAGAAGAATTCTGGAGCATTGTGATGACAAGTGCCATGGAGCATTGTGATGACACGGTCATGGAACATTGTGATGACAGGAAATCTGGAGCATTGTGATGACAAGAGCCATGGAGCATTGTGATGACAAGTGTCATGGAGCATTGTAATGAAAGGTTTCATTGTGCACCGTGATGACATGTGGGATGGAGTATTGTGATGAAACTGTTCCTGGAGCATTCTGATAAAAAAAAGCCATGGAGCATTGTGATGACAGGCATGATGGAGCATTGTAAAGAAAGGGGCAATGGGGAATTGTAATGACAATAGAGAAATTGGATGAAAATGCTCAGCGAGCATAGTGACTAATGTGGTCTTTGAGAATTGTCATGAAAAGCGACATAGAGCATTGTGATGACAAAGGTCATGGAGAAGTGTGATGACCAGGGTCATGTAGCATTGTGATGACACGGTCACGGAACATTGTGATGAAAAGAATTCTGAGGCATTGTGATGACAAGGGCCATGGAGCATTGTGATGACACGGTCATGGAACATTGTAATGACAAGAAATCTGGAGCATTGTGATGACAAGGGCCATAGAGCATTGTGATGACACGGTCATGGAACATTGTGATGACAAGAATTCTGGAGCATTGTGATGACAAGGGCCATGGAGAATTGTGATGACATGGTCATGGATCATTGTGATGACAAGAATTCTGGAGCATTGTGATGACAAGTGTCATGGAACATTGTAATGAAACTTTTCATTGTGCACCGTGATGACAAGGGGGATGGAGTTTTGTGATGAAACTGGTCCTGGAGTATTGTGATAACAAAAGCCATTGAGCATTGTGATGACAGGCATCATGGAGCATTGTGAAGAAAGGGGCAATGGGGAATTGTAATGACAATAGAGAAATGGGATGAAAATGGTCAGCGAGCATAGTGAACAAAGTGGTCTTTGAGAATTGTGATGAAAAGCGACATAGAGCATTGTGATGACAAAGGTCATGGAGAACTGTGATGACCAGGGTCATGTAGCATTGTGAGGACACGGTCATGGAACATTGTGATGAAAAGAAATCTGGAGCATTGTGATGACCAGGGCCATGGGGCATTGTGATGACACGGTCATGGAACATGGTGATGAAAAGAAATCTGGAGCATTGTGATGAGCAGGGTCATGTAGCATTGTGATGACACGGTCATGGAACATTGTGATGACAAGAATTCTGGAGCACTGTTTTGACAAGGGCCATGGAGCATTGTGATGACAAGTGTCATGGAGCATTGTGATGACACGGTCATGGAACATTGTGATGACAAAAATGCTGGAGCATTGTGATGACAAGGGCCATGGAGAATTGTGATGACATGGTCATGGAACATGGTGATGACAAGAATTCTGGAGCATTGTGATGACAAGGGCCATGGAGGATTGTGATGACAAGTGTCATGGAGCATTGTAATGCGAGGTTTCATTGTGCACCGTGATGACAAGGGGCATGGAGTATTGTGATGAAACTGGTCCTGGAGCATTTTGATAACAAAAGCCATGGAGCATTGTGATGACAGGCATCAGGGAGCATTCTGAAGAAAGGGGAATGGGGAATTGTAATGACAATAGAGAAATGTGATGAAAATGGTCAGCGAGTATAATGATTAAAGTGGTCATTTAGAATTGTGATGAAAAGCGACATAGAGCATTGTGATGACAAAGGTCATGGAGAACTGTGATGACCAGGGTCATGTAGCATTGTGATGACATGGTTATGGAACATTGTGATGAGAAGAATTATGGAGCATTGTGATGACACGAACATGGAACATTGTGATGACAAGAATTCTGGAGCACTGTGTTGAAAAGGGCCATTGAGCATTGTGATGACAAGTGTCATGGAGCATTGTAATGAAGGGTTTCATTGTGTACTATGATGACATGTGGGATGGAATATTGTGATGAAACTTGTCCTGGAGTATTCTGATAACAAAAGCCATGGAGCATTGTGATGACAGGCATGATGGAGCATTGTAAAGAAAGGGGCAATGAGGAATTGTAATGACAATAGAGAAATGTGATGAAAATGGTCAGTGAGCATAGTGATTAAAGTGGTCTTTGAGAATTGTGATGAAAAGCGACATAGAGCATTGTGATGACAAAGGTCATGGAGAACTGTGATGACCAGGGTCATGTAGCATTGTGATGAGAAGAATTATGGAGCATTGTGATGACAGGGTCATGGAACATTGTGATGATAAGATTTCTGGAGCACTGTGTTGAAAAGGGCCATGGAGCATTATGATGACAAGTGACATGGAGCATTGTAATGAAAGGTTTCATTGTGCACCGTGATGACATGTGGGATGGAGTATTGTGATGAAACTGTTCCTGGAGCATTCTGATAACAAAAGCCATGGAGCATTGTGATGACAGGCATGATGGAGCAATGTAAAGAAAGGGGCAATGGGGAAGTGTAATGACAATAGAGAAATGGGATGAAAATGGTCAGCGAGCAGAGTGATTAAAGTGGTCTTTGAGAATTGTGATGAAAAGCGACATAGAGCATTGTGATGACAAAGGTCATGGAGAATTGTGATGACCAGGGTCATGTAGCATTGTGATGACACGGTCATGGAACATTGTGATGAAAAGAAATCTGGAGCATTGTGATGACCAGGGCCATGGGGAATTGTGATGACACGGCCATGGAACATTGTGATGACAAGAATTCTGGAGCATGGTGATGACAAGGGCCATGGAGCATTGTGATGACAAGTGTCATGGAGCATTGTAATGAAAGGTTTCATTGTGCACCGTGATGACATGTGGGATGGAAATTTGTGCTGAAACTGGTCCAGGAGCATTCTGATAACAAAAGCCATGGAGCATTGTGATGACAGGCATGATGGAGCATTGTAAAGAAAGGGGCAATGGGGAATTGTAATGACAATAGAGAAATGCGATGAAATTGGTCAGCGAGCCTAGTGATTAAAGTGGTCTTTGAGAATTGTGATGAAAAGCGACATAGAGCATTGTGATGACAAAGGTCATGGAGAACTGTAAGGACCAGGGTCATGTAGCATTGTGATGACACAGTCATGGAACATTGTGATGACAAGAATTCTGGAGCATTGTGATGACAAGGGCCATGGAGCTTTGTGATGACACGGACATGGAACATTGTGATGAAAAGAATTCTGGAACATTGTGATGAGAAAGTCCTTGGAGCATTGTGATGACAAGTGTCATGGAGCATTGTAATGAAAGGTTTCATTGTGCACCGTGATGACATGTGGGATGGAGTATTGTGATGAAACTGATCCTGGATCATTCTGATAACAAAAGACATGGAGCATTTTGATGACAGGCATGATGGAGCATTGTAATGAAAGGGGCAATGGGGAATTGTAATGACAATAGAGAAATGGGATGAAAATGGTCAGCGAACAGAGTGATTAAAGTGGTCATTTAGAATTGTCATGAAAAATTATATAGAGCATTGTGATGACAAAGGTCATGGAGAACTGTGATGACTAGGGTCATGTAGCATTGTGATGACACGGTCATGGAACATTGTGATGACAAGAATTCTGGAACATTGTGATGAGAAAGGCCTTGGAGCATTGTGATGACAAGTGTCATGGAGCATTGTAATGAAAGGTTTCATTGTGCACCGTGATGACATGTGGGATTTAGTATTGTGATGAAACTGATCCTGGATCATTCTGATAACAAATGACATGGAGCATTGTGATGACAGGCATGATGGAGCATTGTAAAGAGTGGGGCAATGGGGA
Organism: Balaenoptera acutorostrata; assembly: GCF_949987535.1. NCBI lineage: Eukaryota > Metazoa > Chordata > Mammalia > Artiodactyla > Balaenopteridae > Balaenoptera > Balaenoptera acutorostrata. Next base: position 390,168 of record NW_026645510.1, on the reverse strand, counting down.
ATTGTAATGATAATAGAGAAATGTGATGAAAATGGTCATCGAGCATAGTGATTAAAGTGTTCTTTGAGAATTGTGATGAAAAGCGACATAGAGCATTGTGATGACAAAGGTCATGGAGAACTGTGATGACCAGGGTCATGTAGCATTGTGATGAGAAGAATTATGGAGCATTGTGATGACAGGGTCATGGAACATTGTGATGATAAGAATTCTGGAGCACTGTGTTGAAAAGGGCCATGGAGCATTATGATGACAAGTGTCATGCAGCATTGTAATGAAAGGTTTTATTGTGCACCGTGATAACATGTGAGATGGAATATTATGATGAACCTGGTCCTGGAGCTTTCTGATAACAAAATCCATGGAGCATTGTGTTGACAGGCATCATGGAGCATTTTAAAGAAAGGGGCAATGGGGAATTGTAATGACAATAGAGAAATGGAATGAAAATGGTCAGCGAGCATAGTGACTAAAGTGGTCTTTGAGAATTGTGATGAAAAGCGACATAGAGCCTTGTGATGACAAAGGTCATGGAGAACTGTGATGACCAGTGTCATGTAGCATTGTGATAAAACGGTCATGGATCATTGTGAAGACAAGAATTCTGGAGCAATGTGATGACAAGGGCCATGGAGAATTGTGATGACATGGTCATGGATCATTGTGATGACAAGAATTCTGGAGCATTGTGATGACAAGAGCCATGGAGCATTGTGATGACAAGTGTCATGGAGCATTGTAATGAAAGGTTTCATTGTGCACCGTGATGACATGTGGGATGGAGTATTGTGATGAAACTGTTCCTGGAGCATTCTGATAAAAAAAAGCCATGGAGCATTGTGATGACAGGCATGATGGAGCATTGTAAAGAAAGGGGCAATGGGGAATTGTAATGACAATAGAGAAATTGGATGAAAATGCTCAGCGAGCATAGTGACTAAAGTGGTCTTTGAGAATTGTGATGAAAAGCGACATAGAGCATTGTGATGACAAAGGTCAAGGAGAAGTGTGATGACCAGGGTCATGTAGCATTGTGATGACACGGTCACGGAACATTGTGATGAAAAGAATTCTGGAGCATTGTGATGACAAGGGCCATGGAGCATTGGGATGACACGGTCATGGAACATTGTAATGACAAGAAATCTGGAGCATTGTGATGACAAGGGCCATAGAGCATTGTGATGACACGGTCATGGAACATTGTGATGACAAGAATTCTGGAGCATTGTGATGACAAGGGCCATGGAGAATTGTGATGACATGGTCATGGATCATTGTGATGACAAGAATTCTGGAGCATTGTGATGACAAGTGTCATGGAACATTGTAATGAAACTTTTCATTGTGCACCGTGATGACAAGGGGGATGGAGTTTTGTGATGAAACTGGTCCTGGAGTATTGTGATAACAAAAGCCATTGAGCATTGTGATGACAGGCATCATGGAGCATTGTGAAGAAAGGGGCAATGGGGAATTGTAATGACAATAGAGAAATGGGATGAAAATGGTCAGCGAGCATAGTGAACAAAGTGGTCTTTGAGAATTGTGATGAAAAGCGACATAGAGCATTGTGATGACAAAGGTCATGGAGAACTGCGATGACCAGGCTCATGTAGCATTGTGAGGACACGGTCATGGAACATTGTGATGAAAAGAAATCTGGAGCATTGTGATGACCAGGGCCATGGGGCATTGTGATGACACGGTCATGGAACATGGTGATGAAAAGAAATCTGGAGCATTGTGATGAGCAGGGTCATGTAGCATTGTGATGACACGGTCATGGAACATTGTGATGATAATAATTCTGGAGCATTCTGATGACAAGGGCCATGGAGCATTGTGATGACAAGTGTCATGGAGCATTGTAATGAAAGGTTTCATTGTGCACTGTGATGACATGTGGGATGGAATATTGTGATGAAACTGGTCCTGGAGCATTCTGATAACAAAAGCCATGGAGCATTGTGATGACAGGAATCATGGAGCATTGTAAAGAGTGGGGAAATGGGGAATTGTAATGATAATAGAGAAATGTGATGAAAATGGTCATCGAGCATAGTGATTAAAGTGTTCTTTGAGAATTGTGATGAAAAGCGACATAGAGCAATGTGATGACAAAGGTCATGGAGAATTGTGATGACCAGGGTCATGTAGCATTGTGATGAGAAGAATTATGGAGCATTGTGATGACAGGGTCATGGAACATTGTGATGATAAGAATTCTGGAGCACTGTGTTGAAAAGGGCCATGGAGCATTATGATGACAAGTGTCATGGAGCATTGTAATGAAAGGTTTTATTGTGCACCGTGATGACATGTGAGATGGAATATTATGATGAAACTGGTCCTGGAGCATTCTGATAACAAAATCCATGGAGCATTGTGTTGACAGGCATCATGGAGCATTTTAAGAAAGGGGCAATGGGGAATTGTAATGACAATAGAGAAATGGAATGAAAATGTTCAGCAAGCATAGTGACTAAAGTGGTCCTTGAGAATTGTGATGAAAAGCGACATAGAGCCTTGTGAAGACAAAGGTCATGGAGAACTGTGATGACCAGGGTCATGTAGCATTGTGATGACACGGTCATGGAACATTGTGATGAGAAGAATTCTGGAGCATTGTGATGACAAGTGCCATGGAGCATTGTGATGACACGGTCATGGAACATTGTGATGACAGGAAATCTGGAGCATTGTGATGACAAGAGCCATGGAGCATTGTGATGACAAGTGTCATGGAGCATTGTAATGAAAGGTTTCATTGTGCACCGTGATGACATGTGGGATGGAGTATTGTGATGAAACTGTTCCTGGAGCATTCTGATAAAAAAAAGCCATGGAGCATTGTGATGACAGGCATGATGGAGCATTGTAAAGAAAGGGGCAATGGGGAATTGTAATGACAATAGAGAAATTGGATGAAAATGCTCAGCGAGCATAGTGACTAATGTGGTCTTTGAGAATTGTCATGAAAAGCGACATAGAGCATTGTGATGACAAAGGTCATGGAGAAGTGTGATGACCAGGGTCATGTAGCATTGTGATGACACGGTCACGGAACATTGTGATGAAAAGAATTCTGAGGCATTGTGATGACAAGGGCCATGGAGCATTGTGATGACACGGTCATGGAACATTGTAATGACAAGAAATCTGGAGCATTGTGATGACAAGGGCCATGGAGAATTGTGATGACATGGTCATGGATCATTGTGATGACAAGAATTCTGGAGCATTGTGATGACAAGTGTCATGGAACATTGTAATGAAACTTTTCATTGTGCACCGTGATGACAAGGGGGATGGAGTTTTGTGATGAAACTGGTCCTGGAGTATTGTGATAACAAAAGCCATTGAGCATTGTGATGACAGGCATCATGGAGCATTGTGAAGAAAGGGGCAATGGGGAATTGTAATGACAATAGAGAAATGGGATGAAAATGGTCAGCGAGCATAGTGAACAAAGTGGTCTTTGAGAATTGTGATGAAAAGCGACATAGAGCATTGTGATGACAAAGGTCATGGAGAACTGTGATGACCAGGGTCATGTAGCATTGTGAGGACACGGTCATGGAACATTGTGATGAAAAGAAATCTGGAGCATTGTGATGACCAGGGCCATGGGGCATTGTGATGACACGGTCATGGAACATGGTGATGAAAAGAAATCTGGAGCATTGTGATGAGCAGGGTCATGTAGCATTGTGATGACACGGTCATGGAACATTGTGATGACAATAATTCTGGAGCATTCTGATGACAAGGGCCATGGAGCATTGTGATGACAAGTGTCATGGAGCACTGTAATGAAAGGTTTCATTGCGCACCGTGATGACATGTGGGATGGAGTATTGTGATGAAACTGATCCTGGAATATTCTGAAAAAAAAAGCCATGGAGCATTTTGATGACAGGCATGATGGAGCGTTGTAAAGAAAGAGGCAATGGGGAATTGTAATGACAATAGAGAAATGGGATGAAAATGGTCAGCGAGCATAGTGATTAAAGTGGTCTTTGAGAATTGTGATGAAAAGCGACATAGAACATGGTGTTGACAAAGGTCATGGAGAACTGTGATGACCAGGGTCATGTAGCATTGTGATGACACGGTCACGGTACATTGTGATGAAAAGTATTCTGCAGCATTGTGATGACAAGGGCCATGGAGCATTGTGATGACACGGTCATGGAACATTGTGATGAGAAGAATTCTAGACCATTGTGATGACAAGGGCCATGGAGCATTGTGATGACAAGTGTCATGGAGCATTGTAATGAAAGGTTTCATTGTGCACCGTGATGACATGTGGGATGGAATATTGTGATGAAACTGGTCCTGGAGCATTCTGATAACAAAAGCCATGGAGCATTGTGATGACAGGCATGATGGAGCATTGTAAAGAAAGGGGCAATGAGGAATTGTAATGACAATAGAGAAATGTGATGAAAATGGTCAGCGAGCATAGTGATTAAAGTGGTCTTTGAGAATTGTGATGAAAAGCGACATAGAGCATTGTGATGACAAAGATCATGGAGAACTGTGATGACCAGGTTCATGTAGTATTGTGATGACACGGTTATGGAACATTGTGATGAGAAGAATTATGGAGCATTGCGATGACACGGTCATGGAACATTGTGATGAAAAGAATTCTGGAGCATTGTGATGACAAGTGCCATGGAGCATTGTGATGACACGGTCATGGAACATTGTGATGACAAGAATTCTGGAGCATTGTGATGACAAGGGCCATGGAGAATTGTGATGACATGGTCATGGATCATTGTGATGACAAGAATTCTGGAGCATTGTGATGACAAGTGTCATGGAACATTGTAATGAAACTTTTCATTGTGCACCGTGATGACAAGGGGGATGGAGTTTTGTGATGAAACTGGTCCTGGAGTATTGTGATAACAAAAGCCATTGAGCATTGTGATGACAGGCATCATGGAGCATTGTGAAGAAAGGGGCAATGGGGAATTGTAATGACAATAGAGAAATGGGATGAAAATGGTCAGCGAGCATAGTGAACAAAGTGGTCTTTGAGAATTGTGATGAAAAGCGACATAGAGCATTGTGATGACAAAGGTCATGGAGAACTGTGATGACCAGGGTCATGTAGCATTGTGAGGATACGGTCATGAAACATTGTGATGAAAAGAAATCTGGAGCATTGTGATGACCAGGGCCATGGGGCATTGTGATGACACGGTCATGGAACATGGTGATGAAAAGAAATCTGGAGCATTGTGATGAGCAGGGTCATGTAGCATTGTGATGACACGGTCATGGAACATTGTGATGACAAGAATTCTGGAGCACTGTTTTGACAAGGGCCATGGAGAATTGTGATGACATGGTCATGGAACATGGTGATGACAAGAATTCTGGAGCATTGTGATGACAAGGGCCATGGAGGATTGTGATGACAAGTGTCATGGAGCATTGTAATGCGAGGTTTCATTGTGCACCGTGATGACAAGGGGCATGGAGTATTGTGATGAAACTGGTCCTGGAGCATTTTGATAACAAAAGCCATGGAGCATTGTGATGACAGGCATCAGGGAGCATTGTGAAGAAAGGGGAATGGGGAATTGTAATGACAATAGAGAAATGTGATGAAAATGGTCAGCGAGTATAATGATTAAAGTGGTCATTTAGAATTGGGATGAAAAGCGACATAGAGCATTGTGATGACAAAGGTCATGGAGAACTGTGATGACCAGGGTCATGTAGCACTGTGATGACATGGTTATGGAACATTGTGATGAGAAGAATTATGGAGCATTGTGATGACACGAACATGGAACATTGTGATGACAAGAATTCTGGAGCACTGTGTTGAAAAGGGCCATGGAGCATTGTGATGACAAGTGTCATGGAGCATTGTAATGAAGGGTTTCATTGTGTACTATGATGACATGTGGGATGGAATATTGTGATGAAACTTGTCCTGGAGTATTCTGATAACAAAAGCCATGGAGCATTGTGATGACAGGCATGATGGAGCATTGTAAAGAAAGGGGCAATGAGGAATTGTAATGACAATAGAGAAATGTGATGAAAATGATCAGTGAGCATAGTGATTAAAGTGGTCTTTGAGAATTGTGATGAAAAGCGACATAGAGCATTGTGATGACAAAGGTCATGGAGAACTGTGATGACCAGGGTCATGTAGCATTGTGATGAGAAGAATTATGGAGCATTGTGATGACAGGGTCATGGAACATTGTGATGATAAGATTTCTGGAGCACTGTGTTGAAAAGGGCCATGGAGCATTATGATGACAAGTGACATGGAGCATTGTAATGAAAGGTTTCATTGTGCACCGTGATGACATGTGGGATGGAGTATTGTGATGAAACTGTTCCTGGAGCATTCTGATAACAAAAGCCATGGAGCATTGTGATGACAGGCATGATGGAGCAATGTAAAGAAAGGGGCAATGGGGAAGTGTAATGACAATAGAGAAATGGGATGAAAATGGTCAGCGAGCAGAGTGATTAAAGTGGACTTTGAGAATTGTGATGAAAAGCGACATAGAGCATTGTGATGACAAAGGTCATGGAGAATTGTGATGACCAGGGTCATGTAGCATTGTGATGACACGGTCATGGAACATTGTGATGAAAAGAAATCTGGAGCATTGTGATGACCAGGGCCATGGGGAATTGTGATGACACGGCCATGGAACATTGTGATGACAAGAATTCTGGAGCATGGTGATGACAAGGGCCATGGAGCATTGTGATGACAAGTGTCATGGAGCATTGTAATGAAAGGTTTCATTGTGCACCATGATGACATGTGGGATGGAAATTTGTGCTGAAACTGGTCCAGGAGCATTCTGATAATAAAAGCCATGGAGCATTGTGATGACAGGCATGATGGAGCATTGTAAAGAAAGGGGCAATGGGGAATTGTAATGACAATAGAGAAATGCGATGAAATTGGTCAGCGAGCCTAGTGATTAAAGTGGTCTTTGAGAATTGTGATGAAAAGCGACATAGTGCATTGTGATGACAAAGGTCATGGAGAACTGTGATGACCAGGGTCATGTAGCATTGTGATGACATGGTTATGGAACATTGTGATGAGAAGAATTATGGAGCATTGTGATGACACGAACATGGAACATTGTGATGACAAGAATTCTGGAGCACTGTGTTGAAAAGGGCCATGGAGCATTGTGATGACACAGTCATGGAACATTGTGATGACAAGAATTCTGGAGCATTGTGATGAGAAGGGCCATGGAGCTTTGTGATGACACGGACATGGAACATTGTGATGAAAAGAATTCTGGAACATTGTGATGAGAAAGTCCTTGGAGCATTGTGATGACAAGTGTCATGGAGCATTGTAATGAAAGGTTTCATTGTGCACCGTGATGACATGTGGGATGGAGTATTGTGATGAAACTGATCCTGGATCATTCTGATAACAAAAGACATGGAGCATTTTGATGACAGGCATGATGGAGCATTGTAATGAAAGGGGCAATGGGGAATTGTAATGACAATAGAGAAATGGGATGAAAATGGTCAGCGAACAGAGTGATTAAAGTGGTCATTTAGAATTGTCATGAAAAATTATATAGAGCATTGTGATGACAAAGGTCATGGAGAACTGTGATGACTAGTGTCATGTAGCATTGTGATGACACGGTCATGGAACATTGTGATGACAAGAATTCTGGAGCATTGGGATGACAAGGGCCATGGAGCATTGTGATGACAAGTGTCATGGAGCATTGTAATGAAAGGTTTCATTGTGCACCGTGATGACATGTGGGATGGAGTATTGTGATGAAACTGATCCTGGAATATTCTGAAAACAAAAGCCATGGAGCATTTTGATGACAGGCATGATGGAGCTTTGTAAAGAAAGAGGCAATGGGGAATTGTAATGACAATAGAGAAATGGGATAAAAATGGTCAGCGAGCATAGTGATTAAAGTGGTCTTTGAGAATTGTGATGAAAAGCGACATAGAACCTTGTGTTGACAAAGGTCATGGAGAACTGTGATGACCAGGGTCATGTAGCATTGTGATGACACGGTCACGGAACATTGTGATGAAAAGTATTCTGCAGCATTGTGATGACAAGAGCCATGGAGCATTGTGATGACTAGTGTCATGGAGCATTATGAAGAAAGGGGCCATGGGGAATTGAAATGACATTAGAGAAATGTGATGAAAATGGTCAGCGAGTATAATGATTAAAGTGGTCATTTAGAATTGTGATGAAAAGCGACATAGAGCATTGTGATGACAAAGGTCATGGAGAACTGTGATGACCAGGGTCATGTAGCCTTGTGATTACACGGTTATGGAACATTGTGATGAGAAGAATTATGGAGCATTGTGATGACACGGTCATGGAACATTGTGATGACAAGAATTCTGGAGCACTCTGTTGACAAGGGCCATGGAGCATTGTGATGACAAGTGTCATGGAGCATTGGGATGAAAGGTTTCATTGTGCACCGTGATGACATGTGGGATGGAATATTGTGATGAAACTGGTCCTGGAGCATTCTGATAACAAAATCCATGGAGCATTGTGATCACAGGCATGATGAAGCATAGTAAATAATGGGGCAATGGGGAATAGTAATGACAATAGAAAAATGTGATGAAAAAGGTCAGCGAGCATAGTGATTAAAGTGGTCTTTGAGAATTGTGATGAAAGGCGACATTGAACATTGTGTTGACAAAGGTCATGGAGAACTGTGATGACCAGGGTCTTGTAGCATTGTGATGACACGGTTATGGAACATTGTGATGAAAAGAATTCTGGAGCATTGTGATGAAAAGGGCCAAGGAGAATTGTGATGACATGGTCATGGAATATTGTGATGACAACAATTCTGGAGCATAGTGATGACAAGGGCCATGGAGCATTGTGATGACTAGTGTCATGGAGCATTGTAATGAAAGGTTTCATTGTGCACCGTGATGATATGTGGGATGGAATATTTTGATGAACCTAGTCCTGGAGCATTCTGATAACAAAAGACATGGAGCATTGTGATGACAGGCATGATGGAGAATTGTAAAGAAAGGGGCAATGGGGAATTGTAATGACAATAGAGAAATGTGATGGAAATGATCAGCGAGCATAGAGATTAAAGTGGTCTTTGAGAATTGTGATGAAAAGCGACATAGAGCATTGTGATGACAAAGGTCATGGAGAACTGTGATGACCAGGGTCATGTAGCATTGGGATGACACGGTCAAGGAACATTGTGATGAAAAGTATTCTGCAGCATTGTGATGACAAGGGCCATGGAGCATTGTGATGACAAGTATCATGGAGCATTATGAAGAAAGGGGCCATGGGGAATTGTAATGACAATAGAGAAATGTGATGAAAATTGTCAGCGAGTATAATGATTAAAGTGGTCATTTAGAATTGTGATGAAAAGCGACTTAGAGCATTGTGATGACAAAGGTCATGGAGAACTGTGATGACCAGGGTCATGTAGCATTGTGATAAAACGGTCATGGATCATTGTGAAGACAAGAATTCTGGAGCAATGTGATGACAAGGGCCATGGAGAATTGTGATGACATGGTCATGGATCATTGTGATGACAAGAATTCTGGAGCTTTGTGATGACAAGGGCCATGGAGCATTGTGATGACAAGTGTCATGGAGCATTGTAATGAAAGGTTTCATTGTGCACCGTGATGACATGTGGGATGGAGTATTGTGATGAAACTGTTCCTGGAGCATTCTGATAAAAAAAAGCCATGGAGCATTGTGATGACAGGCATGATGGAGCATTGTAAAGAAAGGGGCAATGGGGAATTGTAATGACAATAGAGAAATTGGATGAAAATGCTCAGCGAGCATAGTGACTAAAGTGGTCTTTGAGAATTGTGATGAAAAGCGACATAGAGCATTGTGATGACAAAGGTCATGGAGAAGTGTGATGACCAGGGTCATGTAGCATTGTGATGACACGGTCACGGAACATTGTGATGAAAAGAATTCTGGAGCATTGTGATGACAAGGGCCATGGAGCATTGGGATGACACGGTCTTGGAACATTGTAATGACAAGAAATCTGGAGCATTGTGATGACAAGGGCCATAGAGCATTGTGATGACACGGTCATGGAACATTGTGATGACAAGAATTCTGGAGCATTGTGATGACAAGGGCCATGGAGAATTGTGATGACATGGTCATGGATCATTGTGATGACAAGAATTCTGGAGCATTGTGATGACAAGTGTCATGGAACATTGTAATGAAACTTTTCATTGTGCACCGTGATGACAAGGGGGATGGAGTTTTGTGATGAAACTGGTCCTGGAGTATTGTGATAACAAAAGCCATTGAGCATTGTGATGACAGGCATCATGGAGCATTGTGAAGAAAGGGGCAATGGGGAATTGTAATGACAATAGAGAAATGGGATGAAAATGGTCAGCGAGCATAGTGAACAAAGTGGTCTTTGAGAATTGTGATGAAAAGCGACATAGAGCATTGTGATGACAAAAGTCATGGAGAACTGTGATGACCAGGGTCATGTAGCATTGTGAGGATACGGTCATGGAACATTGTGATGAAAAGAAATCTGGAGCATTGTGATGACCAGGGCCATGGGGCATTGTGATGACACGGTCATGGAACATGGTGATGAAAAGAAATCTGGAGCATTGTGATGAGCAGGGTCATGTAGCATTGTGATGACATGGTTATGGATCATTGTGATGAGAAGAATTATGGAGCATTGTGATGACACGAACATGGAACATTGTGATGACAAGAATTCTGGAGCACTGTGTTGAAAAGGGCCATGGAGCATTGTGATGACAAGTGTCATGGAGCATTGTAATGAAAGGTTTCATTGTGTACTATGATGACATGTGGGATGGAATATTGTGATGAAACTTGTCCTGGAGTATTCTGATAACAAAAGCCATGGAGCATTGTGATGACAGGCATGATGGAGCATTGTAAAGAAAGGGGCAATGAGGAATTGTAATGACAATAGAGAAATGTGATGAAAATGGTCAGTGAGCATAGTGATTAAAGTGGTCTTTGAGAATTGTGATGAAAAGCGACATAGAGCATTGTGATGACAAAGGTCATGGAGAACTGTGATGACCAGGGTCATGTAGCATTGTGATGAGAAGAATTATGGAGCATTGTGATGACAGGGTCATGGAACATTGTGATGATATGATTTCTGGAGCACTGTGTTGAAAAGGGCCATGGAGCATTATGATGACAAGTGTCATGGAGCATTGTAATGAAAGGTTTCATTGTGCACCGTGATGACATGTGGGATGGAATATTGTGAAGAAACTGGTCCTGGAGCATTCTGATAACAAAATCCATGGAGCATTGTGTTGACAGGCATCATGGAGCATTTTAAAGAAAGGGGCAATGGGGAATTGTAATGACAATAGAGAAATGGAATGAAAATGGTCAGCGAGCATAGTGATTAAAGTGGTCTTTGAGAATTGTGATGAAAAGCGACATAGAGCCTTGTGATGACAAAGGTCATGGAGAACTGTGATGACCAGGGTCATGTAGCATTGTGATAAAACGGTCATGGATCATTGTGAAGACAAGAATTCTGGAGCAATATGATGACAAGGGCCATGGAGAATTGTGATGACATGGTCATGGATCATTGTGATGACTAGTGTCATGGAGCATTGTAATGAAAGGTTTCATTGTGCACCGTGATGATATGTGGGATGGAATATTTTGATGAACCTGGTCCTGGAGCATTCTGATAACAAAAGACATGGAGCATTGTGATGACAGGCATGATGGAGAATTGTAAAGAAAGGGGCAATGGGGAATTGTAATGACAATAGAGAAATGTGATGGAAATGATCAGCGAGCATAGAGATTAAAGTGGTCTTTGAGAATTGTGATGAAAAGCGACATAGAGCATTGTGATGACAAAGGTCATGGAGAACTGTGATGACCAGGGTCATGTAGCATTGGGATGACACGGTCAAGGAACATTGTGATGAAAAGTATTCTGCAGCATTGTGATGACAAGGGCCATGGAGCATTGTGATGACAAGTATCATGGAGCATTATGAAGAAAGAGGCCATGGGGAATTGTAATGACAATAGAGAAATGTGATGAAAATGGTCAGCGAGCATAGTGATTAAAGTGGTCTTTGAGAATTGTGATGAAAAGCGACATAGAGCATTGTGATGACAAAGGTCATGGAGAACTGTGATGACCAGGTTCATGTAGTATTGTGATGACACGGTTATGGAACATTGTGATGAGAAGAATTATGGAGCATTGTGATGACACGGTCATGGAACATTGTGATGACAAGAATTCTGGAGCATTGTGATGACAAGTGTCATGGAACATTGTAATGAAACTTTTCATTGTGCACCGTGATGACAAGGGGGATGGAGTTTTGTGATGAAACTGGTCCTGGAGTATTGTGATAACAAAAGCCATTGAGCATTGTGATGACAGGCATCATGGAGCATTGTGAACAAAGGAGCAATGGGGAATTGTAATGACAATAGAGAAATGGGATGAAAATGGTCAGCGAGCATAGTGAACAAAGTGGTCTTTGAGAATTGTGATGAAAAGCGACATAGAGCATTGTGATGACAAAGGTCATGGAGAACTGTGATGACCAGGGTCATGTAGCATTGTGAGGACACGGTCATGGAACATTGTGATGAAAAGAAATCTGGAGCATTGTGATGACCAGGGCCATGGGGCATTGTGATGACACGGTCATGGAACATGGTGATGAAAAGAAATCTGGAGCATTGTGATGAGCAGGGTCATGTAGCATTGTGATGACACGGTCATGGAACATTGTGATGACAATAATTCTGGAGCATTCTGATGACAAGGGCCATGGAGCATTGTGATGACAAGTGTCATGGAGCATTGTAATGAAAGGTTTCATTGTGCACCGTGATGACATGTGGGATGGAGTATTGTGATGAAACTGATCCTGGAATATTCTGAAAACAAAAGCCATGGAGCATTTTGATGACAGGCATGATAGAGCCTTGTAAAGAAAGAGGCAATGGGGAATTGTAATGACAATAGAGAAATGGGATAAAAATGGTCAGCGAGCATAGTGATTAAAGTGGTCTTTGAGAATTGTGATGAAAAGCGACATAGAACCTTGTGTTGACAAAGGTCATGGAGAACTGTGATGACCAGGGTCATGTAGCATTGTGATGACATGGTCACGGAACATTGTGATGAAAAGTATTCTGCAGCATTGTGATGAAAAGGGCCATGGAGCATTGTGATGACTAGTGTCATGGAGCATTATGAAGAAAGGGGCCATGGGGAATTGAAATGACAGTAGAGAAATGTGATGAAAATGGTCAGCGAGTATAATGATTAAACTGGTCATTTAGAATTGTGATGAAAAGCGACATAGAGCATTGTGATGACAAAGGTAATGGAGAACTGTGATGACCAGGGTCATGTAGCCTTGTGATTACACGGTTATGGAACATTGTGATGAGAAGAATTATGGAGCATTGTGATGACACGGTCATGGAACATTGTGATGACAAGAATTCTGGAGCACTCTGTTGACAAGGGCCATGGAGCATTGTGATGACAAGTGTCATGGAGCATTGTGATGAAAGGTTTCATTGTGCACCGTGATGACATGTGGGATGGAATATTGTGATGAAACTGGTCCTGGAGCATTCTGATAACAAAATCCATGGAGCATTGTGATCACAGGCATGATGAAGCATAGTAAAGAATGGGGCAATGGGGAATTGTAATGACAATAGAAAAATGTGATGAAAAAGGTCAGCGAGCATAGTGATTAAAGTGGTCTTTGAGAATTGTGATGAAAGGCGACATAGAACATTGTGTTGACAAAGGTCATGGAGAACTGTGATGACCAGGGTCTTGTAGCATTGTGATGACACGGTCATGGAACATTGTGATGAAAAGAATTCTGGAGCATTGTGATGACAAGGGCCAAGGAGAATTGTGATGACATGGTCATGGAATATTGTGATGACAACAATTCTGGAGCATAGTGATGACAAGGGCCATAGAGCATTGTGATGACAAGAGCCATGGAGCATTGTGATGACAAGTGTCATGGAGCATTGTAATGAAAGGTTTCATTGTGCACCGTGATGACATGTGGGATGGAGTATTGTGATGAAACTGTTCCTGGAGAATTCTGATAAAAAAAAGCCATGGAGCATTGTGATGACAGGCATGATGGAGCATTGTAAAGAAAGGGGCAATGGGGAATTGTAATGACAATAGAGAAATGTGATGAAAATGGTCAGCGAGCATAGTGATTAAAGTGGTCTTTGAGAATTGTGATGAAAAGCGACATAGAGCATTGTGATGACAAAGATCATGGAGAACTGTGATGACCAGGTTCATGTAGTATTGTGATGACACGGTTATGGAACATTGTGATGAGAAGAATTATGGAGCATTGTGATGACACGGTCATTGAACATTGTGATGAAAAGAATTCTGGAGCATTGTGATGACAAGTGCCATGGAGCATTGTGATGACACGGTCATGGAACATTGTGATGACAAGAATTCTGGAGCATTGTGATGACAAGGGCCATGGAGAATTGTGATGACATGGTCATGGATCATTGTGATGACAAGAATTCTGGAGCATTGTGATGACAAGTGTCATGGAACATTGTAATGAAACTTTTCATTGTGCACCGTGATGACAAGGGGGATGGAGTTTTGTGATGAAACTGGTCCTGGAGTATTGTGATAACAAAAGCCATTGAGCATTGTGATGACAGGCATCATGGAGCATTGTGAAGAAAGGGGCAATGGGGAATTGTAATGACAATAGAGAAATGGGATGAAAATGGTCAGCGAGCATAGTGAACAAAGTGGTCTTTGAGAATTGTGATGAAAAGCGACATAGAGCATTGTGATGACAAAGGTCATGGAGAACTGTGATGACCAGGGTCATGTAGCATTGTGAGGATACGGTCATGAAACATTGTGATGAAAAGAAATCTGGAGCATTGTGATGACCAGGGCCATGGGGCATTGTGATGACACGGTCATGGAACATGGTGATGAAAAGAAATCTGGAGCATTGTGATGAGCAGGGTCATGTAGCATTGTGATGACACGGTCATGGAACATTGTGATGACAAGAATTCTGGAGCACTGTTTTGACAAGGGCCATGGAGCATTGTGATGACAAGTGTCATGGAGCATTGTGATGACACGGTCATGGAACATTGTGATGACAAAAATGCTGGAGCATTGTGATGACAAGGGCCATGGAGAATTGTGATGACATGGTCATGGAACATGGTGATGACAAGAATTCTGGAGCATTGTGATGACAAGGGCCATGGAGGATTGTGATGACAAGTGTCATGGAGCATTGTAATGCGAGGTTTCATTGTGCACCGTGATGACAAGGGGCATGGAGTATTGTGATGAAACTGGTCCTGGAGCATTTTGATAACAAAAGCCATGGAGCATTGTGATGACAGGCATCAGGGAGCATTGTGAAGAAAGGGGAATGGGGAATTGTAATGACAATAGAGAAATGTGATGAAAATTGTCAGCGAGTATAATGATTAAAGTGGTGATTTAGAATTGTGATGAAAAGCGACATAGAGCATTGTGATGACAAAGGTCATGGAGAACTGTGATGACCAGGGTCATGTAGCATTGTGATGACATGGTTATGGAACATTGTGATGAGAAGAATTATGGAGCATTGTGATGACACGAACATGGAACATTGTGATGACAAGAATTCTGGAGCACTGTGTTGAAAAGGGCCATGGAGCATTGTGATGACAAGTGTCATGGAGCATTGTAATAAAGGGTTTCATTGTGTACTATGATGACATGTGGGATGGAATATTGTGATGAAACTTGTCCTGGAATATTCTGATAACAAAAGCCATGGAGCATTGTGATGACAGGCATGATGGAGCATTGTAAAGAATGGGGCAATGAGGAATTGTAATGAAAATAGAGAAATGTGATGAAAATGGTCAGTGAGCATAGTGATTAAAGTGGTCTTTGAGAATTGTGATGAAAAGCGACATAGAGCATTGTGATGACAAAGGTCATGGAGAACTGTGATGACCAGGGTCATGTAGCATTGTGATGAGAAGAATTATGGAGCATTGTGATGACAGGGTCATGGAACATTGTGATGATAAGATTTCTGGAGCACTGTGTTGAAAAGGGCCATGGAGCATTATGATGACAAGTGACATGGAGCATTGTAATGAAAGGTTTCATTGTGCACCGTGATGACATGTGGGATGGAGTATTGTGATGAAACTGTTCCTGGAGCATTCTGATAACAAAAGCCATGGAGCATTGTGATGACAGGCATGATGGAGCAATGTAAAGAAAGGGGCAATGGGGAAGTGTAATGACAATAGAGAAATGGGATGAAAATGGTCAGCGAGCATAGTGAACAAAGTGGTCTTTGAGAATTGTGATGAAAAGCGACATAGAGCATTGTGATGACAAAGGTCATGGAGAACTGTGATGACCAGGGTCATGTAGCATTGTGAGGACACGGTCATGGAACATTGTGATGAAAAGAAATCTGGAGCATTGTGATGACCAGGGCCATGGGGCATTGTGATGACACGGTCATGGAACATGGTGATGAAAAGAAATCTGGAGCATTGTGATGAGCAGGGTCATGTAGCATTGTGATGACACGGTCATGGAACATTGTGATGACAATAATTCTGGAGCATTCTGATGACAAGGGCCATGGAGCATTGTGATGACAAGTGTCATGGAGCATTGTAATGAAAGGTTTCATTGTGCACCGTGATGACATGTGGGATGGAGTATTGTGATGAAACTGATCCTGGAATATTCTGAAAACAAAAGCCATGGAGCATTTTGATGACAGGCATGATAGAGCCTTGTAAAGAAAGAGGCAATGGGGAATTGTAATGACAATAGAGAAATGGGATAAAAATGGTCAGCGAGCATAGTGATTAAAGTGGTCTTTGAGAATTGTGATGAAAAGCGACATAGAACCTTGTGTTGACAAAGGTCATGGAGAACTGTGATGACCAGGGTCTTGTAGCATTGTGATGACACGGTCATGGAACATTTTGATGAAAAGAATTCTGGAGCATTGTGATGACAAGGGCCAAGTAGAATTGTGATGACATGGTCATGGAATATTGTGATGACAAAAATTCTGGAGCATAGTGATGACAAGGGCCATGGAGCATTGTGATGACTAGTGTCATGGAGCATTGTAATGAAAGGTTTCATTGTGCACCGTGATGATATGTGGGATGGAATATTTTGATGAAACTGGTCCTGGAGCATTCTGATAACAAAAGCCATGGAGCATTGTGATGACAGGCATGATGGAGAATTGTAAAGAAAGGGGCAATGGGGAATTGTAATGACAATAGAGAAATGTGATGAAAATGATCAGCGAGCATAGTGATTAAAGTGGTCTTTGAGAATTGTGATGAAAAGCGACATAGAGCATTGTGATGACAAAGGTCATGGAGAACTGTGAAGACCAGGGTCATGTAGCATTGGGATGACATGGTCAAGGAACATTGTGATGAAAAGTATTCTGCAGCATTGTGATGACAAGGGCCATGGAGCATTGTGATGACAAGTATCATGGAGCATTATGAAGAAAGGGGCCATGGGGAATTGTAATGACAATAGAGAAATGTGATGAAAATGGTCAGCGAGTATAATGATTAAAGTGGTCATTTAGAATTGTGATGAAAAGCGACATAGAGCAATGTGATGACAAAGGTCATGGAGAATTGTGACGACCAGGGTCATGTAGCATTGTGATGAGAAGAATTATGGAGCATTGTGATGACAGGGTCATGGAACATTGTGATGATAAGAATTCTGGAGCACTGTGTTGAAAAGGGCCATGGAGCATTATGATGACAAGTGTCATGGAGCATTGTAATGAAAGGTTTTATTGTGCACCATGATGACATGTGAGATGGAATATTATGATGAAACTGGTCCTGGAGCATTCTGATAACAAAATCCATGGAGCATTGTGTTGACAGGCATCATGGAGCATTTTAAGAAAGGGGCAATGGGGAATTGTAATGACAATAGAGAAATGGAATGAAAATGGTCAGCAAGCATAGTGACTAAAGTGGTCTTTGAGAATTGTGATGAAAAGCGACATAGAGCCTTGTGATGACAAAGGTCATGGAGAACTGTGATGACCAGGGTCATGTAGCATTGTGATGACACGGTCATGGAACATTGTGATGAGAAGAATTCTGGAGCATTGTGATGACAAGTGCCATGGAGCATTGTGATGACACGGTCATGGAACATTGTGATGACAGGAAATCTGGAGCATTGTGATGACAAGAGCCATGGAGCATTGTGATGACAAGTGTCATGGAGCATTGTAATGAAAGGTTTCATTGTGCACCGTGATGACATGTGGGATGGAGTATTGTGATGAAACTGTTCCTGGAGCATTCTGATAAAAAAAAGCCATGGAGCATTGTGATGACAGGCATGATGGAGCATTGTAAAGAAAGGGGCAATGGGGAATTGTAATGACAATAGAGAAATTGGATGAAAATGCTCAGCGAGCATAGTGACTAATGCGGTCTTTGAGAATTGTCATGAAAAGCGACATAGAGCATTGTGATGACAAAGGTCATGGAGAAGTTTGATGACCAGGGTCATGTAGCATTGTGATGACACGGTCACGGAACATTGTGATGAAAAGAATTCTGAGGCATTGTGATGACAAGGGCCATGGAGCATTGTGATGACACGGTCATGGAACATTGTAATGACAAGAAATCTGGAGCATTGTGATGACAAGGGCCATAGAGCATTGTGATGACACGGTCATGGAACATTGTGATGACAAGAATTCTGGAGCATTGTGATGACAAGGGCCATGGAGAATTGTGATGACATGGTCATGGATCATTGTGATGACAAGAATTCTGGAGCATTGTGATGACAAGTGTCATGGAACATTGTAATGAAACTTTTCATTGTGCACCGTGATGACAAGGGGGATGGAGTTTTGTGATGAAACTGGTCCTGGAGTATTGTGATAACAAAAGCCATTGAGCATTGTGATGACAGGCATCATGGAGCATTGTGAAGAAAGGGGCAATGGGGAATTGTAATGACAATAGAGAAATGGGATGAAAATGGTCAGCGAGCATAGTGAACAAAGTGGTCTTTGAGAATTGTGATGAAAAGCGACATAGAGCATTGTGATGACAAAGGTCATGGAGAACTGTGATGACCAGGGTCATGTAGCATTGTGAGGACACGGTCATGGAACATTGTGATGAAAAGAAATCTGGAGCATTGTGATGACCAGGGCCATGGGGCATTGTGATGACACGGTCATGGAACATGGTGATGAAAAGAAATCTGGAGCATTGTGATGAGCAGGGTCATGTAGCATTGTGATGACACGGTCATGGAACATTGTGATGACAATAATTCTGGAGCATTCTGATGACAAGGGCCATGGAGCATTGTGATGACAAGTGTCATGGAGCACTGTAATGAAAGGTTTCATTGCGCACCGTGATGACATGTGGGATGGAGTATTGTGATGAAACTGATCCTGGAATATTCTGAAAAAAAAAGCCATGGAGCATTTTGATGACAGGCATGATGGAGCGTTGTAAATAAAGAGGCAATGGGGAATTGTAATGACAATAGAGAAATGGGATGAAAATGGTCAGCGAGCATAGTGATTAAAGTGGTCTTTGAGAATTGTGATGAAAAGCGACATAGAACATGGTGTTGACAAAGGTCATGGAGAACTGTGATGACCAGGGTCATGTAGCATTGTGATGACACGGTCACGGTACATTGTGATGAAAAGTATTCTGCAGCATTGTGATGACAAGGGCCATGGAGCATTGTGATGACACGGTCATGGAACATTGTGATGAGAAGAATTCTAGACCATTGTGATGACAAGGGCCATGGAGCATTGTGATGACAAGTGTCATGGAGCATTGTAATGAAAGGTTTCATTGTGCACCGTGATGACATGTGGGATGGAATATTGTGATGAAACTGGTCCTGGAGCATTCTGATAACAAAAGCCATGGAGCATTGTGATGACAGGCATGATGGAGCATTGTAAAGAAAGGGGCAATGGGGAATTGTAATGACAATAGAGAAATGTGATGAAAATGGTCAGCGAGCATAGTGATTAAAGTGGTCTTTGAGAATTGTGATGAAAAGCGACATAGAGCATTGTGATGACAAAGATCATGGAGAACTGTGATGACCAGGTTCATGTAGTATTGTGATGACACGGTTATGGAACATTGTGATGAGAAGAATTATGGAGCATTGTGATGACACGGTCATGGAACATTGTGATGAAAAGAATTCTGGAGCATTGTGATGACAAGTGCCATGGAGCATTGTGATGACACGGTCATGGAACATTGTGATGACAAGAATTCTGGAGCATTGTGATGACAAGGGCCATGGAGAATTGTGATGACATGGTCATGGATCATTGTGATGACAAGAATTCTGGAGCATTGTGATGACAAGTGTCATGGAACATTGTAATGAAACTTTTCATTGTGCACCGTGATGACAAGGGGGATGGAGTTTTGTGATGAAACTGGTCCTGGAGTATTGTGATAACAAAAGCCATTGAGCATTGTGATGACAGGCATCATGGAGCATTGTGAAGAAAGGGGCAATGGGGAATTGTAATGACAATAGAGAAATGGGATGAAAATGGTCAGCGAGCATAGTGAACAAAGTGGTCTTTGAGAATTGTGATGAAAAGCGACATAGAGCATTGTGATGACAAAGGTCATGGAGAACTGTGATGACCAGGGTCATGTAGCATTGTGAGGATACGGTCATGAAACATTGTGATGAAAAGAAATCTGGAGCATTGTGATGACCAGGGCCATGGGGCATTGTGATGACACGGTCATGGAACATGGTGATGAAAAGAAATCTGGAGCATTGTGATGAGCAGGGTCATGTAGCATTGTGATGACACGGTCATGGAACATTGTGATGACAAGAATTCTGGAGCACTGTTTTGACAAGGGCCATGGAGCATTGTGATGACAAGTGTCATGGAGCATTGTGATGACACGGTCATGGAACATTGTGATGACAAAAATGCTGGAGCATTGTGATGACAAGGGCCATGGAGAATTGTGATGACATGGTCATGGAACATCGTGATGACAAGAATTCTGGAGCATTGTGATGACAAGGGCCATGGAGGATTGTGATGACAAGTGTCATGGAGCATTGTAATGCGAGGTTTCATTGTGCACCGTGATGACAAGGGGCATGGAGTATTGTGATGAAACTGGTCCTGGAGCATTTTGATAACAAAAGCCATGGAGCATTGTGATGACAGGCATCAGGGAGCATTGTGAAGAAAGGGGAATGGGGAATTGTAATGACAATAGAGAAATGTGATGAAAATGGTCAGCGAGTATAATGATTAAAGTGGTCATTTAGAATTGTGATGAAAAGCGACATAGAGCATTGTGATGACAAAGGTCATGGAGAACTGTGATGACCAGGGTCATGTACCACTGTGATGACATGGTTATGGAACATTGTGATGAGAAGAATTATGGAGCATTGTGATGACACGAACATGGAACATTGTGATGACAAGAATTCTGGAGCACTGTGTTGAAAAGGGCCATGGAGCATTGTGATGACAAGTGTCATGGAGCATTGTAATGAAGGGTTTCATTGTGTACTATGATGACATGTGGGATGGAATATTGTGATGAAACTTGTCCTGGAGTATTCTGATAACAAAAGCCATGGAGCATTGTGATGACAGGCATGATGGAGCATTGTAAAGAAAGGGGCAATGAGGAATTGTAATGACAATAGAGAAATGTGATGAAAATGGTCAGTGAGCATAGTGATTAAAGTGGTCTTTGAGAATTGTGATGAAAAGCGACATAGAGCATTGTGATGACAAAGGTCATGGAGAACTGTGATGACCAGGGTCATGTAGCATTGTGATGAGAAGAATTATGGAGCATTGTGATGACAGGGTCATGGAACATTGTGATGATAAGATTTCTGGAGCACTGTGTTGAAAAGGGCCATGGAGCATTATGATGACAAGTGACATGGAGCATTGTAATGAAAGGTTTCATTGTGCACCGTGATGACATGTGGGATGGAGTATTGTGATGAAACTGTTCCTGGAGCATTCTGATAACAAAAGCCATGGAGCATTGTGATGACAGGCATGATGGAGCAATGTAAAGAAAGGGGCAATGGGGAAGTGTAATGACAATAGAGAAATGGGATGAAAATGGTCAGCGAGCAGAGTGATTAAAGTGGTCTTTGAGAATTGTGATGAAAAGCGACATAGAGCATTGTGATGACAAAGGTCATGGAGAATTGTGATGACCAGGGTCATGTAGCATTGTGATGACACGGTCATGGAACATTGTGATGAAAAGAAATCTGGAGCATTGTGATGACCAGGGCCATGGGGAATTGTGATGACACGGCCATGGAACATTGTGATGACAAGAATTCTGGAGCATGGTGATGACAAGGGCCATGGAGCATTGTGATGACAAGTGTCATGGAGCATTGTAATGAAAGGTTTCATTGTGCACCGTGATGACATGTGGGATGGAGTATTGTGATGAAACTGATCCTGGATCATTCTGATAACAAAAGACATGGAGCATTTTGATGACAGGCATGATGGAGCATTGTAATGAAAGGGGCAATGGGGAATTGTAATGACAATAGAGAAATGGGATGAAAATGGTCAGCGAACAGAGTGATTAAAGTGGTCATTTAGAATTGTCATGAAAAATTATATAGAGCATTGTGATGACAAAGGTCATGGAGAACTGTGATGACTAGTGTCATGTAGCATTGTGATGACACGGTCATGGAACATTGTGATGACAAGAATTCTGGAACATTGTGATGAGAAAGGCCTTGGAGCATTGTGATGACAAGTGTCATGGAGCATTGTAATGAAAGGTTTCATTGTGCACCGTGATGACATGTGGGATTTAGTATTGTGATGAAACTGATCCTGGATCATTCTGATAAAAAATGACATGGAGCATTGTGATGACAGGCATGATGGAGCATTGTAAAGAAAGGGTCAAAGGGGAATTGTAATGACAATAGAGAAATGTGATGAAAATGGTCAGCGAGCATAGTGATTAAAGTGGTCTTTGAGAATTGTGATGAAAAGCGACATAGAGCCTTGTGATGACAAAGGTCATGGAGAACTGTGATGACCAGGGTCATGTAGCATTGTGATAAAACGGTCATGGATCATTGTGAAGACAAGAATTCTGGAGCAATGTGATGACAAGGGCCATGGAGCATTGTGATGACACGGTCATGGAACATTGTGATGACAGGAAATCTGGAGCATTGTGATGACAAGGGCCATGGAGCATTGTGATGACAAGTGTCATGGAGCATTGTAATGAAAGGTTTCAATGTGCACTGTGATGACATGTCGGATGGAGTATTGTGATGAAACTGTTCCTGGAGCATTCTGATAAAAAAAAGCCATGGAGCATTGTGATGACAGGCATGATGGAGCATTGTAAAGAAAGGGGCAATGGGGAATTGTAATGACAATAGAGAAATTGGATGAAAATGCTCAGCGAGCATAGTGACTAAAGTGGTCTTTGAGAATTGTGATGAAAAGCGACATAGAGCATTGTGATGACAAAGGTCATGGAGAAGTGTGATGACCAGGGTCATGTAGCATTGTGATGACACGGTCACGGAACATTGTGATGAAAAGAATTCTGGAGCATTGTGATGACAAGGGCCATGGAGCATTGGGATGACACGGTCATGGAACATTGTAATGACAAGAAATCTGGAGCATTGTGATGACAAGGACCATAGAGCATTGTGATGACACGGTCATGGAACATTGTGATGACAAGAATTCTGGAGCATTGTGATGACAAGGGCCATGGAGAATTGTGATGACATGGTCATGGATCATTGTGATGACAAGAATTCTGGAGCATTGTGATGACAAGTGTCATGGAACATTGTAATGAAACTTTTCATTGTGCACCGTGATGACAAGGGGGATGGAGTTTTGTTATGAAACTGGTCCTGGAGTATTGTGATAACAAAAGCCATTGAGCATTGTGATGACAGGCATCATGGAGCATTGTGAAGAAAGGGGCAATGGGGAATTGTAATGACAATAGAGAAATGGGATGAAAATGGTCAGCGAGCATAGTGAACAAAGTGGTCTTTGAGAATTGTGATGAAAAGCGACATAGAGCATTGTGATGACAAAGGTCATGGAGAACTGTGATGACCAGGGTCATGTAGCATTGTGAGGATACGGTCATGGAACATTGTGATGAAAAGAAATCTGGAGCATTGTGATGACCAGGGCCATGGGGCATTGTGATGACACGGTCATGGAACATGGTGATGAAAAGAAATCTGGAGCATTGTGATGAGCAGGGTCATGTAGCATTGTGATGACATGGTTATGGAACATTGTGATGAGAAGAATTATGGAGCATTGTGATGACACGAACATGGAACATTGTGATGACAAGAATTCTGGAGCACTGTGTTGAAAAGGGCCATGGAGCATTGTGATGACAAGTGTCATGGAGCATTGTAATGAAAGGTTTCATTGTGTACTATGATGACATGTGGGATGGAATATTGTGATGAAACTTGTCCTGGAGTATTCTGATAACAAAAGCCATGGAGCATTGTGATGACAGGCATGATGGAGCATTGTAAAGAAAGGGGCAATGAGGAATTGTAATGACAATAGAGAAATGTGATGAAAATGGTCAGTGAGCATAGTGATTAAAGTGGTCTTTGAGAATTGTGATGAAAAGCGACATAGAGCATTGTGATGACAAAGGTCATGGAGAACT
Source organism: Balaenoptera acutorostrata (assembly GCF_949987535.1). Lineage (NCBI taxonomy): Eukaryota > Metazoa > Chordata > Mammalia > Artiodactyla > Balaenopteridae > Balaenoptera > Balaenoptera acutorostrata. The sequence continues at coordinate 365,231 of NW_026645510.1, read as the reverse complement.
GTGATGACCAGGGTCATGTAGCATTGTGATGAGAAGAATTATGGAGCATTGTGATGACAGGGTCATGGAACATTGTGATGATATGATTTCTGGAGCACTGTGTTGAAAAGGGCCATGGAGCATTATGATGACAAGTGTCATGGAGCATTGTAATGAAAGGTTTCATTGTGCACCGTGATGACATGTGGGATGGAATATTGTGAAGAAACTGGTCCTGGAGCATTCTGATAACAAAATCCATGGAGCATTGTGTTGACAGGCATCATGGAGCATTTTAAAGAAAGGGGCAATGGGGAATTGTAATGACAATAGAGAAATGGAATGAAAATGGTCAGCGAGCATAGTGATTAAAGTGGTCTTTGAGAATTGTGATGAAAAGCGACATAGAGCCTTGTGATGACAAAGGTCATGGAGAACTGTGATGACCAGGGTCATGTAGCATTGTGATAAAACGGTCATTGATCATTGTGAAGACAAGAATTCTGGAGCAATGTGATGACAAGGGCCATGGAGAATTGTGATGACATGGTCATGGATCATTGTGATGACTAGTGTCATGGAGCATTGTAATGAAAGGTTTCATTGTGCACCGTGATGATATGTGGGATGGAATATTTTGATGAACCTGGTCCTGGAGCATTCTGATAACAAAAGACATGGAGCATTGTGATGACAGGCATGATGGAGAATTGTAAAGAAAGGGGCAATGGGGAATTGTAATGACAATAGAGAAATGTGATGGAAATGATCAGCGAGCATAGAGATTAAAGTGGTCTTTGAGAATTGTGATGAAAAGCGACATAGAGCATTGTGATGACAAAGGTCATGGAGAACTGTGATGACCAGGGTCATGTAGCATTGGGATGACACGGTCAAGGAACATTGTGATGAAAAGTATTCTGCAGCATTGTGATGACAAGTATCATGGAGCATTATGAAGAAAGGGGCCATGGGGAATTGTAATGACAATAGAGAAATGTGATGAAAATGGTCAGCGAGTATAATGATTAAAGTGGTCATTTAGAATTGTGATGAAAAGCGACTTAGAGCATTGTGATGACAAAGGTCATGGAGAACTGTGATGACCAGGGTCATGTAGCCTTGTGATTACACGGTTATGGAACATTGTGATGAGAAGAATTATGGAGCATTGTGATGACACGGTCATGGAACATGGTGATGACAAGAATTCTGGAGCACTGTTTTGACAAGGGCCATGGAGCATTGTGATGACAAGTGTCATGGAGCATTGTAATGAAAGGTTTCATTGTGTACTATGATGACATGTGGGATGGAATATTGTGAAGAAACTGGTCCTGGAGCATTCTGATAACAAAATCCATGGAGCATTGTGTTGACAGGCATCATGGAGCATTTTAAAGAAAGGGGCAATGGGGAATTGTAATGACAATAGAGAAATGGAATGAAAATGGTCAGCGAACATAGTGATTAAAGTGGTCTTTGAGAATTGTGATGAAAAGCGACATAGAGCCTTGTGATGACAAAGGTCATGGAGAACTGTGATGACCAGGGTCATGTAGCATTGTGATAAAACGGTCATGGATCATTGTGAAGACAAGAATTCTGGAGCAATGTGATGACAAGGGCCATGGAGTATTGTGATGACACGGTCATGGAACATTGTAATGACAAGAAATCTGGAGCATTGTGATGACAAGGGCCATAGAGCATTGTGATGACACGGTCATGGAACATTGTGATGACAAGAATTCTGGAGCATTGTGATGACAAGGGCCATGGAGAATTGTGATGACATGGTCATGGATCATTGTGATGACAAGAATTCTGGAGCATTGTGATGACAAGTGTCATGGAACATTGTAATGAAACTTTTCATTGTGCACCGTGATGACAAGGGGGATGGAGTTTTGTGATGAAACTGGTCCTGGAGTATTGTGATAACAAAAGCCATTGAGCATTGTGATGACAGGCATCATGGAGCATTGTGAAGAAAGGGGCAATGGGGAATTGTAATGACAATAGAGAAATGGGATGAAAATGGTCAGCGAGCATAGTGAACAAAGTGGTCTTTGAGAATTGTGATGAAAAGCGACATAGAGCATTGTGATGACAAAGGTCATGGAGAACTGTGATGACCAGGGTCATGTAGCATTGTGAGGACACGGTCATGGAACATTGTGATGAAAAGAAATCTGGAGCATTGTGATGACCAGGGCCATGGGGCATTGTGATGACACGGTCATGGAACATGGTGATGAAAAGAAATCTGGAGCATTGTGATGAGCAGGGTCATGTAGCATTGTGATGACACGGTCATGGAACATTGTGATGACAATAATTCTGGAGCATTCTGATGACAAGGGCCATGGAGCATTGTGATGACAAGTGTCATGGAGCACTGTAATGAAAGGTTTCATTGCGCACCGTGATGACATGTGGGATGGAGTATTGTGATGAAACTGATCCTGGAATATTCTGAAAAAAAAAGCCATGGAGCATTTTGATGACAGGCATGATGGAGCGTTGTAAAGAAAGAGGCAATGGGGAATTGTAATGACAATAGAGAAATGGGATGAAAATGGTCAGCGAGCATAGTGATTAAAGTGGTCTTTGAGAATTGTGATGAAAAGCGACATAGAACATGGTGTTGACAAAGGTCATGGAGAACTGTGATGACCAGGGTCATGTAGCATTGTGATGACACGGTCACGGTACATTGTGATGAAAAGTATTCTGCAGCATTGTGATGACAAGGGCCATGGAGCATTGTGATGACACGGTCATGGAACATTGTGATGAGAAGAATTCTAGACCATTGTGATGACAAGGGCCATGGAGCATTGTGATGACAAGTGTCATGGAGCATTGTAATGAAAGGTTTCATTGTGCACCGTGATGACATGTGGGATGGAATATTGTGATGAAACTGGTCCTGGAGCATTCTGATAACAAAAGCCATGGAGCATTGTGATGACAGGCATGATGGAGCATTGTAAAGAAAGGGGCAATGGGGAATTGTAATGACAATAGAGAAATGTGATGAAAATGGTCAGCGAGCATAGTGATTAAAGTGGTCTTTGAGAATTGTGATGAAAAGCGACATAGAGCATTGTGATGACAAAGATCATGGAGAACTGTGATGACCAGGTTCATGTAGTATTGTGATGACACGGTTATGGAACATTGTGATGAGAAGAATTATGGAGCATTGCGATGACACGGTCATGGAACATTGTGATGAAAAGAATTCTGGAGCATTGTGATGACAAGTGCCATGGAGCATTGTGATGACACGGTCATGGAACATTGTGATGACAAGAATTCTGGAGCATTGTGATGACAAGGGCCATGGAGAATTGTGATGACATGGTCATGGATCATTGTGATGACAAGAATTCTGGAGCATTGTGATGACAAGTGTCATGGAACATTGTAATGAAACTTTTCATTGTGCACCGTGATGACAAGGGGGATGGAGTTTTGTGATGAAACTGGTCCTGGAGTATTGTGATAACAAAAGCCATTGAGCATTGTGATGACAGGCATCATGGAGCATTGTGAAGAAAGGGGCAATGGGGAATTGTAATGACAATAGAGAAATGGGATGAAAATGGTCAGCGAGCATAGTGAACAAAGTGGTCTTTGAGAATTGTGATGAAAAGCGACATAGAGCATTGTGATGACAAAGGTCATGGAGAACTGTGATGACCAGGGTCATGTAGCATTGTGAGGATACGGTCATGAAACATTGTGATGAAAAGAAATCTGGAGCATTGTGATGACCAGGGCCATGGGGCATTGTGATGACACGGTCATGGAACATGGTGATGAAAAGAAATCTGGAGCATTGTGATGAGCAGGGTCATGTAGCATTGTGATGACACGGTCATGGAACATTGTGATGACAAGAATTCTGGAGCACTGTTTTGACAAGGGCCATGGAGCATTGTGATGACAAGTGTCATGGAGCATTGTGATGACACGGTCATGGAACATTGTGATGACAAAAATGCTGGAGCATTGTGATGACAAGGGCCATGGAGAATTGTGATGACATGGTCATGGAACATGGTGATGACAAGAATTCTGGAGCATTGTGATGACAAGGGCCATGGAGGATTGTGATGACAAGTGTCATGGAGCATTGTAATGCGAGGTTTCATTGTGCACCGTGATGACAAGGGGCATGGAGTATTGTGATGAAACTGGTCCTGGAGCATTTTGATAACAAAAGCCATGGAGCATTGTGATGACAGGCATCAGGGAGCATTGTGAAGAAAGGGGAATGGGGAATTGTAATGACAATAGAGAAATGTGATGAAAATGGTCAGCGAGTATAATGATTAAAGTGGTCATTTAGAATTGTGATGAAAAGCGACATAGAGCATTGTGATGACAAAGGTCATGGAGAACTGTGATGACCAGGGTCATGTACCACTGTGATGACATGGTTATGGAACATTGTGATGAGAAGAATTATGGAGCATTGTGATGACACGAACATGGAACATTGTGATGACAAGAATTCTGGAGCACTGTGTTGAAAAGGGCCATGGAGCATTGTGATGACAAGTGTCATGGAGCATTGTAATGAAGGGTTTCATTGTGTACTATGATGACATGTGGGATGGAATATTGTGATGAAACTTGTCCTGGAGTATTCTGATAACAAAAGCCATGGAGCATTGTGATGACAGGCATGATGGAGCATTGTAAAGAAAGGGGCAATGAGGAATTGTAATGACAATAGAGAAATGTGATGAAAATGGTCAGTGAGCATAGTGATTAAAGTGGTCTTTGAGAATTGTGATGAAAAGCGACATAGAGCATTGTGATGACAAAGGTCATGGAGAACTGTGATGACCAGGGTCATGTAGCATTGTGATGAGAAGAATTATGGAGCATTGTGATGACAGGGTCATGGAACATTGTGATGATAAGATTTCTGGAGCACTGTGTTGAAAAGGGCCATGGAGCATTATGATGACAAGTGACATGGAGCATTGTAATGAAAGGTTTCATTGTGCACCGTGATGACATGTGGGATGGAGTATTGTGATGAAACTGTTCCTGGAGCATTCTGATAACAAAAGCCATGGAGCATTGTGATGACAGGCATGATGGAGCAATGTAAAGAAAGGGGCAATGGGGAAGTGTAATGACAATAGAGAAATGGGATGAAAATGGTCAGCGAGCAGAGTGATTAAAGTGGTCTTTGAGAATTGTGATGAAAAGCGACATAGAGCATTGTGATGACAAAGGTCATGGAGAATTGTGATGACCAGGGTCATGTAGCATTGTGATGACACGGTCATGGAACATTGTGATGAAAAGAAATCTGGAGCATTGTGATGACCAGGGCCATGGGGAATTGTGATGACACGGCCATGGAACATTGTGATGACAAGAATTCTGGAGCATGGTGATGACAAGGGCCATGGAGCATTGTGATGACAAGTGTCATGGAGCATTGTAATGAAAGGTTTCATTGTGCACCGTGATGACATGTGGGATGGAAATTTGTGCTGAAACTGGTCCAGGAGCATTCTGATAATAAAAGCCATGGAGCATTGTGATGACAGGCATGATGGAGCATTGTAAAGAAAGGGGCAATGGGGAATTGTAATGACAATAGAGAAATGCGATGAAATTGGTCAGCGAGCCTAGTGATTAAAGTGGTCTTTGAGAATTGTGATGAAAAGCGACATAGAGCATTGTGATGACAAAGGTCATGGAGAACTGTAATGACCAGGGTCATGTAGCATTGTGATGACACAGTCATGGAACATTGTGATGACAAGAATTCTGGAGCATTGTGATGACAAGGGCCATGGAGCTTTGTGATGACACGGACATGGAACATTGTGATGAAAAGAATTCTGGAACATTGTGATGAGAAAGTCCTTGGAGCATTGTGATGACAAGTGTCATGGAGCATTGTAATGAAAGGTTTCATTGTGCACCGTGATGACATGTGGGATGGAGTATTGTGATGAAACTGATCCTGGATCATTCTGATAACAAAAGACATGGAGCATTTTGATGACAGGCATGATGGAGCATTGTAATGAAAGGGGCAATGGGGAATTGTAATGACAATAGAGAAATGGGATGAAAATGGTCAGCGAACAGAGTGATTTAAGTGGTCATTTAGAATTGTCATGAAAAATTATATAGAGCATTGTGATGACAAAGGTCATGGAGAACTGTGATGACTAGTGTCATGTAGCATTGTGATGACACGGTCATGGAACATTGTGATGACAAGAATTCTGGAACATTGTGATGAGAAAGGCCTTGGAGCATTGTGATGACAAGTGTCATGGAGCATTGTAATGAAAGGTTTCATTGTGCACCGTGATGACATGTGGGATTTAGTATTGTGATGAAACTGATCCTGGATCATTCTGATAAAAAATGACATGGAGCATTGTGATGACAGGCATGATGGAGCATTGTAAAGAAAGGGTCAAAGGGGAATTGTAATGACAATAGAGAAATGTGATGAAAATGGTCAGCGAGCATAGTGATTAAAGTGGTCTTTGAGAATTGTGATGAAAAGCGACATAGAGCATTGTGATGACAAATGTCATGGAGAACTGTGATGACCAGGTTCATGTAGTATTGTGATGACACGGTTATGGAACATTGTGATGAGAAGAATTATGGAGCATTGTGATGACACGGTCATGGAACATTGTGATGACAAGAATTCTGGAGCATTGTGATGACAAGAGTCATGGAACATTGTAATGAAACTTTTCATTGTGCACCGTGATGACAAGGGGGATGGAGTTTTGTGATGAAACTGGTCCTGGAGTATTGTGATAACAAAAGCCATTGAGCATTGTGATGACAGGCATCATGGAGCATTGTGAAGAAAGGGGCAATGGGGAATTGTAATGACAATAGAGAAATGGGATGAAAATGGTCAGCGAGCATAGTGAACAAAGTGGTCTTTGAGAATTGTGATGAAAAGCGACATAGAGCATTGTGATGACAAAGGTCATGGAGAACTGTGATGACCAGGGTCATGTAGCATTGTGAGGACACGGTCATGGAACATTGTGATGAAAAGAAATCTGGAGCATTGTGATGACCAGGGCCATGGGGCATTGTGATGACACGGTCATGGAACATGGTGATGAAAAGAAATCTGGAGCATTGTGATGAGCAGGGTCATGTAGCATTGTGATGACACGGTCATGGAACATTGTGATGACAATAATTCTGGAGCATTGGGATGACAAGGGCCATGGAGCATTGTGATGACAAGTGTCATGGAGCATTGTAATGAAAGGTTTCATTGTGCACCGTGATGACATGTGGGATGGAGTATTGTGATGAAACTGATCCTGGAATATTCTGAAAACAAAAGCCATGGAGCATTTTGATGACAGGCATGATGGAGCTTTGTAAAGAAAGAGGCAATGGGGAATTGTAATGACAATAGAGAAATGGGATAAAAATGGTCAGCGAGCATAGTGATTAAAGTGGTCTTTGAGAATTGTGATGAAAAGCGACATAGAACCTTGTGTTGACAAAGGTCATGGAGAAGTGTGATGACCAGGGTCATGTAGCATTGTGATGACACGGTCACGGAACATTGTGATGAAAAGAATTCTGGAGCATTGTGATGACAAGGGCCATGGAGCATTGGGATGACACGGTCATGGAACATTGTAATGACAAGAAATCTGGAGCATTGTGATGACAAGGACCATAGAGCATTGTGATGACACGGTCATGGAACATTGTGATGACAAGAATTCTGGAGCATTGTGATGACAAGGGCCATGGAGAATTGTGATGACATGGTCATGGATCATTGTGATGACAAGAATTCTGGAGCATTGTGATGACAAGTGTCATGGAACATTGTAATGAAACTTTTCATTGTGCACCGTGATGACAAGGGGGATGGAGTTTTGTGATGAAACTGGTCCTGGAGTATTGTGATAACAAAAGCCATTGAGCATTGTGATGACAGGCATCATGGAGCATTGTGAAGAAAGGGGCAATGGGGAATTGTAATGACAATAGAGAAATGGGATGAAAATGGTCAGCGAGCATAGTGAACAAAGTGGTCTTTGAGAATTGTGATGAAAAGCGACATAGAGCATTGTGATGACAAAGGTCATGGAGAACTGTGATGACCAGGGTCATGTAGCATTGTGAGGACACGGTCATGGAACATTGTGATGAAAAGAAATCTGGAGCATTGTGATGACCAGGGCCATGGGGCATTGTGATGACACGGTCATGGAACATGGTGATGAAAAGAAATCTGGAGCATTGTGATGAGCAGGGTCATGTAGCATTGTGATGACACGGTCATGGAACATTGTGATGACAATAATTCTGGAGCATTGGGATGACAAGGGCCATGGAGCATTGTGATGACAAGTGTCATGGAGCATTGTAATGAAAGGTTTCATTGTGCACCGTGATGACATGTGGGATGGAGTATTGTGATGAAACTGATCCTGGAATATTCTGAAAACAAAAGCCATGGAGCATTTTGATGACAGGCATGATGGAGCTTTGTAAAGAAAGAGGCAATGGGGAATTGTAATGACAATAGAGAAATGGGATAAAAATGGTCAGCGAGCATAGTGATTAAAGTGGTCTTTGAGAATTGTGATGAAAAGCGACATAGAACCTTGTGTTGACAAAGGTCATGGAGAAGTGTGATGACCAGGGTCATGTAGCATTGTGATGACACGGTCACGGAACATTGTGATGAAAAGAATTCTGGAGCATTGTGATGACAAGGGCCATGGAGCATTGGGATGACACGGTCATGGAACATTGTAATGACAAGAAATCTGGAGCATTGTGATGACAAGGACCATAGAGCATTGTGATGACACGGTCATGGAACATTGTGATGACAAGAATTCTGGAGCATTGTGATGACAAGGGCCATGGAGAATTGTGATGACATGGTCATGGATCATTGTGATGACAAGAATTCTGGAGCATTGTGATGACAAGTGTCATGGAACATTGTAATGAAACTTTTCATTGTGCACCGTGATGACAAGGGGGATGGAGTTTTGTGATGAAACTGGTCCTGGAGTATTGTGATAACAAAAGCCATTGAGCATTGTGATGACAGGCATCATGGAGCATTGTGAAGAAAGGGGCAATGGGGAATTGTAATGACAATAGAGAAATGGGATGAAAATGGTCAGCGAGCATAGTGAACAAAGTGGTCTTTGAGAATTGTGATGAAAAGCGACATAGAGCATTGTGATGACAAAGGTCATGGAGAACTGTGATGACCAGGGTCATGTAGCATTGTGAGGACACGGTCATGGAACATTGTGATGAAAAGAAATCTGGAGCATTGTGATGACCAGGGCCATGGGGCATTGTGATGACACGGTCATGGAACATGGTGATGAAAAGAAATCTGGAGCATTGTGATGAGCAGGGTCATGTAGCATTGTGATGACACGGTCATGGAACATTGTGATGACAATAATTCTGGAGCATTCTGATGACAAGGGCCATGGAGCATTGTGATGACAAGTGTCATGGAGCACTGTAATGAAAGGTTTCATTGCGCACCGTGATGACATGTGGGATGGAGTATTGTGATGAAACTGATCCTGGAATATTCTGAAAAAAGAAGCCATGGAGCATTTTGATGACAGGCATGATGGAGCGTTGTAAAGAAAGAGGCAATGGGGAATTGTAATGACAATAGAGAAATGGGATGAAAATGGTCAGCGAGCATAGTGATTAAAGTGGTCTTTGAGAATTGTGATGAAAAGCGACATAGAACATGGTGTTGACAAAGGTCATGGAGAACTGTGATGACCAGGGTCATGTAGCATTGTGATGACACGGTCACGGTACATTGTGATGAAAAGTATTCTGCAGCATTGTGATGACAAGGGCCATGGAGCATTGTGATGACACGGTCATGGAACATTGTGATGAGAAGAATTCTAGACCATTGTGATGACAAGGGCCATGGAGCATTGTGATGACAAGTGTCATGGAGCATTGTAATGAAAGGTTTCATTGTGCACCGTGATGACATGTGGGATGGAATATTGTGATGAAACTGGTCCTGGAGCATTCTGATAACAAAAGCCATGGAGCATTGTGATGACAGGCATGATGGAGCATTGTAAAGAAAGGGGCAATGGGGAATTGTAATGACAATAGAGAAATGTGATGAAAATGGTCAGCGAGCATAGTGATTAAAGTGGTCTTTGAGAATTGTGATGAAAAGCGACATAGAGCATTGTGATGACAAAGATCATGGAGAACTGTGATGACCAGGTTCATGTAGTATTGTGATGACACGGTTATGGAACATTGTGATGAGAAGAATTATGGAGCATTGCGATGACACGGTCATGGAACATTGTGATGAAAAGAATTCTGGAGCATTGTGATGACAAGTGCCATGGAGCATTGTGATGACACGGTCATGGAACATTGTGATGACAAGAATTCTGGAGCATTGTGATGACAAGGGCCATGGAGAATTGTGATGACACGGTCATGGATCATTGTGATGACAAGAATTCTGGAGCATTGTGATGACAAGTGTCATGGAACATTGTAATGAAACTTTTCATTGTGCACCGTGATGACAAGGGGGATGGAGTTTTGTGATGAAACTGGTCCTGGAGTATTGTGATAACAAAAGCCATTGAGCATTGTGATGACAGGCATCATGGAGCATTGTGAAGAAAGGGGCAATGGGGAATTGTAATGACAATAGAGAAATGGGATGAAAATGGTCAGCGAGCATAGTGAACAAAGTGGTCTTTGAGAATTGTGATGAAAAGCGACATAGAGCATTGTGATGACAAAGGTCATGGAGAACTGTGATGACCAGGGTCATGTAGCATTGTGAGGATACGGTCATGAAACATTGTGATGAAAAGAAATCTGGAGCATTGTGATGACCAGGGCCATGGGGCATTGTGATGACACGGTCATGGAACATGGTGATGAAAAGAAATCTGGAGCATTGTGATGAGCAGGGTCATGTAGCATTGTGATGACACGGTCATGGAACATTGTGATGACAAGAATTCTGGAGCACTGTTTTGACAAGGGCCATGGAGCATTGTGATGACAAGTGTCATGGAGCATTGTGATGACACGGTCATGGAACATTGTGATGACAAAAATGCTGGAGCATTGTGATGACAAGGGCCATGGAGAATTGTGATGACATGGTCATGGAACATGGTGATGACAAGAATTCTGGAGCATTGTGATGACAAGGGCCATGGAGGATTGTGATGACAAGTGTCATGGAGCATTGTAATGCGAGGTTTCATTGTGCACCGTGATGACAAGGGGCATGGAGTATTGTGATGAAACTGGTCCTGGAGCATTTTGATAACAAAAGCCATGGAGCATTGTGATGACAGGCATCAGGGAGCATTGTGAAGAAAGGGGAATGGGGAATTGTAATGACAATAGAGAAATGTGATGAAAATGGTCAGCGAGTATAATGATTAAAGTGGTCATTTAGAATTGTGATGAAAAGCGACATAGAGCATTGTGATGACAAAGGTCATGGAGAACTGTGATGACCAGGGTCATGTAGCACTGTGATGACATGGTTATGGAACATTGTGATGAGAAGAATTATGGAGCATTGTGATGACACGAACATGGAACATTGTGATGACAAGAATTCTGGAGCACTGTGTTGAAAAGGGCCATGGAGCATTGTGATGACAAGTGTCATGGAGCATTGTAATGAAGGGTTTCATTGTGTACTATGATGACATGTGGGATGGAATATTGTGATGAAACTTGTCCTGGAGTATTCTGATAACAAAAGCCATGGAGCATTGTGATGACAGGCATGATGGAGCATTGTAAAGAAAGGGGCAATGAGGAATTGTAATGACAATAGAGAAATGTGATGAAAATGGTCAGTGAGCATAGTGATTAAAGTGGTCTTTGAGAATTGTGATGAAAAGCGACATAGAGCATTGTGATGACAAAGGTCATGGAGAACTGTGATGACCAGGGTCATGTAGCATTGTGATGAGAAAAATTATGGAGCATTGTGATGACAGGGTCATGGAACATTGTGATGATAAGATTTCTGGAGCACTGTGTTGAAAAGGGCCATGGAGCATTATGATGACAAGTGACATGGAGCATTGTAATGAAAGGTTTCATTGTGCACCGTGATGACATGTGGGATGGAGTATTGTGATGAAACTGTTCCTGGAGCATTCTGATAACAAAAGCCATGGAGCATTGTGATGACAGGCATGATGGAGCAATGTAAAGAAAGGGGCAATGGGGAAGTGTAATGACAATAGAGAAATGGGATGAAAATGGTCAGCGAGCAGAGTGATTAAAGTGGTCTTTGAGAATTGTGATGAAAAGCGACATAGAGCATTGTGATGACAAAGGTCATGGAGAATTGTGATGACCAGGGTCATGTAGCATTGTGATGACACGGTCATGGAACATTGTGATGAAAAGAAATCTGGAGCATTGTGATGACCAGGGCCATGGGGAATTGTGATGACACGGCCATGGAACATTGTGATGACAAGAATTCTGGAGCATGGTGATGACAAGGGCCATGGAGCATTGTGATGACAAGTGTCATGGAGCATTGTAATGAAAGGTTTCATTGTGCACCGTGATGACATGTGGGATGGAAATTTGTGCTGAAACTGGTCCAGGAGCATTCTGATAATAAAAGCCATGGAGCATTGTGATGACAGGCATGATGGAGCATTGTAAAGAAAGGGGCAATGGGGAATTGTAATGACAATAGAGAAATGCGATGAAATTGGTCAGCGAGCCTAGTGATTAAAGTGGTCTTTGAGAATTGTGATGAAAAGCGACATAGAGCATTGTGATGACAAAGGTCATGGAGAACTGTAATGACCAGGGTCATGTAGCATTGTGATGACACAGTCATGGAACATTGTGATGACAAGAATTCTGGAGCATTGTGATGACAAGGGCCATGGAGCTTTGTGATGACACGGACATGGAACATTGTGATGAAAAGAATTCTGGAACATTGTGATGAGAAAGTCCTTGGAGCATTGTGATGACAAGTGTCATGGAGCATTGTAATGAAAGGTTTCATTGTGCACCGTGATGACATGTGGGATGGAGTATTGTGATGAAACTGATCCTGGATCATTCTGATAACAAAAGACATGGAGCATTTTGATGACAGGCATGATGGAGCATTGTAATGAAAGGGGCAATGGGGAATTGTAATGACAATAGAGAAATGGGATGAAAATGGTCAGCGAACAGAGTGATTAAAGTGGTCATTTAGAATTGTCATGAAAAATTATATAGAGCATTGTGATGACAAAGGTCATGGAGAACTGTGATGACTAGTGTCATGTAGCATTGTGATGACACGGTCATGGAACATTGTGATGACAAGAATTCTGGAACATTGTGATGAGAAAGGCCTTGGAGCATTGTGATGACAAGTGACATGGAGCATTGTAATGAAAGGTTTCATTGTGCACCGTGATGACATGTGGGATTTAGTATTGTGATGAAACTGATCCTGGATCATTCTGATAAAAAATGACATGGAGCATTGTGATGACAGGCATGATGGAGCATTGTAAAGAAAGGGTCAAAGGGGAATTGTAATGACAATAGAGAAATGTGATGAAAATGGTCAGCGAGCATAGTGATTAAAGTGGTCTTTGAGAATTGTGATGAAAAGCGACATAGAGCATTGTGATGACAAATGTCATGGAGAACTGTGATGACCAGGTTCATGTAGTATTGTGATGACACGGTTATGGAACATTGTGATGAGAAGAATTATGGAGCATTGTGATGACACGGTCATGGAACATTGTGATGACAAGAATTCTGGAGCATTGTGATGACAAGAGTCATGGAACATTGTAATGAAACTTTTCATTGTGCACCGTGATGACAAGGGGGATGGAGTTTTGTGATGAAACTGGTCCTGGAGTATTGTGATAACAAAAGCCATTGAGCATTGTGATGACAGGCATCATGGAGCATTGTGAAGAAAGGGGCAATGGGGAATTGTAATGACAATAGAGAAATGGGATGAAAATGGTCAGCGAGCATAGTGAACAAAGTGGTCTTTGAGAATTGTGATGAAAAGCGACATAGAGCATTGTGATGACAAAGGTCATGGAGAACTGTGATGACCAGGGTCATGTAGCATTGTGAGGACACGGTCATGGAACATTGTGATGAAAAGAAATCTGGAGCATTGTGATGACCAGGGCCATGGGGCATTGTGATGACACGGTCATGGAACATGGTGATGAAAAGAAATCTGGAGCATTGTGATGAGCAGGGTCATGTAGCATTGTGATGACACGGTCATGGAACATTGTGATGACAATAATTCTGGAGCATTGGGATGACAAGGGCCATGGAGCATTGTGATGACAAGTGTCATGGAGCATTGTAATGAAAGGTTTCATTGTGCACCGTGATGACATGTGGGATGGAGTATTGTGATGAAACTGATCCTGGAATATTCTGAAAACAAAAGCCATGGAGCATTTTGATGACAGGCATGATGGAGCTTTGTAAAGAAAGAGGCAATGGGGAATTGTAATGACAATAGAGAAATGGGATAAAAATGGTCAGCGAGCATAGTGATTAAAGTGGTCTTTGAGAATTGTGATGAAAAGCGACATAGAACCTTGTGTTGACAAAGGTCATGGAGAACTGTGATGACCAGGGTCATGTAGCATTGTGATGACACGGTCACGGAACATTGTGATGAAAAGTATTCTCCAGCATTGTGATGACAAGGGCCATGGAGCATTGTGATGACTAGTGTCATGGAGCATTATGAAGAAAGGGGCCATGGGGAATTGAAATGACAGTAGAGAAATGTGATGAAAATGGTCAGCGAGTATAATGATTAAAGTGGTCATTTAGAATTGTGATGAAAAGCGACATAGAGCATTGTGATGACAAAGGTCATGGAGAACTGTGATGACCAGGGTCATGTAGCCTTGTGATTACACGGTTATGGAACATTGTGATGAGAAGAATTATGGAGCATTGTGATGACACGGTCATGGAACATTGTGATGACAAGAATTCTGGAGCACTCTGTTGACAAGGGCCATGGAGCATTGTGATGACAAGTGTCATGGAGCATTGGGATGAAAGGTTTCATTGTGCACCGTGATGACATGTGGGATGGAATATTGTGATGAAACTGGTCCTGGAGCATTCTGATAACAAAATCCATGGAGC